>NC_062577.1:10900000-11213452 GCF_022837055.1 Prionailurus viverrinus
TATTTCACCCTCTGCCCACCCCCCTCCCCTCTGGCAGCCATCAGTCTCTTGTCTAGAGTTGAGAGTCTGTTTTAACAATCAGCTTACAAAATTTTTGACAATGTGACAGTTGACCGTGTGGGGGCAACCCCCCCACACCCCTGCATGCTGCCCAAACTCTGGTGTGTTTGGTACCAAATGCTACCCCAAGTCTCCTTCTAGCTCCAAAATCCAACCATCTTCCTCTTGTATCTATAGATAGAAAATGTCTGCAGCTTATTAATATCCATCTTGGATGCCTTCCTCTCAAAAGAAAAGACGGTTATAATTCGGGCCTTACTCACCCTTCGAAGACTTTTAGGCAAACTGGACAAGGTGACCTACTCTTCTTTGTGTATTAGGATTGCTTCCAGCTACTGCCCTCTGATGGATCATGTGAGTTACAGTTACATACGTCACATCATTCGGTTTTATAGATAAGCTGAAGGCCCAGAAGATAGTCATTTTGTGCAGAAGCACCATCTTTTCCAGAGATAACAATATGAGCCAAAGAAGTACAATCTCTCTATATATAGTTATATACATATAAAACTAACCCGTGAGGACCTGGAAAAGTCGTCCCATAAGAAAAGAGAAGCAAAAAATAGCCTCTGTCTTTGCATGAAAGAGGAATTGTAGCTCAGTAGCTGTACCTCGGCTAACCCTGGGTCTGGATTCCCTGGGTTCAAATCCCTGTTCTGCCTCTTATGAGCTGTGAAATGTTGAGCAGGTGATTTAGTCTCTTAATGTTCCAGCCTCTCCACCTATAAAATAGAGAGAGTGGCACGTGTATTATGGGCATTAGAGATGACGGGTACAATGCCCCAAATGTGTTAGTTATTATCATATAAAACTCTAAGTAAAAGGTCTTTCATCAAAAAGTTGTGCATTTTGAAAATTCCCATTTTGTATAGTAAATGTGTTCCAGAAAAGTTGGGTGAAAGCAAGATATTTTAATAAGCAACAACACTTTGGTATGCCATGGAGAATCTATTTATTTTTAAACACTTCTATGAGTTGTTTGTGAACCAGAGAATTATTTCGTAGAAAATTATTTTGCCAAAATTTATAGGCTCTTAATTATTCAGGTTTCATTGAAGAAGGGCGCAGAATATTAAATTATAAAAAAAGAATAAATTTAGTGGCAAAAATTATTTTCATAAGGACATAGTAATAATAATGGTAAATGGATTTATTGAGCATTTACTAAGTACCAATCACTATTCTAAGGGATTTACATGGACTACCTCATATAATTCTCTAAACAACTCTATTACTATTATCCAGTTTACATGTAAGGAAAATAAAGCAAAGAGAAATGAATATTTGGCCAAGTTCACACAGCTAATAAGTAGTGGGAATGTCCATGTAATAAATTATTTTCAAAATGAAATCACTTGGGAAAAAAAAAAACTAAACTAAACTAAATAAATAAATAATCAAACCAAACCAAATGAAAAGAGGCAAAATCAGAGAGGAAAGTACCAAATATCGATTTACCCTAAGTCATCCCTCAGACATAGAGTATTTGAAAACTACTGGATATCAATGAAACTATGACACTATGTGTCTCCATTTTTTTTTAATTTTTTTTATGTTTATTTATTTTTAAGACAGAGAGAGACAGAGCATGAATGGGGGAGGGTCAGAGAGAGGGAGACACAGAATCCGAAACAGGCTCCAGGCTCTGAGCGGTCAGCACAGAGCTCGACGCGGGGCTCGAACTCACGGACCGCGAGATCATGACCTGAGCTGAAGTTGGCCGCTTAACCAACTGAGCCACCCAGGCAGGCGCCCCACTGTGTGTCTCCATTTTAAAAGAAAAGAATAATTTGCTCAAGCTTAATCTATGGGGAATAAAAACAGGATTTCATCAGGTGTGGGGCACTAAAAGCTCTTTCCACTGGTCCAGATAGGCTTTCAATGGTTAGCATATCTTCCTGTAGACTAAGGATACAACAGGTAACCCACAGATGAATGCACTTTGTGGGTGTGTTACATTTGGCTGTCATTTGATATCATTTGTGTTACATTTAGACTGTTGTCTGAGTCCATTATTTTTAAACTGGGAGATTTCTCACAGAAATCTGAATTGTAAATGAAATACCAGAAGATTTGAGAATACTGGAGCCCACCAACCCATTTGGCAACAGTCTGCAGGAGCTTGGTGGCCTCTCTGAGAGAGGCCCGAGCCCTCTGCTTCAAGCCCCCCTCCTCTCCCTGCTACCTGCTTTGCTTGTTTACATCAGCTTCCTAGCCCCAAGGACATGACTTGATGACCATTGCTTTAGGTTTGAGCTTTCTTCCACATTTGTTACCTCCGGGAAGGAACATACAAAGCCACATTAGCCATTTGTATTTTGCTGGGAATATATCTAATATATTTCTGAAAACAGAAAGGAAAAGCAATTAATGAAATCATGAACAAAAACTGGGAAGTGATACAATATTTTTAAAGATTAACCTCTTCTCTGACTTACAGTTTTTGTCTCCTAGCTTTTTATAATCCCCAAACCTTCCTATTTGGCATAAGCAAGCTCTTAGAAACCTGGTTCTTATGCCAATATGCAACGAGTTCCCATTGGTATTCACCAGTAATCTGCAAAGGCCTCCAGCCTTTGAATGTACCATGGTTACTTTAAGCACCTTTATAGAAATTACTTCCAGGTTATACAGATTATTCCAATTTATATTTTTAGAACGTTCTTAAATACTGTCTTCCTGAATTTAAGAAACACTTTTCACAGGGAATTTTCATAATGCATCTGAATTTGAGTAAGCGAATCTTTATTTTCCAATCAGAAAAAAGCTGACTACTTAGACTGAGATGAATCTTTTCTAAAAATAAATGATAATTATAATTATATATATGTATGTATGTACATATATCTACATGGTATATATACACATATAGTATATATACATGTAAATATATTTAAACATATATACACAAGTGTGAGATATGTATCTCCCACTGCTTAAAGAAAAAAGCCTTAGTAATATCCTCATATGTGACCTTTCTCTGTGTGCATATTGCAGAGTAATGAAGGCATTCGGAGTATGGCCATTCGACACTTTGGTGAATTACTCAGGGACATGAGTCATTACATGTGGATGCTAAATGATGTGGTTCTTGGAGGCTTGGTGCCCCTGATCCTGTTTTTGGAGGACACAGATATCAGTGTAGTTAAAGTAAGTCCTGTGATCTCATTTTTCCTAGTTTTGCATAGAATCATAGTGTTTTTGGTAACATCAGACGAGCAGATCCTCAGTGACCTTTTTCTGCTTCACAGGCATGTAGACATACATTAACAATCTGTACCTCAGAATTAAACTGGTCAACATCTTATTTGCTCAAAGACAAATATTACAATTTTGAGCTGGTGGTGCTCAACATCTGTAACAATCTTGTAAGTAACCCCACAATGTTTACTACCTTAGCAGTTCTAGAAATAACTTGAAAGGAGACCCAAAGTGATGAAAGGTGTGGCAGGGACAAGAGTGGACCCTGGAGAAGGAATGTGAAGAAAAGATAAGACATGAATAGTTACAAGCCAGGGCTTAAGACCAGAAAAAAATTAAATTTTCTGCTTCTTCCCCAACATGGATCGCCTCTGATTATCTTTCTCCAACCCACTTACTTTGAGCTACGGATGGTGATAAACGTAGGAACAGCATTTCAGATCACCAGAAGCAAAACTGGAGTTACTTTGTCATCATCTTAATGAGCTGGTGTTCTGGAAACCAGCATGAATTGCAGCAATAGACAAGTGGGGCTGGAAGAATGCTACGCAAAAGTTGGAAACACAAAGTTGGGCTTAGGAATCATATAATAAACTGAATAACATCTCCAAACAAAAGGGTAAAGTGTATACGTAGAAATCTCCAAGGTTTAAATTGGTCCTAATATGGTATAAGCAACCAAGCTCTTTTTTCTGGAAGCCTCTCTAGAAGAAACATGCTTTTGCCAATGACTGAGGTTCCCCCCCCCATTTTATTTTCAGCTTGTTTCTCATGAGAACTACATTACAGATTTGATATCTGACACCTTGGGGTTCCTGAGAAGCTCCCGAATATATCTGAGGAAAGCATCAGTTATTTTAATTGGTAAATAAAATTCAATTCTCATTTTTTAATTTGCCTTACAAGGTACAGAATGGGGTAGCAGCTGGAAGTCTTTCTTAAAAAAATACAAATTTTCTTGGTTTATGAGGGGCAGCACCTGCCATGGTGGTATCTATTAATCAAAGTTAGATATGTGATGAGAATAGAGTTCTATTTGCTAACACAGTAAGTATTATTATACAAAGTGCATTCAACAGGATGAATTTCAGATTTTAAGATGGTGGCAAACCATTGCTAATTCTTCCCCTTCACTGCCTAAAAATCACTACCCAAAGAGCAAGAAGAATATAAAAAATACAAATACCATCTTCAATAAAACAGGACAACTGTAACTACAAATTACAGATGAGGAAATGCTACTGAATCCAATAAAGTTCTTTCAAAAGTGTTGTGGGGGGAGGGGAGGTGCAGGAAGATTCTAACAGAGGACAACTAAAGTTTTTGATCTTGTACAAACCTGACCAAACAGGGGTTTTGTCCCCCTCACTAGTTTGTTACCAGAAAGATCGAAATTAATAAACCTTTATTTGGAATGACAGGAGGTGAGTTCCCTGTTTGGTAGCGGGATCTTCCCTTGACCCTATTTAGCATCATGGAGTAGCAGGGGCACCCAGGACTGAGGAAATAGTCATGTCAGTCGGACTTGTAGAGAGGAGTCTGTCGGTCAGCGAAGGTAGAAGACAAATCAAACCAGGCTCATCACTAGAGCTCACGATCTCTCTGGGGCTTAGAGGAGCAACGCAACACAAACGTGCAGAAAATCCTGTGTCATAAGAACTTTATTTCAAACTGGAAAGAGATCCTATCCTGAATTCTACCATGGAACTTTCTGCAAACAGTCCTCTATACCTAATATTGCAAGATCCCAAAATAAATAATTGAAAAAGGCATTATCTTTCTACAGAGGTATTTCCATGGGGAAAATGGAGGACAAAAAAAAATTAGAAAATGTTTCTACAGACCAGATAAAAACCATGATATATATTTCTGTGAACCCAAAACTTTGTTATGTAAAGATCTAAGGTATAATATCAACACACAGGCAGTATATGATAGGAGAATGGGAGCACAGGAAAAATCAGCTTTCAAAGAATGGGGGGAAAGCGTAAGAAAAAAACTATATAACCATTAGTACACTATAACCAGCAGAAGAGAAAATATAGATTGTTGAGAACCTTAGGAAGGAAGGAACAACAGGTACAGGGTTGAGAAATGCTAGCAAGAGGAATGAAAACCGGCAAGAAACAGTTTGAAAAGCTAAGGGACAATGAGCAATCCAGAAGATAGATAAAAGAAATGCCAACTATGCATAAATATCCCTGAAGAAGAAAAATGATTAGGGGTGCCTGGGTGGCTCAGGCAGTTAAGCGTCCAAATTCGGCTCAGGTTATGTTCTCATGGCTGGTGAGTTTGAGCCCCGTGTCAGGCTCTCTGCGGTCAGCTCAGAGTCTGGAGCCTGCTTTGGATTCTGTGTCTCTCTCTCTCTCTGCCCCTCCCCGACTCGCATTCTGTCTCTGTCTCTGTCTCTCTCTCTCTCTCAAAAATAAATAAATATTTAAAAAAATTTAAAAAAAAATTTTTTTTTTTTAATTTTTTTTTCAACGTTTTTTATTTTATTTTTGGGACAGAGAGAGACAGAGCATGAACGGGGAGGGGCAGAGAGAGAGGGAGACACAGCATCGGAAACAGGCTCCAGGCTCCGAGCCATCAGCCCAGAGCCCGATGCGGGGCTCGAACTCACAGACTGTGAGATCGTGACCTGTTTGAAGTCGGACGCTTAACCGACTGCGCCACCCAGGCGCCCCTTTAAAAGAAAATGATTAGAGCAAAAAGGCGTTCATTCCAAAGGTATAACTTAAGGGGCTCCTGGGTGGCTCAGTCGGTTAAGCATCCAACTCTCGGTTTCTGCTGAGGTCATGATCTCATGGTTTGGTTAAGTTTGAGCCCCACGTCAGGCTCTGCCTTGACAGTGCAGAGCCTGCTTGGGATTCTCTCTCTCTCCCTCTGTCTCTGCCCCTCCCCTGCTCATGCTCTCTGTCTCTCAAAATAAATAAACTTAAAAAAAAGGTATAATTTAAGAAATAAAAGAATTAAATAAACAGGTTTGATAAAATGTTTTTCAAGAAACATTTTATACAGAATGCAGCATTAAGACATTTCCTAATGAAGTTATGGAACTTCACAGTTAAAGAATTCTTTGAGCATTTGGGGGGGAAATGTCATCTATAAGTTACAAAATAAGTAAATCTGGCCTTAGATTTCTCCACTTCGGTATTCAACCCTAAAATAAAGTAGAATAGTGCCTACAAAATCCTAAATGGAATGAAAAGAAGAGAGAGGAAAGAAGAAGGAAGGGAAAAGGAGAGAGCAGCAAAGAGGGGGGAAAGGAAGAAAAGAAAAAGAAATAAGAGTCCCGGGGGGCGGGTGGGAGATGAATGAGGGAGGAAGGAATGAAAGAAGTATGGACAGATGAAAGGAAGGAAGGGAGATGGAAAAAGAAACTACAATGTGTGCAATATTTCTATGGAAAAAAAAAACCTTGCAAGTATTACTGAAAGACACAAAGAAGATCTGAAAAAATAGAAGGGTATAGACCAAATTTTGGGAAAGAAAGAATCAAATTTAAAAATGTGCCAGTTCTGGGGTGCCTGGGTGGCTCAGTCCATTGAGCGTCCAACTCTTGATTTCAGCTCAGTTCATGACCTCAGAGTCGTGAATCCAAGCCCCGCATCGGGCTCCACAGAGCCTGCTTGGGATTCGCTCTCTCCCTTTCTCCCTGTCCCTTCCCCCCTCTCTAAAATAAATAAATAAACTTAAAAAAAAAACAAAGAAAATAAAATGTGCCAATTCTTTCCTACATGGATCTATGCATGGAATGAACTGCCAATTCGAATATCAGTATGGCTTTCTTTTTGCAAAACTGACATGTTGATTCTAAAAATAATGTGGAAAGTTAGCATACAAGAATATCCAGGAAATTATGATCAAGAGAAAAAAAAAGATGGGGCCAGGGGTGGGGGTGGGGGACTAGCTCTATCAGATATTAATACAGCTACAGTACTTAAAATCACACGGAATAAATAGACAAACAAGTAGAACAAAGTACCGTCCAGAAATAACTATCAAAACATACAGTGTTTTAAAGTGAATCATTGGCTTTAACTAACAGGGATGTGAATATAGAATCTTCCTTAAATAGCTTCGGGACACCTGGTGAGCCATCTGGAATTTCAAAAATTATTTCATTCCTATCTTACTTACTTACTTCAAATAAATTCCAGATAGTCAAAGGCTCATATGCTAAAAATGAAACCATAATGATAAATAAAGTAGAATAGTATGGAAAAATTTATTGTATAGTCATGGGGTGGGCAAGACCTTTCTAAAGTAAAGGTCAAAATCTAGGAACCATGAGGAAAAGATTGATAAACTATGAAAAAAAGTAAATACTTCTGCAGGGCAAAACCACTATAAACAGTCAGAACCCAAATTGAGATGATACCACAAATGAAGGGTGAGTTCTCGCTGTCCGAAGATTCTTTACAAATCCATAAGAAAAGACAAGAAATTCCTAAAAATTCCCATTATCGGCATAGAATTCTGTACAAAATACCTGACATTTAATAAAATAAAATTTAAAAAAACAGACATATAGAAAGAATTTTTTAATGCAAGAAAAAAACCAAACAATGGAAATAGAATCCAGGATATACAATTCTTGAAGTAGGTATGAGCTTTAAAATAGAAATTATAAATGTGTTTAAAAGATTAATAAAATGGAATGCATAATTCAGTGGGGTGGGTAAAATTAACAGCAGATTAGAAAGACCTGAAAAGAGACTTTGAGAATTAGATCTGTCAGAACAAAATATTCAGCTTCAAGATCGAAGTTTGAAGAGATAAGAGTAGAAAATAGGAAAAGAGCATAAGAGTATGAGACATGGTGAAAAGGTGAGAAATACACATCCATAAGGAGAGAGGAAGAAGAATGAGACAAAAATGTTTGAAGGGTAAAGGCCAAGAATTTTCCAAAACTGAAATAAGGTAATAACAAGAAATAACACATCTAGGTGTAAAAGGAAAATAAAACTTTTAAAATATGTAGATAAATAATTATATTTAAAAATATTTAGAACACTGGAAGGAATTCAGAAAAACTGTTTGAATTAACACATAAATTTAGCAAGCTTTCTAGACACAGCATCAAAATACAAAGATCAATCGGATCTCTATATACTAAGAATAAACCATCGGGAAATCAAATTTTTGAAAATGCCTAATACAATAGCACCAAAAAATCCTGAAATAACTCAAAATAAAACTACAGAAAGATGCCCAAGATGGGTACGCAGAAAACCAGAAAATCCTGAGACAATTTTTAGAAACTTAGATATATAATGTTGGTGGACTAAAGGATCAGAGAGTATGGTACCTTCGACTCTTCCCCAAACTGATCTGTAAATTCAGTGAAATCCCAAACAAAATCTCACCAGGGGCTCTGAGTGTGAGTGTGTGTGTGTGTGTGTGTGTGTATGTATGTGGTGTGTCTGCGTGCGAAACGAGACAAGCTGATTCTAAATTTTACATGAAAATGTAATGGTTTGAGACTAGCCAAGATGATTTAAGGAAGAACCACAACGTTGAAAACTTATACTACTGGGTAGATATCAGGACACAGTAAACATTAAGGTAATGTGGCAGTGGCATTGTGATCGAATGAAGTCAAGACACTACCCCCCCCCCCGCCCCCACCACACACACAATTATGATACAAGTGACCCTGCACAGCAATAGGGAAAGGACAGTGTTTGCTTTAACGGTTCTGGGTTAATCACACAGGGATATAAAAAATATCTTGACTCCTATTTTATGCAATATAATTACAGTTGGACCTACAATCCAAAAGTGTAAGAGGTAACACAATAAAGCTTCTAGAAGTAAATACTGAGTAGTAGGATATCAGGATGACCTTGAGACAGCAAAGATTTCTTATAAGGACCCCAAAATTCACTAACCATAAATAAAAAGATAGTGAACTAGACTACATTAAAATTAAAGACTTCTGTTTATTAAAAAAAAAAAAAAGGAAAAGTTTAGCCCCAAAGCAGGAGAAGAATTTGTAAGGCATGTAACATTTAAAAAGATTAGTACCCAGAATAAAAACGCCTACAAATATATAAGTAAAAGACAACTCGATATAAAAACAGGCAAGGGACTTGTCAGAACAGGCATTTTACAAAAGAAATATAAAAGTGGCCAATAAACACTATATAAAATTCTTATTAATCATGACCAAAACAGCAAAGAAAATCACAGTGTGATGCCACCAAATCCATGAGAATAACTGAAAGGAAAAAGACTAACAATGTCAAGTGGTAGGAGGCAAAGCAATGGAAATGTTCATAGTTACAGGTGGGAGTGAAAATTGATACAACCACTATGGAAACTGTTTAACAGTAACGATTAAAGGGGAAGATAAGCATATCCCTTAGCCAATAAGTCTTCTTCTAGCTACATACCAAACATTAATGCGTACAAATGCATACCAAAATTCACGTACAAGAATGCCCATGATAATATCATTATTCGTATAGCCTCAAATTGTTCAGCAGCAGCAGAATGGATTTTTTTAAATGCTGCATTCATAAGATGGAGTATCACATAACTGTGTTCAGCAAACTTTTTCTGTAAATGAACAGATAGTAATTGTTTTAAAATATGAGTACTGTCTGGTCTCTGTCAAAACTACTCAGCTCTGCCATAAAAGTAGAATGGATAAAAGTAGCAATGGATAATACATAAATATATGAGCCAATGAGCTTGGCTTTGTTCCAAGAAAACTTTATTTGCCAACTCCTGATATGTAGCAGTGGAAATGAATGAACTATTGCTTCATTAAAGAAGTTGGATGAATCTCCCAATAATGCTCAACAACAAGTTGAGCTAAAGAATAATCTAAGGGGTGGGGGAGGAGATTGGGAAGGGCATGCCAGAGACTTCTGGAATGGTAGCAGTTTTTCTATTTAATGACCTAAGTGGAGCTAGAAATGTTCTCAGTAATCATGCACTGAGCTGTGCCAATATGATTTATGCACATTGATACACATAAATATATCTCCATAAAAAGTATCATTAAATAATAATTATTTGAAAGCACTAAAAGGTGTTCCAAGGATAATCTAAGACATGGTTTGCTTTGAGGAAAGCTATGGAGGCGGCTAGATTAGAGGATGCATTTCCACAATGTATTTTGGGGTCACTCTAATACTACTTTGTGCGTAGGGTACCTGGCAAAATCAGGTGGCCATTTACTGCTCAGAGATGAAATTGAAGTCATGCTTGAAGGTAAGTGTTGAAGTTATAATGAAATCTGTATGTATGAGTTATGTATAAGTCTAAATGAATTCACTGTCTGTGATTCAATTCACATATGTGTTCTATAATGGTGCCAGGGATGGGAGGAGGGTGGCAGGGAGGAATCAATGGAAAAACTAGGTTAAAGGGTATCTTTTTTTTCTTTTCTTTTCTCTTCTCTTATTTCTTTTCTTTTCTTTTTTCTTTTCTTTTCTCTTCTTTTCTTTTTCTTTTCTTTTTTTCTCTTCTCCTCTCCTCTCCTCTCTTCTCTTTTCTTCTCTTTTGTTTTCTTTTCTTTTCTTTTCTTTTCTTTTCTTTTCTTTTCTTTTCTTTTCTTCCTTTCCCTTTTCTGCTTCCCTTTCCTCCCTTCCGTTCCCTCCCCTTTCTCCACTTGCACCGGAGAGAATTAAGGAACAGTGTTTGCTCTCAAGATGTCCGAACTTTGGCATCTCTCTCTTAGCCTCTATTTCCTCATCAGGATCAGATTTACAAACAGGTGGGATAGAAAATAGGGTGGCAGCTTCCCTCCCTTCCGTGTGTGTGTGTGTGTGTGTGTGTGTGTGTGTGTGTGTAATAGACTTTATTTTTTAAAGCAGTTTTAGATTTACAGCAAAATTGACAGGAAGGTACAGAGATTTCCTATATACCTCCTGCCCTCACAAGGTTGCACAGCCTCCCCCACCATCAACGTCTCCCCCACTCCAGATGTTTGTTACAACTGATGAACTGATGTCGACACATTATGATCTTCCTTTTTTATTCCCTCATTCCCCCCATTCACTCATTTCTTCAATACCTATCTGTGGACAACCTACAAATGCTAAGCCCTGTAATTCTGCCTCCGTGTCCTCAGAATCTTCTTTCTCTCCCCCTTCTCTTCCTGCTCCTTCCCCTCCCTTTTCCACATCTGTCCTCCCCTCCCCCCCCATTTCTTCTTGTTAAGAAGAAAATAACTCCCACAAGCCTGGTGTCTGGATATAATGACATTAGCCTTTTGGTATATGTATTATCTCAGATATTTTTAAAGAATATAAGCTATTATATATTTATTTTTTGAATTATCAAAAAGTTGTTTAACTTTCTCATTTCCTCATATATTCATGCCAATATTCATATATTCATGCCAAGAAACAGGGGTTTGCATCATCGTAGTAATATGTGTGTGCCATTTCATTTTATGATATGGCGGATTTTTATGTGGTTCTCTGTTGATGAATGTTTAGAAAGATTCCAACTTTTCTCATTATTATGAGTATTACTGAGCCTCTTGATGAATATATATTTATGCCATGTAGCAGAATGCTTAGCACATGACAGGCATTCAGTCAATGTTTAGTGAGAATTCCTATTTTTCTTTTAATGGGGTCTGGTGGGGATAGCAGGTAAAACTTCCTGGCTGCTTCTAGCCAAAATAGTGAAATTTAAGGGTGGAGAGGAGAGAAGGAGAGACTCTGTGAGACATGGTGTTTGTTCAGGGTTAGAGCTTCTCGACCACGAAAGAGATGTCTTGAACTAAAGGTTCTTCTGCTCTTAACAGCTATTGACAGAGTGCTTTGGGATGAAGATCCCATCATCAGGCAGTTGGCAGAAATCACCCACAAAATTTTTAAGGAAATAGCCCATAGACTGACGTCCTCACATGTTAAACAAACCTTCCGAAGATTATTTCACTTCATCTATATAAAAAAATTGAAGCCTCTTTACAATTATAACTGGCCCAACAACCTGGCCAGCAGTCCTATGAAGATTAAGGAAACCGATGGTGACAAGGAAGGACTTACCGATGAGAATTATGTATACATGTTTGTAAAGAATGAGACTTGAGAACTTCCCAGAAGAGGAATGATTTTCCTTTCCCACCTGATAACTTGAGTCTATAGGTACGTGCTTTTCTGAAGGATGCTGGAAGCCTTTCCTGTCGCTTCTTAGCTCTCTATTCAAATAGAGAAATCTATTGCTTCTTTATGTTTGATGCTGAGCAGAGAGTTCACCTCATCAAATCCGCTAATAAAATTGAAAAATCATATAAGCAAAGCATTTGATGAGAAGCTCTTGATTTTGATCAAATCAACCCACGTCTACTGAACACCTTCCAAGTACCAGGCACGATGCTAGGCGGTGGGGACATCTGGATGATATAAACAGGGTTTCTGTTCTCAGGAGAGTCACAGCATGGCTGTTTCCATCCTGCTTGGGCAAATGCTGCCCAGGGCAGTTTCAAAAAGGAAGGAACGGAACTTGTACTGCAGGACGAAGGGGAGCCCCTGTATTCTTGCATTCTTGTTGGAGACACTGAGGCAAGAAGAGTGTTGGGGGAGAGCTAGAGACTTTGTTAAGGACACAGGCGGGCAAGGAAAGAATGGGGAGAGCTGAGGCCTGAGGGGAAGATGATGCTGTGCCCATCACTTTAGACTTTTTGAAATGAAAATAGGATAACCCGTCCTAGTTAGTGGTGACCATTGCCCTCAGGATCTGGTGTCCCGCCATCCTGACCCATCAGAGGGTCCTCAATGGTCTTGCCTGACCTGTTGCTTGGGTTCATCTTTCATTCCCCTCACCGTACCTCCCTCCCACCCTGTGCTCCCTCTCTGGCATCAACCCCTCCAGCCCCAGGAAACTACCGGTAACCCCTACGGTTCAGGTGTTGTGTCTTTGTAATGTGTCAACTCGCAACGCTCGCACATTTCCACTGCTTCGTGGGCCCACCGCACCGGTGTGGGGTAGCAGTCACTGCATCTGCCCTGGGGTCCTCCTTCCACCTCTCTGACTTCTGAGCCAGTGGGTTTAGTTCCGTTGACAAAGGACACCAGCTTCTCTTGTGGGACAGCCATGGACGGTAGAAGCCATAGGAGACTACCGCAGCTCCAAGACTGTGGGTTCTACCCCGTCCTTGCTGTCCTACTTTACACCCCCCCTTCCCTTCCCAACCGCATTGAGCTTGACACTTCAAGCTTGGCATCAATGTGAAGACGACAGTCTTGCAGAGACTACGTCCCCCATGGTTGCTTGCAGTCACATCCTTGGTTATGCTTCTCTAATTCAACCCTGACCCGTGTATGGGAGATGCACTTTCCAGGCCCCTTTGGAGTGTTGCTCCTGTGTTTCGCCTTAATGCTCTGTGTGCTCTCGTTGCATTTACCAGCTTGTAGTGAAATTATTGCTTTTTTTCTCTTCCTTCCCCACAACATTGAAGTTTCTTAAAGGTAAATGCTCTATCTTACACCTGGTGGAGTACTCTAGAGCCCCGCGGTGCCTGGCACCTGATGAATGCTCAGTGAACGCATGCCAATGAATGAAGTGCTAACAGGACATGTTGCCCTCATGCTTCAGTAAGAATTTTCAGATATTAATAAGCGTTGGCTAATATTAAACATAATGAAAGAATGGATACTTTTAATTTACTCCTTAGTCCATATTACTTCATTCTTACCCAGATGTTCCAGACCTCACTTCTCAAAATCAAAGCAACTTCCTTTCCCACCTTTAAGCGAGCAGGATACCTAGTGTGGTAGGCTACATAATAATCCTCCTAACGATATCCAATTCCTGATCCCCAGAATCCGCGAATATTTTACCTTCCGTGGCAAAAGGAGCTTTACAAACATGATCAATTAAAGGATCTTGAGGTGAGGAGATTAGCCTGGATTATCCAGGTAGGCCAAATATAATTATAGGTTCTTTATAAGAACAAAACGGGAGGCCAGAGAGGAAAGAGATTTTTGGAGATGCAACACCCTTGCTTTGAAGCTGGAGGTAGGGACCAGAAACCAAGGAAGGCAACTCTAGAAGCTTAAAAAGGCAAGGGAATGGATTCCCTCCCAGAGCCTCCAGAGGGAGCACAATGCTACCAACACCTTGATTTTGTTCCCAGTGAAACGCATTTTGGACATCTGAACCCCCAAACTGTAAGACAATAAGTTGATGCTGTTTTAAGCCACTAAATTTGGTAGACGAGAAATAGGAAACTAAGATACCTAGATTTCTACGAAACAAAGCAAACCAAAGTAAACTCTAACTCTCCCCACTCAAACACACATGCACACACACACGCACGCACACAGACAGCAATGAGTATAATGGACCTTACGCAAATGTCAAGGTTTCTGTAAAAGATCTGATATTCTGTGCTATTTATACATTAGACATGCTCTTCAAAGTCCATTAGGCCACCCCATCCTCACACCCAACTGACACTATAGCCTCTTCATCATCTCCCAGCTCTCTCTCCACTTTCTCCCTCCCTTCTCTTCTCCCCACCCTGCCACCCACCACCTTGAATTCCTTGACTTCCCAGGAACCATGAGCTCTTTTCACTTTGTTGTAAAACAGTTGGCTCTCCACAGGTTCCAACTCTAGCCTGAACTTCCATATGCTCTGAAGACATAAAGGCCTTCTTACAAAACGTCCTATCTTCCTGAGGTCCAATTGTGATTCTAAATAAATAGCACATTCCCTGCTGGCACATGTCTGTGTTACTGCCATTTTCAAAAATTTTAATAATTCTTGCAGGCTTCCCCATGGCAATCATGAATGTGACCTTTGGTGCTGTGCAGAACATGGCCACCATCCTGGAATACTCACCCCTCACTCTCTGCTCTCCAGGGCCACTGGCTTTCTCATCTCTGTGTGACCCATGCATTAGGGCCTGTGCTCATGCTCTTCCTGTGCCTGAAACACATCATCACCCAGCCAGTTAGTACCCATCTTTCTTTCTTTCTTTTTTTTAATGTTTATTTATTTTTGAGGGAGAGAGAGAGAAGAGGAAGGGCAGAGAGAGGGGGAGACAGAGGATCTGAATCGGGCTCTGCAGTGACAGCAGAGAGCCCAAAGCAGGGCTCCAACTCACGAACCATGAGATCATGACCTGAGCCAAAGCTGGATGCTTAATCCACTGAGCCACCCAGATGCCCCCCTACCCATCTTGCAAATGCCAAGTCAAAATTCATGTTCACAGAACCCTCTATATGCCTCTGTAGCACTAACCACAATTACTAGAATAACTAGGGTAATAACTAGGATAATTACGGAACAAATTAATGGAAAAAAGTAATTTATTTTACAATGAGTTGCCTATGCCCTGATCCCATTGCTAAAACGTCAGCTCTATAAGGTCATGCACCGTGTCTGCTTGGTCGCCCCTGTATCCGCCAGGGGCCTGGCACAGTGCCTTATGCATAATAATATTTAATATATATTTATCACATGGATGGATGAATGAATGAACGAATGAACACATAACCAGGTTTTCTGATACTAAGAGGCTAGATGTGTTGGTAATAATAATAATGGGAAGACTCAGCCAAAGCTTGATTAGGTATATTGTTGCGGCCCCTGGTATAAGGAATGGGCTACCATTTGTTGGATACCTACTATGTGGTCAGCATTTGTCTTATGATTATCTTAATTCATTTTCACAATAACCCTGGAAAAGGCATATTTTTGCCCCATTGTGCAGATGAGGCACTACCGTATACTCTATTAGCTTTGATGTCCATGGAGCTGGAGAGAATGTAAGTGGTCCCCGGTGAGGTCACTGTTCCAGAAAAGACCACTGGCCTCTCTTCTATGCAACAAAATGATGGTGGCACCCGGTCAGGGAAGGAAATAGCCTCCCACTGAGATACCCTCTCTAACTCTCAGTATGTTCCTGTTGCACATTCTGCCCACTTCCTTCGAACAAAATAGCGACAGAAATTGATAAAACTGAGTGGTGACTATATGCCAGACACTGTACAAGGTGCTCTATTGTACGATCCAAATTTATTCTTCCAAATATCTCAGCAGTTGACTCTTATTACTGTTTCCATTTTACCCTTTAGGAATCCAAGTCTCAGAAAGGTCATGTAAATCGTCACCATTTTAGGGAGAGGAAGATAGAATATTTAGCCTCAGGGACTCCAGACCCAGGGATCTCAATCACTACCACGTTGTATTTGCCTTTTAGGGATCGATTTTTCCCACTGGCTATAAAACCTCGTTATATATACTGGAATCACTTGGACAGTTGTTTGTTTTTAAAAATTTTTTTTAACATTTATTTATTTTTGAGAGACACAGAGAGACAGAGTATGAGCAGGGGAGGGGCAGAGAGAGAGGGAGACACAGAATTCGAAGCAGGCTCCAGGCTCTGAGCTGTCGGCATAGAGTGGGGCTCGAACTCACAAATCGCGAGATCATGACCTGGGCCGAAGACGGACGCTTAACTGACTGAGCCACCCAGGCGCCCCATGTTCGTTTGTTTTTTAAATAACAGCAAGCTGATTTTAATCTAGACCATGTACATCAGAATCTTCCGGTCTGAGGCCTGGGCATCAATGTTTTTTAAGATTCCAGCTGGATGGGGTGCCTGGGTGGCCCAGTTGGTTAAGCGTCTGACTCTTGATTTGGGCTCAGGTCGTGATCTCATGCCTCATGAGACCGAACCTCACACCAGGCTCTGTGCTTGGGATTCTCTCTCTCTCTCTCTCTCTCTCTCTCTCTCTCTCTGCCCCTTCCCTGCTTTCTCTCTCTCTTTCAAAATAAACATTAAAAAAAAAAAAAAAAGAATCCAGGTGATCTAGAGGGAAGACAATACTATAAATCAATGTTATGAGTTCATCCTGGAGACTGGATTTAGACATTTGTGTATCCCCAGCGTCCAGCACTGTGTCTGACATGTGAAGAAAAACCTTATAAAATGTATCTATGATTTATTGTGCCGTAGGAACCAATTAGACAGGAACCAATCATTTATAAACAAACATTTGTTAAGTGTCTAGTGTAAGCAAGGCACTGTCCTGGGGAATAAGGATATAAGTTAAGCATTTCCAGATACACGATTCTAATAAGATATTGCCAGTCAGTTCTTCTATAGCGCGGTGAGCAGCAGGAAAAGAGTCTATTTCCCTGTAAAAAGAAAAAGTACCTAAATTCTAAGGAGAGCTCCTGTGTGGACTAGGATAGTCAGGATTCTAAACACTGACGAAGTAAAAATTAGATGTTTACTACACTTATATCAATTTGCTTACTTTCCAGCAGATTTTGCTTTCTTTGCAATATCTAAATGGACATTGATGTCGAGTTAATAGAAGGCAAATTACGCGCATGGTGTTGAGGTGGAGGCAAAGATCACGTGGGCAGACAGGAAGGCACGTCTGGTAAAGAACGGAGTTTTTTGGGCAAGGAAGTATTGTGGTGGTCTTAAAACCTGGCGGCATTCAAAGTGAACCGCTACTCCAAGGTCTCCCTCTCGGAATAATAATAGAAGAATCTAGACTCGCATTGAGGAGTCGTGGGGTTGAGTCTTGCGCTCTCCGCTTACTAGCTCGAAGCCTTAGGTAATGCACTTCATTTCAGGTTCTCTTGCTGTGAAATGGAGTTAATATTCCCCAGGAAACAGGATTATTATGAAGCTTTCACGGTGTAATTACAGATGAACGCCTTAGAACGGATTGTGTTAACATAAGGCGTTGGGTCAGTAAAGGCCAAATCCCTAGTGCAGGTTTTCCCCCTTATTTGGATCCCTGAGAGTGGTGGTTATTCCTGGAAGCCTCTCAGCTGGGAGAGACGTTCTCTCCATGCACCTTCCCTCTGTTCACACCCCTCCCTCCATCCTCAGCTATTCAGGCTGCAGGGACTAAGAGAATGTATGGCTGGGTGATCTTTCGCAGCCGAGCTCCCTCCCTGGATTGTGCGCTGTCCGTTGGCCTCTCACTGATTTGGGGGTCACCACTAGAAGTCTTGCTCCTTTTGTCGGATCCCCCAGAGAAAACCCAGGCACGTCATTCTCCTGAGAAGTCTTCAGTGAGTCCTTGTTCTCAGCGTGAAATTCTAACTCCTGAGTTTGGCAAACCTTCCCTCTCCTGGCCCTGCTTATCTTCTCTAGACTCGTTATGTCCCGACCTCCTCCTATTATCTATGCTGCTGTCTTAAGGGACCACATGCAGCTGTCCCCACACAGCGATTGGGAGCCAAAACTTTAGAATCTGTCGGCCTGGATCCCACCGTGTGCTGGCTCTGCGTGGGTGCAGGCAGGATCGCTGACACTTTTGTGTCTCAGCTTCCTCCTCCATAAAATGGGGATACAGATTGTACCCAACTCTTTTTTTTTTTAACGTTTATTTATTTTTGAGACAGAGACAGAGCATGAACGGGGGAGGGGCAGAGAGAGAGGGAGACACAGAATCCGAAACAGGCTCCAGACTCTGAGCTGTCAGCACAGAGCCTGACGTGGGGCTCAGACTCATGGACCTTGAGATCATGACCTGAGCTGAAGTGGGATGCCCAACCAACTGAGCCACCCAGGTGCCCCGGACTATACCCAACTCTTAAAGTGTGATGACACTCATCGAACTTGTCCTAAGATAGTACACAAAGACCACTTAAGTACACTGTCTAATATTTAATCATTCATAAACATTACTACCATTGTTACTACTAATTTTATTATTGTTCCTGCCCTTACAACCCTCTTCTTCCTCTTTCCCTTTAAAATAATAGAATCAAGGGCTCCCACTTATCACAAGGCTATGAATTTCCAGGTACTGCCCCCAGGAATTTTAAACATAGTGTTTTTATGTTTCACTTATCACAAGAACTCTAATATGGCCCTCACTTTACAGACATAACAACTGAGGCTCAGAAAGGTCAAATGATTTCAGCCTGCTTCATCCGAATCATGTTTTTACTTCATTAATTCCCACTTGATTTGGGGATTTGGCTAATTCTTCACCCCCTCCTGGTGCCTTTCCTTGGCTTCCTAAGACTAGCGGCGGTGTCCCTCTGTGCTCCCCGCCAGAGTCACAATATCTATGATAGCAGATTTTAACTGCTGCATTCAGGGGTGCCTGGGTGGCTCAGTCGGTTAAGCATCCGACTTTGGCTCAGGTCATGATCTCGTGGTCCGTGAGTTCGAGCCCCGGGTTGGGCTCTGTGCTGACAGCTCAGAGCCTGGAGCCCGTTTCGGATTCTGTGTCTCCCTCTCTCTCTGACCCTGCCCCGTTCATGCTCTGTCTCTGTCTCAAAAATAAATAAACGTTAAAAAAAAAAAAGAAATTCAACTGCTGCATTCAGATGTTTTGTCCACTTGATGGGAGTCTTTTGAGAAAAAGAGTCTTCTGTGTTCATGCCCATGCACCTGGTAGAGTGCCAGATTCAATGAAAGAGCGAGCACAGAATAAAGCAGTGAGACAACCCTTAGGGCCCGAGGAGAGGGTGCTACCAAAGGAATAGGAATTTGTGAGTAGCCGATGCTGCCCTGAAATCGAAAGGAAGCTTTAGCTGACTTGACACCAGCAAGGGCCACCAGCCTGATGCCCCTGGGCTGGGCCCGAGGGCCTGCCGTTGACATCTGGGATCAGGAACATATGTCACAGTGATCGCAACACATCTTCAGTCTTCACAGCCCATCTCCTCTGAAACATATCCGAAGCCCTTTACACATTTGCAGGGAACTGACAAGCACAAAGCGTGCCCGTCCCCGTACAAGTTACCTCATATACATTTCACCTCCCGCAATCCTCACGGTAACAATTTAAGGCGAACTTTATTATCCCAGGCTTGCCAATGAAGAAAATCTCTAAGATTTGACTAAGGCTAGAGACCCCAGATTCGCACACAGCTCTGCGGGATTCCACAGAGCCGGCTTCTCCCAGGATGTGGCTGGAGGTCCTCTGGCCTCCTCCTCTGGCCGTGTGACAGGTTGTTCCCAAGAGCCAAAATGCCAAAGCACCTGGTGTGTTAGTTAACAAGTCAATGGTACCTGAACACTGGGATTCTCAGGGAAAAAAAATTACATAACAGTGTGTGTGTCAAAAGTAGAAGGAAAAAAGGTGGAAACAAACCAAATGCCCATCAACAGATAAATGGGCATACAAAGTATGGTTTATTCGTACAATGGAATATCATCCAGCCATAAAAAGGAATGGAGTGCTGATACATATTACAACATGGATGAATCTTAAAAACATTATGCCAAGTGAAAGAAGCCGGCCACACAAGACCACATACTGTATGATTCTATTTATACAAAATTTCAGAACAGATAATTCGAGAACCAGAATGCAGATTAGTGGGGCCACAGCAGGGAACAGGAAGAAATGAGGAGTAACTGTTTAATATATAGGGTTTCCTTTTGGAGTGATGAAAATGTCCTAGAACTAGGCAGAGGTGGGATGCCTGGGTGGCTTAGTCGGTTAAATGTCCAACTCTTGGTCGTAATCTCATGGTCGTGGGTTCGAACCCCACATCAGGTTCCACACTGGCAGCCCGGAACCTACTTGGTATTCTCTGTCTCCCTCTCTCTCTGCCCATCCCCTGCTCATTCTCTCTCAAAATAAATTAAAATAAAAGAAAACTTTTAAAAAAGAAAGAACTAAATAGAGGTGATGGTTGCACAAAATTATGAATGTACTAAATGTCATAAATTTGTACACTTTTAAATTAGTTTAGATTGTGTGAATCTTACCCCATATTTTTTTAAGAAGATGGCTCCACTCTCCCTGAGCACTGAGAACACGACCCAACATCCCGACCAAGACCGCTACCCTCCCTGAACCACGGTCTGCACACATAGTGATGCTTTTTGCCTCTACTACAATGTACATGACTCCCCCCTGCCCATGATGGCATGGCCTGGGAGGAATCTCTCTCAAATCTCCCTCCTGCTATGCGACCTTAGGTGCATTTCGCCTAGAGGGCAAGCATCTGGAATCAGAGCCTCAGTGTGTCCTTACGAGGCCCGCAGATCAGCCAATGAATATATTTGGCGAGTGAGGCCAGTCTGCAAGTGAAGGTTTCAGAGCCTAAACCCAAAGACAAGCTACTTTCTACGGTTGTGGACACGCTGCAGGGGATGGTTTGCCTATATTCGGTCTGTGCCTATCATGGCAACTAAGATATCTTCTTCCTTTTGAAAAGAAGGGAGACAATGTATAACTTCTGAATACAGAGTTCTCTGGTGAGGAAGGTCTTAGGAAGTGATTTCAAAGCAGAGGAAAGCCCTCCACGGCAGAGTCTGCTGAATGTCCCCACATAGATACTTAGCTTCTCAAGCAGAGACCAGTCCCTTTAAGACTAGAGGTGGCCAAATTTCACGCCAATGGAAGGCGAGTAGAGGCAAAGCGTACAACTTTGGCATCACTTGCTTAAGAGGAAATCCCACAGCCTGGTCATCTGCTTTGTGTCTTTCGGCCAGCTGCATGTGGAGGTGGAACTCAGTTTCAACCCTGCAGACAGTAACACGCTCTTTGGACTAGGGCAGAGCTCCCACTAGCCTGGGCATCTGGATGGCTTCTCAGTAGACCCTGCCCATCCCGTACTTTTATACGACACAGAAATAAACAACTATCTTCACTCCGATGAATATAGCCCCACTCCGAACACCCAGCTCAAACAGCCCGAAGTTACACTTTAAAATCTTTCATGCTTCGCCATAAAAACTTCTCTGTTGAGATGTCAGTGCTGTACCTTAAGGATTATCCTAATGAAATAGTACTCATCAATTGTGTCTTCAAATAAGTGAGTTTAAAGGATTCTTTCTGGAGGAGAATGAAGAACATAACACAAGTCTCCCATTCCGTCAGAACGTACCCTTTCCCCCAAGAAAGACAGTAGTTTCATCCAGTTAATGCTCTCTGCTCGAATCCGGTGACTTCTGGGTGACGCGGCCACTCCTCAGTGGGCGTGGCTTCCCGTAGCCTGGTCTGATATACAACGCGCTACTCTTCATTGGACAGACAACAGTAGAGCTCTATTCCGATCCTTTTTTTTTTTTTTTTTTTGCATAGTGCAGAAAGTGGACAAGTCTATAAGAGCTTGGATTTTATTAGCATAATCAGTTTAATAATAGAGTTTGTAGCAGAGTGATGTGATCGATAGCAAGTCCTTGACCCTTTCTAGTACATAGGAAGAGGGAGATTTCCCAGAGTCCTTTGCAGTTAGGTTGGCAAGTGCCGGTCAAATACGAGTGAGCGACGAGTGTCACTTCTGTGTTGAGGTGTGAGCACTAGATATGCTTGCTCTTCCCTTTCTGCATCAAAGGTCATTTGTGAAAGATGATGGCAATATATCATGAAAGGTCCTTGGATCCTTGAGTCTCCATTTGGAGGATAACGTCCCAGAGAAAGTGTCCAACCCACATTATGTGAGTAAAAAATACGCTTTTAATGTTAAACCATTGGATTTCCAAGTCTGTGTATTCCCAAAGTTTATCCTAATTATCTTGACTAACATAGCATCTCGTGTGGAATTCAGATATATGGGCAAATGTTCACATATGATGGCTGTCTACAAATCAAACAATAGATGAGTTGAGACATACGGTCTTCAAAACATTTTTATGTAAAACTTTCATATTTCTCTATCATTACATTTTACCCTCAGTATACACATTCAGTGTTTCCTTAAAATCTTACATTTCAAATTATCTGTTTACCATTTTGAGTATTCCCTTTAATATCTCAGCAACTGTCAGGGCACCTGAGTGGCTCAGTGGGTGAAGCGTCCGACATCGGCTCAGGTCATGATCTCGTGGTTGGTGGGTTCAAACCCCATGTTGGACTCTGTGCTGACAGCTCGGAACCTAGAGTCTGCTTCAGATTCTGTATTTCCCTCTCTCTCTGCCCCTCCTCTCTCTCTCAAAAATAAATAAATATTTAAAAATTTTTTTAAATAATAAATCAGGAACTGTCTTTCAAAAGTATCTTTCAAAAGCATATTTTCAAAAAGTATGTAAAGTGAGAA
Organism: Prionailurus viverrinus; assembly: GCF_022837055.1. NCBI lineage: Eukaryota > Metazoa > Chordata > Mammalia > Carnivora > Felidae > Prionailurus > Prionailurus viverrinus. The sequence continues at coordinate 10,923,218 of NC_062577.1, forward strand.
TTCTCAAACCTTAAAAACATTACTTGTTATCTTAACAAAATTCTTGCTATGGGCAAGCAAAAAACCTTCAGTATTTTTCAGAGTAATAGTCCTATGAGGTTATCCCTTCAGTAGTTTTAACCGATTACAATGATTTATGTCTTTAACTCATCGATCCATAATTGAAACACTTTATTCAAACATCATCTAGACTAGTTTTTATCTCCCAACGTGCTACACATCTATGTCTACGTTCAGTATTTTCTGAAAATGGACATTTTTATTTTTATTTCATTTGATTGAACAGTCCCCAGCATTCATATGAAGGGAGGTTGATGGGGGCTGGGTCTGTTGTCCAGAATAGCTACCATGACTTTTCTATGTGGCTTGGGCTTTCTCACAGTCCTAGGAGTAGCCTTCTAAGAGAATGGAAGGAAGCCATATCACTTTTATGACCAAAATGTCACTTGTACAGTAGCCACAAGCAACCGGGATGCTTAAGGAAGGAGCTTAGAACCCATCATTCAATAGGAGGGTCACAGTAAGATTCTAAGAAGAACACGGGGGATTGGGGATAATGCACCCATTCTGGGGTAGCACATCCTACCACAGTTCCATAGTTTGTAGCCTTGCCGAGTTAAGAAAGCCAACTGCTACCCTACTTCAAACAGAAGGCATTATAAGTACAGGCTTAGGAGAGAAAATCAGTGCTACTTTCATAAAAGAGCAGAAAGCTTCTGGTGTGATCGAATTTGCCATTTTCTCAAATTTCCTCACAGCAGGAGCCATCTGAAAAGGTAGCACAGAAGCCAGTGGGGAAAAGGTCAGAATTGTCACATGTAAAAAGTATGTCTTCACAAGATCTTTGGCTGTTGTTTCTGATGTGTGGAAATGACTGGAAGCAAACAGACAGCAGGCTTGCAAAATCTAAATAGAATAAAGTGGTCAAAGGTGCCCTAAACCTGGCCTGTAAAAGCTTTTAGGTGCTAGAATAATCTCAGTGCACTCAAACTGCCACGAAAATAAGTGGGTTTCAAAAGCTGGGCAAACTCCCAGAAGTGCATCCATTATAATCCTCACCTCGGAGAGGAAAGATCGAGGTCCACAGAGGACAATGCACAAGGAAGATGCTCCCAGAAAGCAGACTCGGGAGTTGCCAGCTTGTGTAACCAATGAGCTTCCCCTGTGCTAAGGCCCAGAGTCCTCACCACGTCTGCCAGGCAGAATTTGATGATAGCTATGGACCAGTGACCACCACATGTTTCCCATCGTCCCCTTTCCTGAATGGTAGTTTTTATTTATTATGTTTACCTGTTCCTTCTCCACTGCTGCATATTGAGTGGTTAGAGGCAGATGACATCTTTCTTCCTGCCTGGAATGTGGTCACTCTATTGGGAAGAAAAGAGCCACCAAGTGTGACCGCCATGAGAAGCAGAAAGACAAAAGGAATTTGAACCCTGGGGGGTTATTAAAGCCATGCATATACTCTGCATTCTCAACTCCTGAACTTCTTATTAGGTAAGGAAAAATTACATTCCTTTTATAGCTATTGTTTTTAATCTCTGTGACTAGTAGTCTAATGTAATTAATGCAACCCTGACTGGCACAGTATTGTATTCTTGTAGTCAAGTCCTGTACTATTAAAATACCATATTTTATTGACTCAACCCTAAGACTCACCCTGATTTTATGTACCAAAAAGAAAAGAATAGAAGAAAAATATTCTGTCCATCAGAAATATAACATGATATTGATTGTAAGACACATACCTATTGCAATGGTGTTAAATACGACTCAGCTAAATACATTGTGTAGAGTTAGAGCTTGATCCATTTGCTTAAAAATAAAATAGTCCTGCATTTGGCATAAGCATAGAACATCTTGGAAACACAAAAAGTCATTAATTATGATTACCTTTGGGGAGTAGAAATGAAAGATATAGGGTAGGAAAGTTAATTTTTGCATTTTCCTTTCTATAGTTCTGAGATGTAGTATTTTTAGGAGTCATCTAAGCCAGAATGAGAGCACTAAGAGGGTGAATATTTAATTTCATCCACCACTGTTATCCCAAGTCCTAGTCCTATCGTTTCATAGACACTCAATGGAAACCAATTTGACAATAAATTTCATATCTAAAAAAAATAGACATTCAAATATATGTTGATCAGGTGAATTATTTTTTAAATAAGTCAGTGTCATTGAAAAAGTAAATGAAGAAATTGCTATAGCATGAATGTTAGTGTTCCCCCCAAATTCATATATTAAATCCTAGCCCCCAATGTGATGGTGTTAGGAGGTGGAGTCTTTGGAGGTGATGAGGTCATGAGTGTGGAGCCCTTGTAGAAGAGATCCCACACTGCTCCCTAGTCCCTGCTGCCATGTGAAGATACAGTAAGAAGTCTGCAAGCTGACCAGGTGCCAGCACCCTGGAACCAGACTTCCAACCTCCAGAATGGTGAGAAATAAATGTCTGTTGTTCATAAGCCACCAACCATGCGGTACTTTGTTATGGCGGCCTGAACAGACCAAGACAGAAATTGTCTGCTTTCTCCTCATTGGTCTACAAGTTCCTCTGCAATTAGGGCTGTGCCATATTTCTCATTGAATCCCTAGCGCTTTGTGCAATGCCTGGTCCATATTAGGAACAGGGTAAATATTTGGGGAATTAAAAAAATGTTTTGCAGAGACATTTAAGCTCATTCTGTGGAGGGTGCCATTGTGATGTGGGGCAGAGCTGTGATTTAATCAGACTCTCAGGAAAAGCATTCTTTTGGTGGCAATCTGTTGGAGATGGAAGAAGCAAGGGTAGAGTCAGGAAAGTGAGTCACGCCGACAGATGAGGTCGCGTGAGGGCTTCTGTCCAGGCTGACACGGGGAACAAGAGATGGAACTTTACATTTTCCTTTCACTTTGAATATTTCAAAACTCAGCATCACACTTATCACAAAAGGCAGTATCCCTCTCTATTCCTCCCCACCCAGTGAGTTGGGTAGATGCAAAAAAGTAGACGCAAAAAGTACAGCCTCAAAACATTAAGCCAGCTTCCTTCAGCCACCCCATGCTCAGTCACAGAGCCGGGCTAGAACTCATAAGTTTGCTTCTAATGCTCTGGTTTCACTAGACTCTGCTGATTCCTTTTCTAGGAAACCTTCTCTCTGGCCCTCTTCCCCCACCACCTCCCCACGACATAGAGAAAAAGTCGAGAACTGCGAATCTATAGTTTGGAAGGAGAATGCTAAAAAAATATTCTTTTTTGGAGATCCTTCATCAAGAAACATGGGAACCACAATTCTATAATCATATATTGATTGGAACTGGACCGCTCCTTAGAAGTATGTTTTCGAGGCCAGAAGCCCTAAGCTAGCCCACAGTGTCGGAGACTTTAATCCCTGGTATTTTGATGTCCTATTTCTTTACAGCTTGATTTCAGTTAATGCCTTTCTCTCTTTTATTTTCCCTTTCACCACCTACAGATATGGAATATGTCCCAGCATAGTGTCCTTCACCAACTGTCAAGCTATAGAGGAAAGTATTCCATTAAGGGGTTATAACCATAGTCAAGAGTAGCAAAAAACAGGAAGAATAGGAAAGTGGAGGAACAGCCCCAAGTAATAGGGGTTACCTGGACCAACAGTGGCTAATGACCATGATGTTCATTGCAATAAATAAGCTAGGAAAGGCTGTTTCACAGTATTCTTTTTTTTGTTTGTTTTTAATGTCTATGTATTTATTTTGAGGGAGAGAGAGGGAGAGCAAGAGAGAGAGAGCAAACAAGGCAGTGAAGTGGCAGAGAGAGAGGGAGAGAGAGAGAATCCCAGGCAGCTCTGCACTGTCAGCACAGAGTCCCATGCAGGACTCAATCCCACGAACTGTGAGATCATGACCTGAGCCAAAATGAAGAATTGGATGCTTAACTGACTGAGCCACTCAGGTGCTCCCACTCTGTTCTTTAAGATACAGAGGGGTGCCTGGGTGGCTCAGTTGGTTGAGTCTTTGACTCTTGATTTTGACTCAAGTCATGATCCCAGAGTCATGGGATTGAGCCTAGCATCGGGCTCCAAGCTGAGTGTGGAGCCTGCTTAAGTCTCTCTATCCCTCTCCCTCTGTCCCTCTCCCCCTTTGCTCAAGCTCTCTCTCTCTCAAAAAAAAAAAAAAGATATAGAGACCATAAGTCAATAAGGCCTAATATACATGCAATATTAGTAATTGCAAAAGCCATTGAATAATATATTGAAGTTTGAGAGTATTTTAGGTCATTCCTTACTCATAAAGTGTCTATCACTTTACAGATGTGTTTAGTGACAAAAAAATTTATAAACTAATCCCAGCAATGAAATATTCTCTACTTCAGAAAAGTTTAAAATAAGCATAATCATGCATTCAGAGGATATTACAGGTATTTCAAACTCTTAAGTCTTTACTAAATGAAATAGTTATAAAAAGTACTATTCTCTTGAAGCATAAACATTGACTTCTAAACTTTATTTGCGATTTTTTAATTTGTTAAGCCAGAATCACAAAATAACAGACACCTGCTTGGTTCTGTCATTTCCATGGGTTTCCCATACCTGTTCCCTGAAGTATGCTTTTGTGTCTAAACAGGTCATAGTAAACTTGTACAGGGCTCTTCCGTTAAAAAAAAAGAGACAACAAGTTCCAAATAGAGTCATTGGCTCCCCAGGACAGCAAACCAAGAACTACGGTTTCAACCTGTACAGTTTCAACCATTTCAGGAATGTGATCCTTTAACAGTCAACCTCAAAATTTCCTGATCAGTGCTAGAAGCAATCTGCATGGTAAACAAACAAACAAACAAACAAAAAACACAACCAACTCTGTCAAATGAAATATCACCTTGAAATCACCACAGTGAACTATTACCTTACACCTGTCAGAATGGCTAGTATTAAAAAGACAAGAAATAACAAGTGTTGGGGAAGATGTGGGGAGAAGAAACCGTCACACCCTGCTGGTGGGAACGTAAACTGATGCAGTCCCTGTCGAAAACAGTATGGAGGTTCCTCATAAAAGTTAAAAATAAAGCCACCATACAATCCAGTAATTCCACTTCTGGACATTTACCTGAAGAAAACAAAAACTCTAATTCGAAGAGATATATGCACCCCTATGTTTATTGCAGCATCATTTGCAATAGCCAAGATATGGAAGCAGCCCCAATGTCCATCAAGAGATGAACTGGTAAAGATGTATATAATGGAATATTACCAAATCACACACACAAAGATGAGATCTTGCCATTTGTGACAACATAGATGGACCTAGACGGTACTGTGCTGGGTGAGATAAGTCAGAGAAAGACAAATACCACAGGACTCTGCTTATATGTGGAACCTAGAAGACAAATGAATAAACAAACAAACAAAAAGCAGAACCTGACCCACAAATACTGAGAACAAACTGATGGTTGCGGGAAGCGAGAGGGAGGGGATAAAGGGGGAGAGGAAGGCACATTCTTCCAGACATGGAATGAATACATCACGGGGATTAAAGGTACAGCAGAGGGAATACAGTCAATAGTATTCTAGTAAGTTGTTTGGTGGCAGGTGATAACTACACCTGTGATGTGCATAGCAGATTGCATAGACTTGTTGAAAAACTATGTCATATACCTGAAACTAATGTAGCATTCCGTGTCAAATGTGTCCCACTTAAACAAACAAACAAACAAACAAACAAACAAACCCTGCCTTTCCCTTCCCTGCCAAAAGAAGATGTAGCAAATCTTTCTTTTCTTTTGCTAATCAGCTTCCTTGCTCCAACCTCTTTCCTGTAAAAACCTTTCATCTTTTTTTTTTAATTTCTTTTTTCAACGTTTTTTATTTATTTTTGGGACAGAGAGAGACAGAGCATGAACGGGGGAGGGGCAGAGAGAGAGGGAGACACAGAATCGGAAACAGGCTCCAGGCTCCAAGCCATCAGCCCAGAGCCTGACGCGGGGCTCGAACTCACGGACCGAGAGATCGTGACCTGGCTGAAGTCGGACGCTTAACTGACTGCGCCACCCAGGCGCCCCAAAACCTTTCATCTTGTACAATTCCTCGCAGCACCTCTCTACTTGCTGGACGGCAAGCTTCCTAATTCATGAATTGCTCAAGGAAGCCAATTAGATCTTCAAAATTGCTGGTTGAATTTTGTTTTATTTTTAACACCCCCTAAGAGCCAAGCACTTTATATGTGTTATTTCATCTTTATATCGGCCTTCTGAAGGTAAGGAATTTTTTATTCCTTTTTTTTTTTTAACGTTTATTTATTTTTGAGACAGAGATAGAGAATGAACGGGGGTGTGGGGGGTGGGGGTCAGAGAGAGAGGGAGACACAGAATCCGAAACAGGCTCCAGGCTCTGAGCTGTCAGCACAGAGCCCGACGTGGGGCTTGAACTCACAGACCGTGAGATCATGACCTGAGCCGAAGTCGGACGCTTAACCGACTGAGCCACCCAGTAGCCCCTATTCCTTTTTTATAGATAAAGAAACCAAGGCACAGAGACAGTAATTTGCCCAAGGATACATAACCAGTAAGCAAAGTTCAAATATTCAAACCCAAATTTTCTGACTCTCGCCTACCCAACTTTTGATTGTCAAGCTCTGCTATTTCCAATCGTTTTAGGCTCATGACATGAGGGCATCACACTTTGATTACAGTATCTTACATTCATCTAAAGATCCTAATTATTATAAACCTTAATGTGGTGCCTAAATGGTGTCTCTCAATTCGATGGGGACCTCCAAATGTGGGGCAACCATCAGGTGGATGCCAGTGGCACAGGAGGTGAAAGAATTCACCCGAGGCAGAACAAAGGAGATAGAAGTTTATGGAATACACCACAGGGGGGCGTCGCAGGACAGCAGAGGAGAGGCAAGTCTGCCAGGAGGCAGAGGGTGGGGGCCGCTTTCAAGGAGGGAAAGTGAGGAGGTATGGTGACGTACAGAATTTCCCTTTTTGGGTAAGCGTGCCTAGCTGCAAGTCGCCCGCTGGTCAGTTAGAGCCTATGGATATTTCAGGGTGAGTTGCCCGAAGGGCCTGTGTGTATTCAGCCAGGTGGTCACCAGGCCCTTTCTGTATCCCATCGCTCGAGCCTGTTTGCCTAAAAGCGGCCTCCACACTTTACACATCTGTCACCTTCACAACACAGTTATTTGTTGTAGCAAGGATCTACAGTAAAACCTTGGTTCGCGAGCATAATTCGCTCCGGAAACATGCTTGTAACGCAGAGCACTTGTCTATCAAAGCGAATTTCAAGAATTATTGGCTCAGTTGCGGTCATGTGACTTTTGGCATGACGCACTACTCATATGGCAAGATATCGCTCATTTATCAAGTCAAAATTTATTAGAAACGTTTGCTCATCTTGGGGAACACTCGCTGACAAGTTACTTGCAATGCAAGGTTTTACTGTATCGCTACTTAAAATTTTAAAAATTACCTTTCTTATGACCTGGTCGCAGACTAAGCTACCTTTAGGTATATGGAGCAGAAGTGAGCCCAGGGCTTCAGAAGGATACCCAGCTTCTTTTCCAAAGCCAAGCCTGGGTACACACACTCCCTACAATTCTTTCATTTGCACTGAGTTAGTAGTAAGTTCATGAAGTTTACGATCTACTAGAGAGGCGATATTAGACATATAAATGTACAAATTAGCGTACGATTATAAAATGTATGCTGTCAAATATAACAGGCGCTGAGATCATGTCCTAAAGGACCCAATATAAAATGGGGATTTGAGAGGTTTCTTTATGCACAGACGGATTCTATAGGAATGTAGTATCTGGAAGAGTTGGGGATCATCCAGGCAGAGGGGACATCATGTATGAAGGCACAGAGGCAGCATCAGTTGTCATTAAAATAGGGGAGTCACTTAGGAAACAATGGATTTCACTGGACATTGTTTTATATTAACACTGAAACCCTTGTTAACTATCCCACAAAGAAAGCTCCCCGGTGACTCAGAGGCTAGGAGTTGGCCTGGGAGTGGGGGGCAGAAGGGTGCAGCCAGGAAGCTTGGAGGGCCATGGGGTGGGGGGGAGGTGAGATGTGCGGAGGCCTGGGGCCAACTTCATTCTGCTTGCCTATTTGTGTGTTCAGCTGGGCTCTGGGCTGGATCTCTGGAGGGAAATGGGCTTGTGGTCCGGGGAGGCATGAAGTTCTGCCTTAGACGAAAGGGTGCTAGCTGTGTGACTCCTTTCTACCCTTGTGGTGTGCCGAAGTGATGGAGACTGGGCTGTGTTACAGATAGATCATTTTGGGGTTGTTGTTAGAACAGGCAAACGAAAACACAGAGAAAACAGAGTCCAAGTTAACATAGTTTATTTCTGCATTGTGAATGCTGAGAAATGTGTCATGCAAACAAAAAGTACCGTATCAATTGCAGGTTAACGGCTCTTGAGGTAAAATAAGGCACTGGAGGAGCAAGTTTCCGTGACTCAGTAACAAAAGTTAACAGAGCCAACGAGGATTTCTTGTTTAATTCTCTTCCACCTCTACAGACGTAATTCTGCTTTCAACTTCATGACACCTTCATGTGGTTTTAGCAGGGGATAAACCTCTTCTAAGAATCTCTGCACCTGTTGGGATGCACGACCCATAAAAGAAGGATCCAGTAGATGGTCCGACTGGGAGTGAATGGGACTGATAGAGGCATCATCCTGGCTTCGCTCTATGAGGCCACTGTCACCCGCTTCCTTCCTGCTTGACCACAGCAGCTGCCTGTTAGGAAAGCACTCTTATTGTCTCGTGGCGATCCTGGAAGCTAGCCCCAGCTCTCACCATGGCCGTGATGACGTTCTCCGTGGCCGTGAAAGGCAGCTCTTGCTGGACGCACTGCTCAATTACTTCGGGGTATACCGCCAATCCTTCAGAAATGTTCTGCAGCGGATTCAGTGTAACATCTGCAGCGAGAAGTGCCTCAGCCAAACAGATACATAGATGGACACTGTCATCCGCTGTGCCCTCAAACCAATGCACAGATGCTGCAGCACCGCTCTGAGCACACAGGGTTCTGCTTGTGTGGCATTGCACTTGGGTCAATCTGCTGTCTCTCAGAGGGTTCCCTTATCTCCCTGAGGTGTGCCAGGAGTCATATGTCAGTACAAATTTTATGCGTGAATGCCCCCAACCTAGCCAGCACCTGAATAGCCACTTTTCGTATATAGGTCTGATGTGGTTTGAAGTGTTGAGGTTCGGAGCCGACAGCCAAGAAAGAATTCTGGAGACATCTTTGTTGCAGAAAAAAAGTGGTTTTATTAAAGCATGGGGACAGGACCCATGGGCAGAAAGAGCTGCATTGTAAGTGTAAGGAGTGACTGATTATATACGAATTTTCTATCCTATGGAGGGGAGGATGACATCAGGGTCCCAATAAGTTGAATCCACAGGTTTCTGGAAGTTTGCTATGGATAAAATTGCTTTTTACCTTAGGGGCGCCTAGGTGGCTCAGTCATTAAGCGTCTGACTTCAGCTCAGGTCATGATCTCACTGTTCGTGAGTTCGAACCCTGCGTCGGGCTCCGTGCTGACAGCTCGGAGCCTGGAGCCTGCTTCGGATTCTGTGTCTCCCTCTCTCTCTCGGCCCCTCCCCTGCTCGCTCGCTCTCTTTCTCTTAAAAATAAATGAACATTAAAAAAGTTTTTTTGATTCCTTTTTACCTTGTAATCATTAAGATAGTTATAAACTGATGGAGACTCTGTCCTGCATGACTGGGATCTCTATCAGTGAACCATTAGTTTTTTCCCTTTCCTTGGTTCTTGGGCAGCCAGGAGTGCCCGAGGGATGTCACACTCATCCCACCTGACCTGGGAGGTTCCTCCCCTCCCCCAGGTGGTTGTTAGCTTGTGCTTTGACTTCAGCTTGCCTCGGTTTCCCCACGTCATTCTCCACCCTGAACAATTTTAACCTCTAAATCTTTAAGGTTGCTGAGAGTGGAAGGTCTTGTCTTCTGTAACTTCTTCCTGCTGAATAGGGGCGTGGGGATGTCCCTAACTATGGGTCAACACTGTCAGTGGGGGGCTTTTGTAAGTAGGAGTTATGAAAGGAGAAGCAGCGAGTCCAAGGGGGGGGGGGCACACGTGTGGAGTGGAAAGGATCACCTGCAGCTTGAAGTTATGGCAGGGAAGGAGTCTTGGCACCAAGTAGTGAGTTATTAAGAAAGCAACACACTACAATGAGTGTGGCTATAAGAATGAGAAGTCCAGGGGCGCCCGGGTGGCTCAGTTGGTTGAGTGTCCGACCTCAGCTCAGGTCATGATCTCACAGTTCGTGGGTTCGAGCCCTGCATCAGGCTCTGTGCTGACCTCTTGCTCAGAACCTGGAGCCTGCTTCTGATTCTGTGTCTCCTTCTCTCTCTCTCCCCCTCCCCCGCTCACGCTTTGTCTCACTCTGTTTCTCAAAAATAAATAAATGTGAAAAAAAAAAAAAAAGAATGAGAAGTCCAATGAAAAGATCCCTAATTGTTGACCATAACCCTCCCCAGGCCAGGAACGTAACCAATCATTGAAAGAGAGAGAAGGATTTTGGGGTGGCTTAGTCAGTTAAGCGTTCGGCTCTCGATGTCAGCTCAGGTCATGATCTCACAGTTCGTGAGTTCAAGCCCCACATGGGGCTCTGCCCTCGCACCACTGACAGTGTGAAGCCTGTGTGGGATTCTCTCTCTCCCTCTCTCTCTGCCCCTACCCCACTTAAAAAATAAATTTTTTAAAAAATGAGAGAGAAGGACTTTGTAGAGCTCCAATTTGGATATTCACATTTTTTAGTAACCCTGTGACATTTCTGTGATAACCTGGGTTGTGCACACAGAATTCTGTTTCAATAATGCCCTATGTGCCACCTTGTGCTGTGGTTAGAGCATCTGAAGCCACTCTATTTTGTAGAACTGCTTTGCTCATCTGTGCAACTTCAGTATTAAGTAAGGAGATACTGTTCTGTGAATCACTGAGTGCCTTTATGGTGTATTTACTGAGGACTTCCATGTGCCAAATTGTACTTTCTAACCCTACAGATGGAGAAAAATGGATGCCAAATGATCATACCATTGAAAACCAGATCGTGTCCATCTTTGTTGTTTTTAAAAAATTTTTTAATGTTTTTATTTATTTTTGAGAGAGAGAAACAGAGACAGAGGGCAAGCGGGAGAGGGGCAGAGAGAGAGGGAGACACAGACCCTGAAGCAGGCTCCAGGCTCTGAGGTGTCAGCACAGAGACCAACGCGGGTGGGGCTCGAACCCACAAACCACAAGATCGTGACCTGAGCTGAAGTCGGACACTTAACCAACTGAGCCACCCAGGTGCCCCCACCTTTGTTTTAAATTGGGAAGATTAGTCAGGGTAGAGATGGTTTTGTTAATGTGCCCATGAATCCAGGCAAAACTTAGGGTGCAACAACCTATCCACTCTGGAGGAAGCCAGGGCCATAGGTTAGTCCCGCATAACCAGTGGGTTCTATTTGGAGCTGGCCGTCTGATTCCAGGTCACCTTATCCAATCAGTAGCAAACTTGTCAGTAGCCTGGAGCACAATGGTTTGGGAACTTGTTTCTAATGATAGCCATCCTAAACGCCCAGATGTTGGCTATTTTCCCAGGTATCATATGTATGATTTCTTTGTCCCCAGCATAAAAGTGCCTTTTGACTGAGCTGTCCAGTCGTGGGTGTGAGCCATAAATATACATCCCAAATTTGATATATGCCATTCTCAGCATAGTGATAAGTAGGGTTTCATAACTATGGCACTTGTTGGCAGGCAGCAATTTGTGGGTTTGTAAAATCAGTTAAGATTTTAATAGTTTGAGGGCATGAAAAAGTCTGGTTATGTCCCGGTAAATTCCATATCCTATCGATCATGGGCCAGGAAGAAACATCCTAATTAGTGATAGGTTTATCACAAGACATTGCATCATTATATATCATCACTGAAATATAAGAATAGAGAGAGAGCCAATCTGTGCCTTGTAAAGGGGAAACCCACCAGGGTAACCCAGATGTACTTGACATGGGCAAAACTCCACATACGCAACTAGCTGTTTGATTTTGTAGTTTAGCATCATGTTGTGCCCATTGTAGAAAGGAATTGTCAGCCAAGATAGGTGGACAGAAATCAAAGAGGAAATATACAACCTTCATCATCATTTGAAGAGGAGTTTGAGATCTTCTACAGGTTCACAGAGTTGGAGGTGCATTTGTTTGCTCATGGGTCTCCTGTGAAGGAGGTACAGGTTTTATTCTAGATATATGAGCCCGTGAAGTGTCCCTCTAATTTTACTGCAGGGGGAGTACATAATATGACCCGATATGGACCTTTCCATTTTAGATTTAAGTCTCCGGCTGTATTTGACTTCCAATTTTTTCAATAAACTATATCTCCAGGACTTACATGGGGTGGACTTTCAGTTGTAGTTAAATCAGGTTTGGAGAGCATGTGATCAGTATACTCATTAAGTAATTTGTGAATTAAACTAGCCTCAAGTGAATAATTTAACAAAGCATTACAATCTTCATCTAATAACAGATCCACTGGAAGAAATGGCTTTCCGTAAAATACTCAAAAGGGTTGAGTCCTAGAGGTTGTTTTGAAGCAGTTCTTGCTCTGAGAAGTCCTATTGGTAAAAGAGTAACCCAATTTTCCTGGGTCTCTAAGACTAAGTTTAGTAAGGTGTCATTTTAAATTCTTGTTTTTTACATTTATTTATTTATTTTTGAGAGACAGAGAGAGACAGAGCCCAAGCGGGGAGATGGGCAGAGAGAGAAGGAGACACAGAATCCGAAGCAGGCTCCAGGCTCCCGGCTGTCAGCACAGAGCCCGGGGCGGGGCTCGAACTCACAAACCGCGAGATCATGACTTGAGCTGAAGTCGGACGCTCAACCAACTGAGCCACCCAGGCGCCCCAGTAAGGTGTCATTTTAAAGTATGGTTAGCTTTTCCTACCTTCCCAGAGGATTGTGGACGCCAGACTGAACACAGAAAATACTTAGTTTTTAAAACTTGCACTATTTGTTGAGTTGTTTCTGCAGTAAAAGAGGGACCATTGTCACTTTGAAGGGATCGTGGAAGGCCAAATGTGGGAATAATTTCTCACAACAAAACTTTGGTTACTTCTGTGGTTCTTTCGGTTTCACGTGGAAAGGCCTCCATCCATCCTGTGAAGGTATCAACAAACACCAGTAGAAACTTACAGCCTTTGCAAGGAGGCATTTGTGTGAAATCAGGCTGCCAGTCCTCTCCTGGGTATGATCCAAGTCTTTGGACTGGTTTAAAAGTGGGGGAGGGCGGACGGTGCCTTCTGGATTTACCTGCACACAAACAATACAGGATTGGCAGAACTGCTTTACTGAGGCTGTGAAGTTTACTCCATCAAATATATTTTTGATTAAATGTTTTAAAGCATTTTTGCCCAAATGAATAGCCCGGTGTTTATAAACCCTGTGTTACCTTCCGTCGATTATTCTTGGGTATGAAGATTTTTCACTCTTGTGAATTTTTTGAATATCCTTGTTCCTGGGCTATATGAATTTCTTGGCCTGAATAGACTGGAGCTATGGACTTTACTGGAGTTAAGACTGGTATAAGATCAAATATTTGTTTATCCCACGCTGCCTGCTTGGCATGATGGTCTGCTGAATTGTTTCTTTTAGATTTTAGATCATATCCTTTGGATATCCTTTGAGGTGAATTACAGGTACCTCCTTAGGTAGGTATACAGCCTCAAGAGGAGTAATAATTTCAGGCCCATATTTGATTGGGGAATTATGCCTTGAAACTAGTCCTCTTTCCTTCCAGACTTCTCCATGGATATGTAGCATCAGAAAAACATATTTGAAGCTCCAATCGGGGAGCATGGATAAGAGCTATCAATTCAGTCTTTTGAGCAGAAGTATTTATTGGAAGGGCTTTTGCCTCAATGGTCTTAATTAGACTAACTATAGCATATCCAGCTTTTCTCTCTCCCTCATCCATGAAGCTACTGCCATCAGTAAACTAATTATCATCTGCATTTTCAATAGAGGAATCTTTTAAATCTGATCTGCTAGAATGAACAAGATTGATAACCTGAGCAGTCATGTTCCAACATAGAAGTACAATGGTCAGGCCCAGGCATAAGGGTAGCTGGGTTTAAAATTTGACAGGTTTTTTTTCTTTTAATTTTTTTAATCGTTTATTTATTATTGAGAGACACAAAGCATGAGCAGGGGAGGGGCCAAGAGATGGAGAGACACAGAATCTGAAACAGGCTCCATGCTCTGAGCTGTCAGCACAGAGCCCGACGCGGGGCTCAAACTCACAAACTATGAGATCATGACCTGAGCCGAAGTCAGACGCTCACCCAACTGAGCCACCCAGGTGCCCCAAAATTTAACAGGTTTTAAGTATTATTTCATGTATCTAAAAGCATAGCCTGGAATTTAGTAAGTTGGCCTCCCATTATCTATTGGTGGCCTTTGGTTTCTAAGACACTCTGGACCGGATGTGGAGTCATCACAGTCAGGGACTGTCCCATACTAAGTTCTGAGGCTCCTTCTACCAGGAGGGCTGTTGCAGCCACTGCTCAGAGACAAGTTGGCCACCCTTGAGCTACATTATCAAGTGACTTTGAAAAATAGCCCACTGGTCTTATTTCATTTCCTAATTTCTGGGTAAGAACCCCCAAAGCTTGTCCCTGTTTTCCTGCTGCGTATAAAGTGAAAGATTTTTCTAAATTTGGTAAAGCCAAAGCTGGGGCTGATGAAAGCCTAGCTTTTATTGTTTGAAAGGCCATCCACTGAGCGTTAGTCCAGAGTAAAGATTCTTCATCAGGGCCCTTAACTGAATCATGCAGTGGTTTGGCCAAGAGCCCAAATCCAGGAATCCATAGGTGGCAAAAACCTGCCATGCCTAGGAAAGTACAGAGTTGTTTTTTCATAGCTGGGATTCCAAGATCTAATATAGCCTTTTTCTCTGTCCATAGACAGGGTCCTGGTGTTAGTTCATATTCCAAATATCATACTTTCTGTTTCAGTATTTCTACCTTTTTAGGGGAGATTCAATACCTCTGTCTGCCAAGAAATTAAATAAAAATATAGAATTGTTATCAGACATTTCTTCTGTGGGACTACAGATTAGAATATCATCCACATATTGTACTATAGTCCCTTGAGTCAGGGAGATATCATGGATGTCTTTACTAAGCACAGCCCCTAAGAAGTGAGGACTGTCTCTAAATCCCAGTGGCAAGACTGGCCAAGTTAATTGAGCAGCCTGTGGGCTTGAAGGTGAGGCCCATTCAAGGGCAAATAGTGGCTGCATTTCGTCACTGAGAGGGAACCAAAAGAAGGCATCTCCTAAGTCCAGTACTGTAAGCCAGTTGGTGTCACCAGGGACCTGGGTGAGAATAGTATATGGGGGCGCCTGGGGGGTTCAGTTGGTTGACTGTTGATTTAGGCTCAGGTCACGATCTCATGCTTCATAAGATCGAGCCCCACATGGGGTTCTGCACTGACGGTGTGGAGCCTGCTTGGGATTCTCTTTCTACCTTTCTCTCTGTCCCTTCCCACCCTGTCTCTGAAAATAAATCAATAAACATTTAAAAAAAAGAATAGTGTATGGACTCGGCACTATGGGATGAACAGGCACTATTGCTTCATTTATAGCTAAATCGTATACCGTTCGATAGTCTCCATTTGCCTTTTTTACTGGCAAAATTGGAGTGTTAGAAGGAGAGTGACAAGGCTTTGACCATGTTTAAGAAATTTGTCTATAAGTGGTTGTGACTTGGCCTTGGCCTCAAGTATTAAAGGGTATTGTTTTCTATGCGGTACAGTGGTTGGGACCTTTAAAGTCACTTTAATTGGTTGGGCTCTCAGAGCCCATCCTGGAGCATCATAATCCCAAACCTGTAGATTTACTTCCTTCCAGATATTAGAAGGGATATCAGGGTAAGGTTTTAACTCTCCAGGTGTTAAAGACAACGAGCTGTCTCCTTATTTAGTAACTGCTTCCCAGTTTATATGTTAAATCTCATCCCAGTGATGGAGTGGGACAAGATGGAAGGACTAAAAAAACACGAGCAGCCAACTGACTTTTATATTTATAGGTTAAAGACATTGCTTGATGGCACATTTTAGTTCTCCCCTCTATGCCAACAACTTTATGGTTAGAAAGACAAGTAGGGCCAGTGTGCTGAAAAAGAACAGAATTAGTGGCTCCTGTATCAATAAGAAAATTGACAAACTTACCTCCCACATCCAGGGCAACCCGGGGCTCAGTCATCTAGATGACAAAGGGAGCCGGACCAGCCTCAGGGCCCTGTCATGCCAGTTTCTCTGGTTTTAACTCTTGGGCAGGGTGGTGAGTGCTTGACCTTCTCTCTCTCTCTGGACACAAGGACAGTCTCTCATCCAATGTCTTTGTTTTTACAAGCAGGGCATGACCCAGGGGGAGAGCCCTTGTTGGGACAATCTCTGCTCCAATATCCCATCTGGCCATGTCTGAAACATGGGATCTTATCTGACCTGTCATCTGGAGTCAGCCCTTAGCAAGGACTTCTGGCTAGTCTGGTGTTGTGGGAAGCTCGAGATAGCAGCAGCCAATATTTGAGCCGATTATCACACCCTGTAACTCAGCCCTCTGGTCCTTTTCTGGTATTAATGCCATGTCACTATTATTGAAAACTCCAAAAGCCACCTCCAAGAGGTGCTGAGTGGGAATTTGAGGGTCTAAAGTCATTTTTGTTAACTTCCAGCGGATGTGAAGTGCCCACTGATTTATAAAATGCATGTTTAAAATAGGCATTCCTTCAGGTATAGTTGGGTCCAGGTTTGTATATTTAGGATTAGCGTTCTATTAAGCAACCCTGAAATAGAGCAGGATTTTAATCAACTCTTTGGGTGACTTCCTGATTTTTGTTAAAATTACAGGTTTAGTAAATCCTTTTTTCATTCCTTCTGTCAAACCATACATCTCGTCTTTCCCTTTCCTGACTATCCTGATAGTTTCAATGTGGTTCAGTATTTGGGACAGCAGCTCTCTCCGTAGATAATGTTCCCTGTCTCTTGTTGCCAGTTCATCACTGGACTCTTGATCTCCTGCCCAGATGCAGTTCTTTTCCTCAAGGATTCAACAAAGGGTTAATATGATATCTACATATCCAGGTCATATCCTACATGATAGATATTTGTTGAAAGTCCTCAATAAACTGAGAGCATTTTCAGAATATCATCCTCACTGTTGTCTTATCTGAGCCAGGTCTGCCATGGAGACATGGACTCTCATTGTGCCCATTTCTCCATTGGCAACTTCCCTAAAAGGGCAGATTCCAAATTTAGGTGGATCTTCTGGAAGACAGGGAGTCCCACTCCAACTAAGTCCCAGCTGGGCTGGGAGCAGAGAGGTCTTGGGTTTATAAGGAGAAGGCATAGCAACAGAGCCAGTATCTTCTTTGTCTGGACTGACTGGTGATTCCTCCACTAAGCCCAGCTTTATTAGGAGGAATGGGCCTATATAGACATCATCATCCAGTATGTCCAGAGGGATTTTATCAACCTGGTTGGTGGCTAGAAAAATTCTTCAAGAGGACCTCAGGTCTGGATCCTGATTTAGGGACATGAAGGCCTGAGCATAGGGTACCACAGTCCATTTGCCCTGCTTCTTGCAGAAGACATCTGATAGATCATATTGAAGCTTAATGTCCTGTTGATGGGCCATTTTTCCTCTTCTCCTAAGGAGTACTGAGACCAGGAAATGTTACAGAAGAAGATTAGTTTTTCTTTTTTTCCTTAGATCTTGCAATCCAAATTGATTCCAGTGGTTTAAAAGGCATCCCAAGAAAGAATCCTTGGGGGCTGAAGAATAAGCTCCTATGCTCCTAGAAAAGTAGAGAAGGTCCATTACCAAGAAAATCCCCCCTGCCTCCCAGGTAGTGTCCCACGAAGGATATGTAAAAGGTTTCTGGTGTCAAAGTGACCTGAAATCAAATGAAATTGCTATGATCACCGCCTGCCATTAAAGGCCCTGGAGGAGGGAGGCTAACATCCCCTCACATCCCCATTGCATTCTAGACCGCGAAATGGGTGCCAAAATATGGACCAAGATACCATGCCATGCCTTGAAGGCCATGCCATAAAAGACCATGCCTTAGTTTACCTTGAAGAACCCGCTGTTTTTAACCTTATGGAAAACACTAGAAAAGTTTTACAAGGGGAAATTACCCAATTTTGTAGTTTAAGTAATTAGTAGAGGACACTGACAGAGAACGGTAAAGATTGAAATCCATCATGGTCTAGGGGCACCTGGGTGGCTCAGTCAGTTAAGAAATCCATCATGGTCGGGGCGCCTGGGTGGCGCAGTCGGTTAAGCGTCCGACTTCAGCCAGGTCACGATCTCGCGGTCCGTGAGTTCGAGCCCCGCGTCAGGCTCTGGGCTGATGGCTCGGAGCCTGGAGCCTGTTTCCGATTCTGTGTCTCCCTCTCTCTCTGCCCCTCCCCCATTCATGCTCTGTCTCTCTCTGTCCCAAAAATAAATAAACGTTGAAAAAAAAAAATTTAAAAAAAAAAAAAAAAGAAATCCATCATGGTCTAAATGACATTCCAGCACATGTAGTCTTTACAGCCAATCTCCCTAGGAAAGGGTCCCCAGTTGGGCTTTAATTCAATCAAGTACTGGTTTCCACCAGCTCTGAGTGGAAGTCTCTAGGCCAGAAACAGTTAGACCAGAGATATAAAGGGGATCACATTAGACCAGTGAGGAGGAAACCTTACACAGGAGTCTTAAGATCAGTAGCCATGCTAGTCACTTAGTTGATGGTCCCGTGTCTAAATAGACAACTTTGGATAAGGACAGGAATAAAGAGAGGGCATCAAGTTTGTGGCTCTTACTACCATTCTGGCCAAGGTACTAGCTTCCAGCCAAAAAGCAGGCTACTTTTTAGAGTGGCCACAGGCTGGAGGATTGCAGCCTGAGCAATCAACATGAAAGTGTTCAAATAAGACCATATTCATTGAAAAGCCCGTGAAATGAAAGTAAAGGGAGAGAAGAGGAAGTACTCATCACATGTGCACCAAGGCTCAGAGTCCAGATGAAAAGACTCAAAGCCCCATGTTGGACACCAAAACTATGTAATCTATAGTGTTGGGGTTCGGAGCCCACGGTCAGGAAAGAATTCTTGAGACATCTTTGGTACAAAAAAGGTGGCTTCATAAAAGGCTGAGGACAGGACCCATGGGCAGAAAGAGCTGCATTATAAGTGTAAGAAGTAACTGATTATATTAAGAATTTTCTCTATCCTATGGGGGGCAGGGTGACATCAAGGTCCCAGGAAATTGAATCTATAGGTTTCTGGAAGTTTGGCTGTTGATAAAATTGCTTTTTTCCTTGTAAACCATTAAGACATTTGCAAACCGATGGAGACTCGCGTCCTGCATGACTGTGACCTCTATCAGTTAACCATTGGTTTTTCCCTTTCCTTTGTTCCTGGGCAGCCAGGAGTGCCTGAGGGATGTCACACATATCCCACCTGGGACAACTGTTAGCTTGTGCTTTGCCCTCGACTTGCCTTTGTTGCCCACATCAGGTCGGCCGTATGGTGATGAAAACCCTTAAATCCTGCCTTTTCCGATACCATCTTGTCAAGCTGCTGTATCCTCTGGTCACCTCCCTCGAAGAGCTGCAGGAAGCTGGCCTGAACACGGGTGGTGCCCTTCATTCCCCAGAAGCACAGGTCATCTCAGACACACTTCAGGTTCTGGAGATCCAGGCAAAGATCCCGAATCCAGGGTTAATGGAACATAGCTGGGGGTGGGGGGTTGCACAGGATGATACTGGAATTATCGACAGGGGTGCAGGCTGCACCAAGAATTTTGGATTTTATTTTGAGTCCAGTGGGAAGCCAATGAAGCATTTTAGGCAGGAAAATGATGCCCAAGTTGAGCTTTTTAAAAAGGTCATTTTGGCTGCTTTGTCAAGAAAGAAATCGAGGTGGAAAAGTGTGGAAGGAAGCAGGGAAACTAGTTGGGTCATTGCACAAGGCCAAGAAAGAAGTAGTAACAAATTATACCGAGACAGACCATACTAAACCATGATGTATGGCACTAAACAAGTTCAAATAATTTTACCATCACTTCATTCAGACTCATCCATATGTACCAAGAGAAGACCACAAATAACTCTGAACAGACCCATGTGTTCTATTAAAACAACAACAACAACAACAACAAAAAACCAGAAACAAAATTAAAACAAAACAAACAAACAAAAAAACCCAGAAACAAAAACAAAAACAAAAAACAGGCCCCAAATGGAGTCACTTATGGTAAGCTCTAGTAGATTTAATACCTAAGGTAACTGCAATGTCAGCCTCTCCCAGGAGTGGAATTTTAAAGCACTCAGTCTGGAATTTTCTGACCAGCACTAGTTAGGTAATCTGCACGGTAAAACACTCCCCCCACCCCCTCCTCCTACCACCTTCCTTTAAGGGAAGTTAATCTTGCCTGAAATAGTCCTTTCTTTTCATTTGCTAATAACCTCCTTGTCCCAACTGCTCTGTTCCAGTCTACAAAATCCTTCCATTTTGTACAACTCCTCAGCGTGCCCCTCCATTTACTAGAAGCAATCATGACCAGCGCATGAGTTGTTGAATAGAGCCAATTAGATCTTCAAATTTACTCCGTTGAATTTTTGTTCTTTAACAGATTCCAAGAGAAGACCAGCATCTCCTGCCAAGTTCACACATTCTAACCAAGACCTTGCTTGCCTTCTTCTGTCTTAAAACCTCCCTTTGATAACCCCAGCCTCCAGAATGTGTAGGTACCTTTCCCTAGCCACCCCCCCCCTTTTAAGACACTGTCAAAGGTTGTCAAGGCAGTCCTCTTTCAGCTTTACACAGTCTGCCTGTTTTCTCCTGGTCTTTATACGTGGCAGCTTTGACCGTAACTTAGACTATGGTGGTACCAGGCAAAATAAAAAGTGGATGGAGTCCATGTGTATTTTGGATGTAGACGCCATAGGTCTTGGAAATTGAATATAAAGGATGAGAGAAACAAGATGATAAACATTAATTCCAAATTTCTGCTCTTTTATTTCACTCCAACGAGATAAAGCCTGAGGACCCGATGCAAGATACTGGCACAGTTCTTGGCATGTAGCAAACAATAAATGTTACCTGCTCTACTGAAGATGATTCACAAGCATGAATTCTAATATGCAAGACATTTAGTTGTCTACATTAATTGTATTTTCCTATAATAATTTTTGTTACAAGCTCCTTTTCTGCCTGGTAACAGAAGCCTCCTCAGTCAGTTCCAGTGTTGCCCCAGCTCCATCCTGCAGGGGGAGGCTGAATGGCTCCCTAGCACCAAGCCATCAAGGTGCTCGGGGGACAGGAAGGTTGATGCAGCTGGTCCTTGCTCGACATCACCACAGTGATATCTGCGAACACTACCTCATGTCTGTCAGGTGTTCTGTCATTCATCCGCTAAGTCATCCCTGGGCCCTGTTCGTTCCCACCTCAAGACCTCACGACACTCAGCTGTCTCTGCCATGCGTGCCTCTCTGATCCATGAGAAAGACTGTTCCTTCTTCTAAACACCAACTATGAGAAATTAGATGGGGCTGCCTCAGGCACTTTGCCTTTTATATTCCACTGTCCCCATTTCATGCTGGACCAGGGAAACCTGGGACTTTGGGGGGGCGGGGGGTGGGTGCTTATCAGCCTCCTGGTGTTTCCCTGGGTCTATAAGGGATGGGGAGGAGGCTCAGGTCATTTCAGTCTCACACCTGCAGATCCCTGCAGTACTTTCTTCCCTCTCTCCCATCAAGAGAACTTAAGGGAGGGGAAGCCAGCACCACAATTTCCAGTTCTATCTCCTCCAATGAGAAGATAAGCCCACCTGGCCCGGGGGTGAGATAAAATGGTATTCTTTCAAAGCTTTTGTTTATGCACAGAGCTTACTTTTTTTTTTTTTTTCCTGTGTTCTATGCCCCCGGAAGATACTAAATCACTGAGATTTGAAGGAGGGAAAGGGTTGTACAGTTCAGGAAATACTGAGAGCAACAACTAAATTCTTTAATATATCAAAATACTGTCCCGCTATATAGTTATTATCGCTGTTCATATTTACTGTGAATTCACTGATTTCAAGAGGCTTTGTAGAGAAGTAATTAAGCACTTAGACTCTGGAGGCTGAAGGCTTGGTTCAAATCCCAGCTCTGCTAATTGTGCACTAATTGCTAGCGGTATGACTTTGGGTGATTATTTTTAGTGTCTCAATTTCTTCATTTGTGTCCTGGAGATGATCATAATACCTCCCTCACAGTGTTGTTTTGGGCATTGAATGAGATCATTAATGTCAGAAGATGTCATGTCAGAATAGTGCGCATCTTGCCTGCAGTGTGTTTGCTTTACGACTACTAAGCCTGTCGGGCCCTTCTGACACTTGGCAGAAATCCATCACTGGTTCCTGTAATTGTTGGAGAAAACAAACCACTGTGATGCTTCCAGAAGAAAATGTTGTATGTGAGCCCATAAGATGACATTACAATCCCTACCCTTAACAGCATAAAAGCAGATATGGAACATAAATTTAGAACTATGGAGCCATATACTGTTAGAAAAGACTCCTTATCTTCATTTATTCACTCATTTTCTTTTTATTCAATTAAGTATGTATCTACTAGCACGAGGCGCTGCTCTAGAAACTGGGGGCACAGTCTGGATTCCATGGTCCTCACACTCTGGTGGAGGAAGACAACAGAAATAAACTGAGAAAGAATAAACAGCTGCCCAAATGATACAAAGCCTGTGTTAAAATAATTAAGATTCATTCTCTGCTTGTTCTGGAAGACATTCAAGAATTTTTCGGCAATCCTGATAACAGTTACCAGGCAATGGAGAAAAATTCTCCAAACCCAGGAATATTATTCTGAGAACGCCCAGATTAAGGAGGGAGACACAGATAGATCATCATGCATATGTTGTCACAGTTTGTGATCCATGTTAAATGTTAAGCTAGCTGTGGGGGCACCTGGGTGGCTCAGTCGGTTAAGTGTCCAACTTCGGCTCGGGTCATGATCACACAGTTCGTGGGTTTGAGCCCCGTGTCAGGCTCTGTGCTGACAGCTCAGAGCCTGAAGCCTGCTTGGGATTCTGTGTCTCCCTCTCTCTCTGCCCCTACCTCGCTTGCTCTCTGTCTCTCTCTCAAAAAAAAAAAAAAAAAAAAAAAAAAAAAGTTAAGCTATCTGTGGCTTAGTAGTATTGAGTCACATTAGGGCCAGCCCAGTTCATGTAAAATATCTGTGCTTAGTGTGTCGAGATTTAACATTAACTATGTGCCTTAGGAAGTCACTTAACCTCCTCTGAGCACTGGTGCTCATTTGTAAAATGGAAAAGGTCACGTCTATCTTATAGGACTCGATTAGAGGCAATGCCTATACAATACGTGGTAGGAACTCAAAAATTGTTGCTCTACAATGGATACTTAAGGGGAACCAGACACTATCACATAGACCTCATTGAATCTGCAGCACGTTGCTGTGATGTAGGTGTTATTATCATTAGTTTGCCCTGAAAGAAACCAAGACTGAGTGAAGTGACCCACCCACCCCACAGACACTTCTAATTTCCCACTATAGCTCTGACATGCTCACAGGTAGCTGTAGGAAGCGTATTGCTGTGTAAATGAAAACAGCTTCCGGTAGCCTTGTGGCCTGGATTTGCACAGCCTATTAACTAGTAGTCCTCTAAGAACTCCAAAAACCCTCACTTTGGGGTGCCTGGGTGGCTCAGTTAGTTAAGCGTCTGACTTCGGCTCAGGTCATGATCTCACGGTTTGGTGTTCGAGCCCCACTTTGGGCTCTGTGCTGACAGCTCAAAACAGGGGCCTGCTTCCGATTCTGTGTCTCCCTCTCTCTCTGCCCCTCCTCCGCTCATTCCTGGTCTCTCTCTGTCTCTCAAAAACAAATAAACATTAAAAAAAATAATAAAATTAAAAAAACAAAAAACCAAAAATCCTCACTTGGTTTAACTCTTCCCTGGGCTCTAAGAAAATTAAAAAACCAGCTCCCAAACCAACTTCCTGGTGAATGGGTCAAAACCGGACTCAGGCAGAGTTGGGGCAAAGACAATCCATTTTACCGGGGTTTTCGACTCACATTATTACTAATGAGTGCCTGGCGGTGCGTCAGGCACTGTTCTAAGTGCTGAGGATACAGCAGCAAATAAAATCGAAAGGAGTCTTTGCCTTTATGAAGCTTATATCCAGCAGAAGGCAAGAATAGATAATAAACAAAACAAATAAATAAAGGTTAGATCATGGGAAGTTCTGTGGGGAACCATAAAGTAGGGGAAGGGGAGAAATGTGGGTGAGAGCGAGCTGTTCCAAGGAGCCTCTCCAACTCTGCACAAGTCCGGGGGGTAAAACCAGAAAAGGCCACCTCGGTGCTAGATGCTTCACAGCAAGACTGATTTGCTTTGTCCCTACCACTGGAGATCAAGGCTACGAGTTACTCTTCTTGGAGTTGCTTGGACGAAGGACGCGAGCCTACCTGCTTTGAGAAAAACAGTGACATGGGGGCTTGTAGAAGTTCCAGGGAGGACTTCTCCTATGTGGGTTGGTGATATCCTGTTATTGCCAAGGTTGTTTATCTTGGGAGGTTCAGGCAATTGGGCAAGCTCACCACTAGAAGGATGAATTGGATGGCTCTCCCTTTGCAGAAGTACTACAAGTTCAACAAACACCCCATTTTGCATGCCAGGCTCTGGGCCGTCCCTGGGAACTGTGCACCCATATAATTTCATTGCCATATCAAACTGAGTTTATAGGGGAGGAAAAGTCATGGGGCGAAAGCATTTTGTAGGGCAGATAAATCAGATCATTCTTTAGAGAGCATTTATTCTTTAACAGGCCTATATTCATGTATACCAAGCTTTGGAGATTTTATTTTATGGTTTGAAATAAAAAGCCACTTGCACATTGATTATCTCATGAGCATTTTTGTTAGAAAAGACCTTTACAAAGCCTATTGTAAATGGATCCCTCAGTTGCCAACAACAGGTTGAATTTCTGTTTCTTATGACATTATGAAACTGGTCTTAAGTCATTTCCCTTTTATAGTGTGTGCTCTGCTCTCTTTGTATCTAGTAACCTTCACCTCCTCACCACTTAGCCCTTGTTCCCACAGCTACGCCCTGGACCCTGTCATCACCAGGAATTACTCCACCACTCGTATCTTAAATTCAAGCAATCCTGCTTTGGGACCTCCACCTCTTATATTTCCAGAACCCTGAACCTCCTATATTACTTTCGTAGGGCTGCCATAACAAATACCACAGATCAGGTGGCTAAAAACCCAGAAATTTATTTCTTCACAGCTCTGGAGGCTGGAAGTCCCAGATGAAGATGAGGATTTCTTCTGAGGCCTCTCCCTGCTGGATTAGTCAGGGTTCTCCAGAGAAACAGAACGAAGAGCCATTTGGAGACACATGTAACAGAGTATAGGAATTGGGTTCAGTAATTCTGGAGGCCACAAAGCCCCACTATCCGCCTTCTGCAAGCTGGAGAGCCAGGACTGAGAACCAGAAGCTCCAATATTCAAGGGCAGAAGGGGTTGGATGTCCCAGCTCCAAAAGGAAGAGACCAGATATACCCTTCCCCCCTGTTTCTGTTCTGTTCAGGCCCCCAGTGGATTGGATGCTGCCCGGCCTCCTTGGTGAGGGGGATCTTCACTCACTTTACTGATGCAGTGCTAATCAGAAACTCTCACAGACACACCCAGAAACCATGTTTTACCAGCTCTCTGGGCATCACTTATGCCAGGCAAGTTGATGCCTAAAAATTGACCTACACGCCTGCTTTCTCTCTGTCTTCACACAGTCTTTCTTCTGCATATGTCTGTGCTACAGTCTCATACTGGATTAGAGCCTATCCTAATGACCTCATTTAACCATAATTATCTTTTTTTGTACAAAAAAATTTTTTTAATGTTTATTCATTTTTGAGAGAGACAGAGAGAGAGAGAGAGAGAGAGAGAGCACAAGCAGGAGAAGGGCAGAGAGAGAGATACACAGAATCCAAAGCAGGCTCCAGACTGAACTGTCAGCACAGAGCCTGACGCAGGGCTCGAACCCACAGACCATGAGATCATGACCTGGGCCGAAGTCGGACGCTCAACCGACTGAGCCACTCAGGTGCTCCCCTTCTTTTTTTTAAGTTTTATTTATTTATTTTTAAGAAAAAAAGTGCATGAATGTATGTGCACAAGTGGGGGAGGAGGAGAGAGAGAGGGAGAGAGAGACAGAGACAGAGAGAGAGAATCCCAAGCAGACTCCACCCTGTCAGTGCAGAGCCTGATGCAAGGCTCGAACCCACAAATGGCAAGATCGTGACCTGAGCCGAAGTCAGACACTTAACCGACTGAGCCACCCAGGTGCCCCATAACTTTAATTGTCTTCAAATAGAGAGTTAGGATTTTAACAAAGGAATTTGGGGGGGACATAGTTCACCCCATAACCGTCATTCCTACCACACCAGGTCTCCCAATCTGTTGGGACATTCAGACTCTTGAGACCATCCTCTCACATCATTTCCTTCTCTGCAAGGCCAAGGACTCTTGTTTTCCACTTCAGCAACCTTCCTAACAAAAGACACAATTCCACCACTCTTCTGCTGTCGACCCATCTAAAGAAAACACAAGTCTTGGATTAATTCACCTGTTGTGTAACTGAGCTAATTGTGAATTTGCTCCTCGGTGAGATACAGAAAGAGACCACACTAGCTGGGATCGTCACACAAAGGATACTTTATTGGATGCAAATAAGGAATCATGGGTAATATCTTCCAAAGCTGTGATGCTCCGAGTGGGGGGTGAGTGGGTTTCTTTTATTTAGGGGTAGGATAAACATTCAAGAGGGGAGTTTGGTCACCACACATAAAGGTGGGTATAAGGTTGCTCACGTGTACTTAGGAAACATGTTTATACATGCATCAGATGCTACATCATTAATAAGGAGATTTGTGTTCCCCTTTGGGCAGAGATTTCAACATTATAACTGGATAGATTTAACCACCGGACACTCCATAATTCCTCTTTTTAATTTTTTTCCTTCAAAGACATGATTTTTTTTTATTCACTTTTCAACTTTTTTCTGTTTTGACAGTCTGGCTAAAAACGAAAGCACATTTCAGAAATTAAAATTTTTAGTGGTGAGCCTACCTACTTTTTATAATCCAACTTCATGAGCAAACTGGATCTGAATCAGGCTCTTCCCCTTCTCTGAAATAAGACATGTGATTCAGTGACCTCACACAATATCCTCCTGCCACTCATTGCTGACGGGGTAGCAAGTGTAGCCGCATCTGCT
Organism: Prionailurus viverrinus; assembly: GCF_022837055.1. NCBI lineage: Eukaryota > Metazoa > Chordata > Mammalia > Carnivora > Felidae > Prionailurus > Prionailurus viverrinus. The sequence goes on from NC_062577.1 coordinate 10,950,527, forward strand.
AGTCTGCATATCCCGGGTCCAATCTATTAGATTTAGTCATGTTTCACCAAATTCACATGAATTTAAACTTATTGGTCCTTATTTTATCTACAAATATGTATCTTTTAAGATTATTTCCATTATTTAAATGCTTTTCAAATATGTAAATGCTTTTCAAATTAAATGATTAAATAAACAAAGTTTGAAAGATGAAGATAGGACTTTGCAGAAGCCACAACCCAACTGTTGGAAGAGATTAAATACCCCCAACACCAGCACTACTCTGCATCTGATGCACTAAACTCTACTCGCCACAAACTCCTGCCTCTCCTCTCTGTCACTCTGTTTAGGATTTTGTCCTACATCAATTAACACTTTTACTGAGTACTCTTTGTTTCAAGATACTGTGCTAGGCATTGAGTATATCATCATGAGTATATGTATTCCCTTCCTTTGAAGATTTTAAAGGGTAATTGCAAAAACAAGACAAACAGGAAATTAAATAATAATGCAAAAGATAGTAATAACAGTGCAAAATAATAAGCAAGGCAGAACATAAAAGGTTGTCACAAGAAGGGTGCCTGGGTGGCTCAGGTGGCCGAGCGTCCCACTCTTGATTTGGGCTCAGGTCATGATCCCAGGGTCATGGGATGAAGTCCCATGTTGGGTCTGCACTCAGTGTGGAGTCTGCTTAAGATTCTCTCTCTTTCTCCCTCTGCCACTCTCCCTGACTCCCTCTCTCCCTCTCTCTCTCTCTCTCTCTCTCTCTCTCTCTCTCATATAAAAAAAAATTTTTTTTTAATTTTTTTTTCAACATTTATTTATTTTTGGGACAGAGAGAGACAGAGCATGAACCGGGGAGGGGCAGAGAGAGAGGGAGACACAGAATCGGAAACAGTCTCCAGGCTCCGAGCCATCAGCCCAGAGCCTGACGCGGGGCTCGAACTCGCGGACCACGAGATCGTGACCTGGCTGAAGTCGGACGCTTAACCGACTGCGCCACCCAGGCGCCCCTAAAAAATTTTTTAAAAGTTGCTACAAGTTGGGGAAAGAGAGTCAGAGAGGGAACTGGTACTTTTGAGAACCTGTTGGGGCGCCTGGGTGGCTCGGTCGGTTAAGCGTCCGACTTCGGCTCAGGTCATGATCTCACGGTCTGTGAGTTGGAGCCTCGCGTCAGGCTCTGTGCTGACAGCTCAGAGCCTGGAGCCTGTTTCATATTCTGTGTCTCCCTCTCTCTCTGCCCCTCCCCTGTTCATGCTCTGTCTCTCTCTGTCTCAAAAATAAATAAACATTAAAAAATAAATAAATAAAAATAAAAGAACCTGTTTTATGCCAGGCTCTGTACCAGGTGGTTTTACAGCCTAAGCATTTCTAGATGGCAACAAGCTTTGTTAATTAGCATTATGTAACTACTGCTGTTCCCCTGAGTTTCGTCTGAGCCTTCAGAATCTTGATCATTAAAGAAAATAGCCATTTAATGTAGGAATTTACTATGAAAACACAATTCTATCAAGTTTGCTGCTATTAATATCCCCATTCTATAAAAGAGAAAACAGGAGCTTGTAAACATTAAGTAATTTGCCCAAGGTCAAACATCCAGTGGCTAGAAGAAACAATTTTTTAATTCTAGACTTTATGCAAGTCACTCAAGAACTTCAGAGTATCTCAAACCCACACTCTGGAATAAGAACCAGATGGCCTTCCCTTAGCTAAGTTAAGCATAAATACAAGTAGCACTACCTTACAAGACAGGAAGCAGGGTCTTTATGTGAATGGGCAGTTGCTTCCTGCTGAGGAGCTGGTCAAAGTAGCCTGTGTAACCAAGGGACCAAATCTAGTGTGGTCTGGTCTGGTTTGTATGATCCTTAAACTCAGCAATTCTCATGCCCCGGGAAGAGTTTTGCTTTCTTTCCTTTCAGAGCCAGTGGGGGAGTAAGGCATTACAAGGCGTGTGATTCATTCTTGGACTTCACCCTTTGCTTCTGACCCAGTAGGTTTGGGATGAAGCCTGGGCATGGGAATCTGCTTTCTTTTGTAATCCCTTCAAGTTCATTTTGGTGTTCACACATGTTTAAGAACATTTAATGCCCTAAAGCATGTTTCAGGGCAAAACGGATTAGGTTTAGCTTCGGTGTAAGTGATGAAATAAAGGCCACTTTCAGCGATTCATCACTTGATTTCTCAAGCTGTTTGCTCATTTCCACTAAGACCTACAAAATGCACTGCTTTAACCGAAGAAAGCTCCTCTTAAACAGAAGAGTGTATTTTTTGGTGCCTATATTTTCCTTACCAGCTGTGCTTTCTTCCAGAAAGATGCTTTGCTGCTCAATGAGTATGTGTGCAAAAATACTGTCTGCCAAGTAGCATATGCCTCTGTTTCATATACATCAGCTAATTTATCCCTGTGGCCACTTTTTGCAGTAGTGTCCGTTCTTACTTTACTGATTAAAAAAAAAAAAAAAAGATTTGGGAAAGAAATAACTTTCTCAAGGTCATGCAGCTAATATACGCTGGAGCTGAGTTTCAAACCAGATCTGGGTGATTCTAAATCACTTTCCTTTGATGTTTTCCTCTTGGTCTTCATTTTCTTTCCTGCCCATGTCTTGAGCCCCATCGTATTGCCCACAGGCGTCTCTGAGTCTTATTCCTGGTTCTGAAGGCTAGGGAAGTTGAAACTTGGTGCCAGGTAGATTCCTACCTAGAATTTTCAGCTTATATATGAGCCTTTGGAGAATTCATTGGTTTGATGCACACTAAAAAGACGAACAAGTTTGCTGTTTGGTAACTTTGCCTTTCATTTTAGAGACTATGCATAAATATTATCTAGTTTATTCATTCACCTTATTCCTACCTAATTATGGCTCTGAGACCAATTCCCACATTTGTTGGGGGGAGGGGGTGCCCTACACCACCAAGCAATTCTCTGGACACCATCTGGGTATCCTACAATCCAATTCAATTCTGATACTATCTCCCCAGAGATGGCCATCAGATCACACAGGTTATGAATTCAGTCCTACAAGACTGCCACCTCCCCACTTCAGAGGCTGGTCACAAGCCCAGGTTGTTACCTGTGCTTCTGTCCAACCGGCTACAGATTGGAGGTTCCCATGACTCCCCCCTTGGGTTCAATGTTTTACTAGAGCAGCCCACAAAACTGAGAGAAACGTTTTTCATACTAAATTACCAAAGAAGACTAAATTATAAAAGAATATAACCCAGGCAGACAGAAGAGATGCATCAGGCAAGATAGGGGACAGAGTGTGGAACTTTCATGCCACTCTTCACAATCTCCACTTATTTGCCAACCCAAAACTCTCTGAGCCAGTCCTTTTGGCCTTTTATGGAGGCTTCATTATATCATCGTAATTGATTAAGTCATTAGCCTTTGATAGGGGGCTCCAGCCCCTCTCCCCTCCCAGGAGGTAAGAGAACAAGAATCCCGACCCTCTAAATACACGGTTGGCTCCTCGGGCAACTTGCTGCCATTTTTAGGTGGCCAAGGGGTTTCCAAAAGTCACTTCCTTAACATGACAAAAGACACTACCACTCTCACCTCTTAGCAAGTTCCAAGGGTCTTAGGAACTCTGGGCCAAGAATGAGGATGAAGATTAAATTATATATTTCTTACTATAAATCATAAATTTAAATGCTTGCTTTTTATTATAAACATTGATGTATTTCCCAGGAATACAAGGTCTCCAATTAGAAAGAAAATCTTTCTGTTACTGGACTTTTTTTTTTTTTCCAGATCCAATCAAACCCCCTAGCAATAATGTCACCATGGATGATATTATCAAGAGAGAGAAGGACAGTGAGAAGAAGTACAATATTTGTCAAAGTTTCATAACTTTAAATGGGCTTGACTGTAAGGCAGACTGCTAAAGACCATAGTCTCTTCTGCTGTCCTGGGCTTCTGATTCTAAGATTGGACCTCATTTCTAAAACCTCAGACCATTCAGTAAATAACCTGGTGAGAATATATTATGCATTGGACATTGGGCTAAGAGTTGTGCTAAGATGAATCCAAGGAAGAACAGAAAACATGACTCCCACATTCTGCAATGAATTTTTAGAAATGAAATATCATTATGCAATGACAATGATAATGGTAACTAAGGCATAATTGTGTCAAAATAAAATAAGATGAAGGTCAGGCTTGAAGATCCCCTGAGCAGACAAAAACAGCTAAGCACTTATTTGTTAACCTAGCTTACTTCATGAATGTAAGGGCAACTGAACTTGGATTATTTCTTGTAAATGTCTCTACTAATCATAAATGAAACCTGTCATCTTCCTAAAATGGTATGTCAATCACTTTTAACCAATCCCCTGCCATCTGGAAACTTCTATTGTAATAATCATTGTAATAATCACTACCATCATCATCATTGTAAAGGTTAAACAACTTCCTTGCTCGCACTTTATAAATCACCCTGTAACAGCATGTCTCTAAGCTTCAGGCCACTTTTGGGTTTGAAGTCTCCCTGTTCCAAGACTATTTTGTTTCTCACTCAATAAGATATTCATATCAGGTAAAGCTCTCTAGATTTTCTTTTGACAGTAGATAATCAGTACAGCGAAAGTTGAGATATCAAAATAAGCAGGTGCTTCTTTGAGCCTAAGTAAGTCCTTGCAAAGAAAAGGAAAAAAATCATTCTACTATCAAATGGCTGTACTATAACAACTTTGACTTTTATCATGCCAGAAAGTGCTAAATTATGTGCTTAAACAGGGTTCTTTTTGTTGTCTGCTGATAAGATCAAAGACGGTTTGGATCTCTGTAGAACCTTCAGAAGTTGAGCCAGCAAAACTAGTTTACAAGTACACTAGGTTTCGTGTAAGTAAATGCATGCTAATCTTCAAACCAACTTGATCCACAGATAAAATCCACAGTAATCACCACTATAACATTTTCATCACTATATGTAACATTTTCATAATCTTCAAGCTTTCAAAAGCAATTTCAATTTCTTTTTTTGTTTGTTTTCACATGATGACTTCTGTGAAAGTGGCCTCTGTGTTGCTTATGGGCCAGTAAGTGTTGGGTCTCGTCTTGATGTGACCGGGTTTGGGAGGGATAGGGAAATGGAAGAGTATTTATTTGAAAACTTACCAATGATATCTTAAATTTTAAAGATATACCACTGATGGCAGTCAGTTAGGAGTAGAACTGGAAAGTAGCCACAAAGAAGATCACTTGAATAGAAATTGCATGAGGGAATGGATCCTTGATCCTCAGAACATTAGCTGGCGCACAGTAGGCGTTCATTTACTAGATTAATGACTGTGAAAAGTACACATGACTGTAGTTCAAGATACAAATGAAAGGCATAATTCTCCTTGGTTATAAGTTCCAACCAGCTCTGTGAACCTTACCTATTTGCTCTTCTACCTATTTAATGTCATCCGACTCTGCACACTGAATGAACAGTGTGCGTGTGTGTGTGTGTGTGTGTGTGTGTGTGTGTGTAAAAGTGAAATTACCTACTTATGTGTCTGCCTCCTCTGCTAGATTCTGTACCCGGTGTCATATAAATCTTTATATCTTTGGAGCACCTGGGTGGCTCTGTCTGTTAAGCATCCTACTCTGTATTTCAGCTCAGGTCATGATGTCATGGTTTGTGAAACTGAGCCCCGCATCAGACTCTGAGCTGACAGTGCAGAACCTGCTTGAGATTCTCTGTCTCTCCCTATTTCTCTGCCCCTCCCTGGCTCATGCTCTCTTTCTCCAAAATAAATAAATAAATATTAAAAACAAACAAACAAATAAATAAATCTTTATATCTTTAGCAACTAGCTCAGTGCCTGACATATAAGAGTCGTGAATATTTGTTGAACTAGTCAACGACAGTTTGAATAAATCTTTTAACATCGTTCACATTTTTTTGGTCCAAAAATAAGGTAAGTGGGTTGATCTATAAGTGGTTCTCAGTGAACCACTATGTGGTAGGAGCATCTAGAAATGTACGGAGACAGCTTTTTTGTTTTCCTAATGCCACAGAGGTGTCACTGGCCCTTCTGACCAGGTCGCAGGCAGGTTAAATACACTGCAATCACTAGGCTAGTCCCACACACTAAAGAATTGCTCTGCCCAAAATATCATAATGAGGCCATTCAGAATTTCATTCCCTAAAGTCTTTTCTAGTTCTGAAACTCTATGATTGTAATATTTTAAACATTGTTTCAAAATACAGACACAAATATCGAGTTAACATCAGCTAATAAGGCTCCTGATTTGTTTCCTATTTGCCTTCAGGTATGCTCCTGCCTGGCACATTGCTCTCAGATACAGTATGTGGACTACATGAATGAAAAGGCCAGTTTTTCTAGTGTGAAACTGAACTACTGCCCCTGCTCCTCAGGGATCCCAGACTAGCCTGGGAAATCTTTTCTCGCCCTTGTATACTAACCTCATTCCAGTAGATAGGATCTGGGAAATGCAATAGGGCCAAAAGGATCTCTAATCCCTTCACCCCCAAATGTCGATCAAAGCCCCCAAGACAAGGAATCTTCCTCTCACGAGCCATAAAACTGATCTTCCTTATTCTCTAAGCCTCCTGCTCTAGAAGGCTCTGGTATTGCTGCCATTTTCCTAGTGATTTAACTTATTTGTAATTTGTGTAAGATAAGCTCTTCCTCACGTAATCACAGCCCTTTGATTGTCCGGCTCCTAGGATGATAGTAGTTGCAGAATAATGACCTTGCCCTTTTGTAAAGGTAAACACCAGGGGGAGGGATCAACCCCTCAGAGCCTGTGGGTAGATCTGACTTTTAAGTCAGTGTTTCTCAACAGTTCATCCAAGAGTCAAAAATCACAGTGATTCACAGCCAAACTCCATTTCACCCTCCTGTTCCAATGTTCACTTGCTTGTTAGCTCCAGGATGAAATGTACAGTCTTTTTCCTAAGTTGCAGAACACTTAATTTTTTTTCCTGATCAGAATATTTTCACTTCAGTTTTCTTTATTTTTTAAATTTCGCCTATCGATTGATTGATTTGGTCCTAGCTCTTTCATCCATTCACATATGATTACCTCACACGAAAAAGCATATTACCAACTTGATATATATCCATTCATATTTCTCCCCCTAATCAAAATTCATTACAGATAACATGAGTGATTGTGTGTGTGTGTGTGTGTGTGTGTCCATACATATACAGAATTGTTAAAAATCATGGTTTATCTTTCAAATTAGGATCATGTCATAAGCACTTTTCTATGTTTGGTTTTTGGGTTTTTTTGTTTGTTTGCTTTGCTCTCTAACACTTTATGGGGTGTTTCTCTAAGTCATCTGTTATAGCTCTAACTCACACCTTTTAGTACCTGCAAAAAATTTCATGGAAGGGATAAAATAACTTATCCACCTCTCTAACAATAAGCATCTATTTTGTCCTCAGTTTTTTGACACTTTGACAATACAGAAATAAACTTCTTCATACAATATGTAGAAACGTGCTTGTGTTTTCACTTCTCTAAGATAGATGCCCAAGAATAAAATTGCTAGATCAAACACGATGTATCTTTTTTTAAAAAAAAAGAAAAACTGGGAGCACTTTATCATCATGATTGAAGTTAACAAATGATAAACCCAATAAAGGAAATGTTTTATATAATTTTACATCACTGATCCAAGACCTACAGATACAGGAAACAGATAGAAAACAGAGGAAAACACATACATCTTTGGAAATGAACACAGCATTCCTGTGGAGGTGAAACTTAAAATACAGAACACTTCTTAAGTTTGTAGCTCAAGTACAATGGATTGCCTCAGCCTAACTTCACACTGCCTGCACAAGATGTCCCTTCCTGACTTGAGATGTTAGCTTCAGAATATGTACACTGAAGAGGCTGCTATCTCTGGAATGTTCCACAGGAGCACTAGGGATCCAGTCTGAATTTTCAAAGGCCATTGTCATTTCATACAAGCCTTTCATCCATTAAGGACGACATGGCATCACCAGACTTACCCACCACATCTCTTGTGAGTCATTTTGAAGGCAAAAACAAAATGTCTTTGAAATACAGAGCAAATCCTGCTTCTCTCTGAGGAAGTGTTAGAGAGATTGATGGGACCAGATATGCATCCCTGTGTACTAGTTGGCAGATGTAGATTTGATGATGGTATCTGCAACTCCAATGGAACAGACAGCGCTCTCAGTATCCAGCTGACCCTCAGCAAGTTACAGCTCAGGGCAAGCCGGTCAAACCAGCCTGTGCGCTCCCCCCAGCACTGTGTCAGAAGACTTTAACGCCTGAAGACATAAGCCACTGTAGTTTTTAGTAGGGCACTCCAGGGTCGTCATCCAAGTAGCAGCGTGTAACATCGTTTGGTAGGGAAAATGTGTAGGACAATTTAACACAGTCTGACCCACTCACACAATCCTATCTACTCTCAGCAAACAAAGACATGTTTTAGCTCGAATCTGTTCCGTCCTAATCTTAGCCACTACACTGAGACTTCATACATCCAAACAGCAAAGCATAATATGATGACCTCTAAGTCAATGCTTATTCTGGATTCTAGTAGCAGACTTCTTAAAACTAACGTGAATTGGAGGTCAACCTGTTGAGCATCCCTTTATTATTATTGGCCAACTAGCCACAATCTACATCTTCTTCTTATCCTTGTGACTATACCGCTTACAAGCTTAACTGGATGTAACCTTCTTAAATTACGAGTCCTTGTATATTTATTACTCCAGTCTTCCAAACCAGAAATGGAGACAAAATTCTCCCCATGGCCATCAAGGAAGGAGCCCTCAGCTCCACCATCAGCACCTGGAGTTGAAATTCTACTTAAACTATTCCTTGTATGGTTATATGTAAACAAGAAGCATTATTCTATGTTGATATTGAGGAAAAGTATTAAAAATTCACCCACTATGTACATCATGCATTATGCGATCTACCACATACTATTTTATCAGCATATACATGTTTAATTATACATAATACTATATGTAATTGTACATTAAACTACCTGCCCCATTCACATAACCATGTACATTAAACTATTTATCTTACATAATACATATCATACATAAAACCCCAGACAACATGAATAGTATATGCTACATATCACCATTCACATCACATAGGATATCACATTATTGAGCATCCAGAGCCAATTGAGTCAAATTAATCCTTGCCACCATGTTTATCATAGCCATTGTCTTAATCACCAAGTGTTGAGGAATTAGCAACCTACTCACATTATACCCATTCCCTCTCTGGCCCCATAATATGTTGGGGTTTTTAATGGGAAACTATACCTGGCATCTGGTTCTTACTTCAGGACAATTCCACCCAAAATCGTCTATTCATTACCTTAAATAAGACATCCCAACGAACCAGTGACTAATCATCTCATGCTCACATAACTGTGGTGCCATTTATTTGGTATTTTTTAATTTGGGGGGGCTGTCAAAGGCCTCAACACAGTCAAGCAACTTGTAGCTGAGCTTAAATTGAATATTACTTACCAACATCATAACCCTATGGTTTTAATTAGTTAATGCTTGTAGGATATGTAAAAACTTAATTATAAATTTGTACACATATTATCATCAAACAAAATTAGCTTAACAAACCTCCTCGTCCCCCAATAGACTTTTAACTGTAAATAATATATGTTTATCTTGCCAAACTCCCAAAATAAGACTCTCTAACATACAAGGCCTAAATAATCTTAATTATTCCATAATTTGTATATTTTCTCCAATTATAGTCTCAACCAAAACATATTCTAGCCCAACTCCTAATTAAATAAAATTTTAAGACACTAAAAATTTTCCAAATATTAGGCTTAATGAGCTAATTATTTTTTATTCTTTATTAAGTTTAATCTTACCCTTTTGAAAAACTGATACAGCAGTTAGTATTTTGAAAATGAAATATTTGGAAAGGAATTTTTCTAGATATGATTTAGTTAATGAATCTTAACAATTAAAGCCAGGCACTGAAAATGCCTAGATGAGTTTATAAAACTCCATAAACTCATAGGCTTTGTCCCACTATTTCTACTAATTTTGTATCAAATTACACAGGCAAGTATATGCATCCCAGTGAGAATGCCTTCCAGATCTGTGAAGATAAAGGAACAGGCCTCAAGGTCAATAACAAGGAGTTCATTATGCCTTGCTTAACCACACACCCATGGAACACAGCAGTGATAAAAATTGTTATAAGTGAAAGTTTGACTAATTTATATTAGCTTACTATTAGAGTTGGTAAATTTTGTGCCAGCCACCGCAGTCATACAATTAACCCAAATTAATAAAATTTGGGGGTAAAGCATGTTTAAGAAAATTTAATAATAAAGTTAAATTCTGATTAAACTATAAGAAGCTGCGACTAAAATCAAAACAACCTGCAGAAATGACTTTGATATTTCTGGTTACACAATAGCTAACTGAGATCCGAACTGGGATTAGATACTCCACAATGCTCAACCCTACACCCAGATAATTAATATAACAAATTACTCTCCAGAGCACTACTGGCAATGTCTTAAAACTCTAAGAACTTGGAAGCCTGTTCTATAATTTATAAATCCAGATAAACCTCACCACCTCTTGTTAATCCAGACCATGAACCACCTTCCTCAGCAAACCCTAAAAGGGAATGATAGTAGGCAAAAATATCAACATAGAAATATAGGTCAAGCCATAGCTTACGAGGTGGAAAGAATGGGCCATTTACTCCACTTCGAGAAGATTAAATACCGTGCAAAAGCCTGTATGAAACTGAAGACTAAGGAGGAGTTAGTAGTAAATTAAGAACAGAGAGCTTCATTGAATTAGGCCACGAGGCAGGCGCACAATCATCCATCACCCTCCTCAAATGTTAATTTCATTTTTTAAGACTATTTATAATTATCTAACACATGAAAAAAGACAAGTGTGTTTGGACAAACCAAGGTGTAAATAAAGCACTTGGTTTACCCTCCGGAGATTTCATCTTAAAATGACCGCTTTGAACTAAAGCCAGCCAAAACTTAACTAAACCTAACAATTATATTTAAATGCAACAAGACATTTATTTACAAAGGCGAATATAGGGGAGAGGAATCTTAATGGGTGCTATGGAGAAGATAGCGCAAGAGAATGATGAAATAAGTGTTTAAAGTAGTAAAGAGCAAAGTTTGCCCATTTATCTTTTGCATCATGAATTGACTAGAACAATTTTGACAAAGAGAGCTTAAGTCAAAACATCAGACTGCTACTTGCAGACACTTTAAGGAACAAACTCATCTATTTGGCAAAACAGTGACAAGATCTATAAACACAGGTAAAAAGCCTGATGAGCTGGGAGATAGCTGACTCTCCAGTTCAACTTCAGTGTTACCCAGGGGCTTCTGGGTGGCTCGGTCGATAGAGCATCCGACTTCTGCTCGGGTCATGATCTCACAGTTTGAGAGTTTGAGCCCCATGTCGGGCTCTCTGCTGTCAGCGCAGAGCCCGCTGTGGATCCTCTGTCCCCCTCTCTATCTCTGCTCACGCTCTCTCTCTCTCTCTCAAAAATAAAAAAATAAAATAAAATTACCCAAATTAGTTCAACTTTACAATTACCCAAAAAAGTATGGGGCGCCTGGGTGACTCAGTCAGTTAAGTGTCCCACTTCAGCTCAAGTCATGATTTCATGGTTCATGAGTTCAAGTCCCTGGAGCCTGCTTTGGATTCTGTGTCTCCCTCTCTATCTCCCACTCCTTCACTCACAGTCTGTCTCTCTCTCTCAAAAATAAACATTTAAAATAAAATAAAATAAAATAAAATAAAATAAAATAACCCAAAAAAGTATTAAGTCCTACATAAATTTAAATGTTAATTTAAAAAGGTACAGCTCTTAGGACATGGGAAATAACCTTCTTTAGAGGTTTTTACAATATTTACAATATTTTACAATATTTACAAATCCACAGTTGCTTTAAAAGGCAAATATTTAGAGTTCTTATTGACAATAAGGTGCCAATAAGGTGACAACCTCAATGCCAGACCAGAATATCCCAATGTTGTAACTACTATCAATGGTCCTTCTGTTCAATGATTAAAGTTTCATATGACTTGAGTTCAAATTAGAGCAATCCAGACTGATTTCTATTTCATATTTTCCCCCCAGGAAAAGACAAAAGAAATGAGGCCAACCTGAGAAAAGTGCCTTCAACTGAATATATGATATACTCTTCATCTAATTAATTTCTATCAGCCCTGCTCTTGGTCTGGGTAAGTGGAAGTCGGGTAACCTCATGAAACTTGAACCTTTATAACTAGCGGTTCAAATCTTCTTCTTAACATGGGGTGCCTGTGTGGCTCAGTCAGTTAAGCCTCCGAATGCAGCTCAGGTTATGGTCTCACAGTTTGTGAGTTTGAGCCCCAAATCTGGCTCTGTACTGACAGTGTGGAACCTACTTGGATTCTCTCTCCCTCTCTCTCTGCCCCTTCCTGTCTCGCTCTCCCTCAAAATAAATAAAATGTTTAAAAAGGTATATTCATAATTAATCTCCTGTTAATTATTCTCCCCCCCCCACTTTTTTTAATCTAAATTCAAAGTAGTTAACTTACAGTGTAGTCTTGGCTTTAGGAGTGATTCATCTCTTACATATGACACCGAGAGCTCATTCTGAAAAGTGCCCTCCTTAATGCCCATCACCCATTTAGTCCATCATCCCATCCACCCTCCCTCCAGCAATCCTAAGTTTGTTCTCTATATTTGAAAGTCTTTTATGGTTTGCCTCCCTCTCTGTTTCTATCTTATTTTTCCTTCCCTTCCTCTACGTTCATTGGTTGAGTTTCTCAAATTCCACATATGAAGACCTAAATGTGAGATAGGAAACCATCAAAATTCTAGAGGAAAAAACAGGGAGCGACCTCTTTGACCTAGGCCGCAGCAACTTCTTACTTGACATGTCTCCAGAGGCAAGGTAAATAAAAGCAAAAATGAACTATTGGTACTTCATCAAGATAAAAAGCCTCTGCACTGCAAAGGAAAATCAACAAAACTAAAAGGCAACCGATGGAATGGGAAAAGATACTTGCAAATGACGTATTAGATAAAGGGATAGTATCCAAAATCTATAAAGAACTTACCAAACTCAACACCCAAAAAACAAATAATCCAGTGAAGAAGTGGGCAAAAGACATGAATAGACACTTTTCCAAAGAAGACATCTAGATGGCAAACAGACACATGAAAAGATGCTCGACATCACTCATCATCAGGGAAAAACAAATCAAAACCACAATGAGATACCACCTCACCCCTGTCAGAATGGCTAACATTAACAACTCAGGAAACAACAGATATTGGCAAGGATGTGGAGAAAGGGGAACTCTTTTGCACTGCCAGTGGGAATGCAAACTGGTGCGGCCACTCTGGGAAACAGTATGTATGTTCCTCAAAAAATTACTAGTAGAACTACCTTATGACCCAGCAATTGCACTACTAGGAATTTATCCAAAGGATTAAAAAATTCAGTTTTGAAGGGGCACAAACACCCCAATGTTTATAGCAGCACTGCCAACAACAGCCAAAGTATGGAAAGAAACCAAATGTCCATCAACTGATGAATGGATAAAGAAGATGTGGTATACATGTATATCATAGAATATTACTCAGTGATGAAAAAGAATGAAATCTTGCCATTTTGCAACAATGTGATGGAACTACAGGGTGTTATACTCAAGAAATAAGTTAGCCTTCTGTTAACCATCCTTATTTTACTTGCTATAGTTCTTTTCATATTAACTGAATGAAAAGTATGAAGTTATGTAGAACTTCATAAAGGACGAAATATTGTTGGTCCTCATCATCTATTTAAACCCATCACCAGTGCCTTCAAATTCTTTATCAAAGAATATTTACAATCATTGACATCATCAATAATTATATCATAGCACCAATCCTAGCCCTTACAGTAGTCTTAACAATATGTATTTCGCTACCCATACTATATCCACTAATCAACATAAATCTAGGTGTATTATTCGTATCAGCTGTAGCAAGTCTACCTGTTTATTCTATTCTCTGATTGGAATGAGCTTCAAATGCAAAATATGCCCTAATTGGTGTAGGCTGAGCAGTAGCACAATTTCATATGAAGTAACACCAGCAATTATTCTATTATCAGCACTACTAGTAAATGTATCATTTACATCATCAACCTTAATTATTACTCAAGAGTATTTTCTTTTTTTGAGAAAGAAAGAGAGAATGAGGGAGGGGCAGAGAGAGAGAGGGAGGCAGAAGATCCAAAGCAGGCTCTGTGCTGACAGCAGAGAACCCAATGAGGGGCTCAAACTCACAAACCATGAGATCTTAACCCGAACTGAGGTCAGAAGCTTAACCGACCGAGCCACCCACGGGCCCTTCAAGAGTGTTTATGATTAATTTTTTTCTTATCATGACCACTAGACATAATATGATTCATTTCAACTCTAGCAGAAACCAGCTGGGCCCCCTTTGCCTTAAGAGAGAGAATCAGAATTTGTCTCTGGTTTCAGTGTAAATATGTAGCAGGCCCATTTGCTCTATTTTTTTTTCTAGCAGAAATATGCCACCATTATCATAATAAATACTTTAACAATTCTTTTGCTAGAAGCATTTCACAATCCTTATATACCAGAAATGTATACAATTAACTTCGTTATCGAAACCTTTCTTCTTTCTGATATGACCAACTTACACATCTCATATGAAAAAAAATTTCTTATACTAATGTTAGCATTATGCATATGATATGTATCAACTCCCATTATTATAGCAAATGTCCCACCACAAACATTAAAAATATGTCTGAGGGGCATCTTGTTGGCTCTGTCAACTGAGCGTCTGACTCGATTTCGGCTCAGTCATGATCTCAAGACATGGGATTGAACCCCATATCAGGCTCCACGCTGAGCATGGAGCCTGCTTGGGATTCTGTCTCTCTCTCTTCTCTGCCCCCACCCCCCTCTTGTGCTCTGTCTCTAAAAATATATAATAATGATAAGATAAGATAAGATAAGATAAGATAAGATAAGATAAAAATTTTTTAAATAATAAAATGTCTGATAAAAGAATTGCTTTGATAGAGTAAATAACAGAGGCTTAAACCCCCTTATTTCTAGCATTATAGGGGTTGAACCTAATCCTAAGAATTCAAAACTCTCCATGTTACCATAATACATCATATTCTATGTTACGGTCAGCTGAATACACTATAGGGCCAATACCCCCAAAATTATTTATATTCTTCCCATACTAATAAACTCTCTTATCTTTAGTATTATGTTATTTACCATTATTACAAATACCATAATCATTATATTAAGCTCACACTAATTAATAATCTAAATTTGTTTCAAGATAAATATAATAAACCACATTCCAATTCTAATTAAAACTTATAGTCCATGATTCATAGAAGTATCCATTAAATATTTCCTAATAACAAACAAGCTACCACATCTCTACTTCTCATAATAGTTATCATTATTAAATTAATATATTCTGGTCAATGGACAATTAGTAAAATTTTTATTCCACAGCATCCTTTATTATTACAGTAGCCTTTATTATAAAATTTGAACTTTCCCCATTCCACCCTTGAGTACCAGAACTTACACAAAGTATTCCATTAATTCCAGATGATTAAGACTTAATCATCTTATCAGCATGACAAAAACTTACCTATCAGTTTTATATCACATTTCACCATCAATTAATCTATTATTAACAGATCATAAGTTTACTATATTACTATATAGTATTACTATATTATTAACAGATCGTAAGTACCACTTCCTTTGATCCTGAAGGAGGAGGCGACCCAATTTTATCTCAATATCTATTCTGATTCTTCAGTTACCTGAAGTATATATTCTTATTTTACCTGGATTTGGGATAATTTCACATATTGTTGTATATTATTCAGGAAAAAAAAGGCTTTTGGATATGTAGGGATAGTATGAGTCATGTTATATTGGAGAATCAGAAGTTACTAAAGGATTTTCAACTGCACAGGAGGTCAGTGCCCTTGACCCCGACATCGTTCAAGGGTCAACTATACTTGCAACACTGGTATTACACGTGGTACTTTGGCGAGAACAGTACACTCAAGTACCACACACAAGTTAAGCAATAAAAGCAATATGTAGACATTTTATTCAGTAGTATTAATTTCTGAGAACCTCTCCCTTTCCTGATGGGCCCTTTCTGTTCTGTTTCATTTACATCTAGCTCAGAATCCTTGATTTTCCTCCTGTTGGGGCCCATTCCTGCCTTTAGATTTGGTGGCTCATTTTGGCTTTGTTATCTTGATCTTTACTGATTTATACAGAGTTTGACTTGATTCTCTTTACTTCTTGACACATTAGGTAGGAACTCTTCCTTAGTTCTGACCCTTGTGACTGCAATCCCTTTTAGGCTAGGTGCTAGCCATATGTCACCTTGGTTTCCTCCTCAGGGTAATTCTGATAATTTACCATCTATGAGATGCACTTTTCTGTGTATGTGAAGTGTCAAACATTCATTTATTCAAGAAAAAAATTTTTTTCTACATTTGATCTTCAACAAACACTCTGACTCAGATCTAAATGTATCTAGAAACAAATTTTTCTTTGCTCTTCTCTTTATTCACACGTTTAAATAAGAATACTCAGTGTTAGAAATCAATGATCTCTCATGAAGTAGGATTTCGTTTTCGGGTGTAAAACTCTTTTGAAGGAAATTTATATAACTGGGACTGGTTAGTTAAGGAGTTGCTTGACTTAGATTTGTCAGTATTTTGTTGGACTTTTAAACTTTCATTTTACATCATTCTTGGTCATTATTGTACCTCACTGAGATTTACGATCTCTGTATGTGAGCAGATGAATAAACAGATGGAAATGATAACTAAATGGTAGCCCTGGAGAATGGGTGTAGTTCTCAGACAAGCCTCCACTCACTGATGGTTAATTCTGGCTTTCCTGAGTTCTGAGGTGGGCGGGAATGTGGTGAGCACTTACTAGAGGGGGGATCCATCAGGGTGGGCAAATTGAATTTGCAAGAGGCATGTTTACTTGGAAATTCTCTTCCCTAGAAAATTCCTTAAAAACAGAACTATCTGTTCATACTTTGAAGCTTTTTAATAAGACCACCTCACAGAAGACCTGCAATACCCTGAACAATGATTTGCTAGAATAATGTTTCTCCAAAGAAGGGGCAGGCCTGTGGCCAAATCTGGCCCCATTTGTTTTTGTATGACTTGCAAGCCAAGACAAGCTTTTACATTTTCAAACAGTTGGGGGGAAAAATCAAAAGAAGACTAATATTTCATAAGATGTGAAAATTACATGAAACTCAAACTTCAGAGTCTACACATAAGTTTTATTAGAACCCATCTGGGGTGCCTGGATGGCTCAGTCACTTAAACTTCCAACTCTTCATATCAGCTCAGGTCATGATCTCATGGTTCATGAGTTTGAGCTCCTCTGCCCTGACAGGGGCTCTGTGCGGACAGTAAAGAGCCTGCTAGGGATTCTCTCTCTTGCTCTCCCTCTGTCCCACCCCCCGCCTCTTTCTCTCTCTCTCAAAAATAAATAAACATTAAAAACACACATACGAACACACACACATCCTTGCCCATTGATTTACATATTGTCTATGGCTATTTTCAGCTACAACGGCAGAATTAAGTAGTTCCAACAGAGACTGACTATATGGTTCACAAAGCTAAAACATCTGCTATCTGGCCCCTCGCAGATAAAGTTTGTCAGCCCCAACTCTAGACCTTATGTGAGGAAAGCAGGCACTGAATCCCCCTGGGTACATACAAAATGAACATCTCTATGCAGTTAAGGAGACTGAACAAGTCAGGAAACAGAGAAAAGACGGTGAGCTGGTAGTCTCATTGCTTAACTCGAACATTCCTTCAGGAAATCTCAGTTGTCAATCCTCTTCACTGAAGCACTCACATTCAAACTGCCACCTGGAAACCTGAAACTGTGGGTCTAGAACAGCCGTCAAACTAGTGCATTGGGAATGGAGCCAGGAATTAAGAGTAAACTGGGGACATACCCAATATGCGTCCCTCCATGGAGTGCCATACCCTGAGCTAAATTGCTCTATCAAATATTCTCTCTAGCTGGCCCCATTCCAGAGAACAGGAAGGAAACAGCATTAAAGGTTTGGAAAAGAGGGGGCAATGAAGCAAGAAAAGCTAGGATGAGGTGCCCAGGAGAGACAGGGGGCAATAAACGTGTCCTCCACCGACAGAATATACACTCCTGCGAAGGGCAGAGAGGGGAAGAGTGGCCTTTTTCACCTCCTGGAGAAAGAAAACAACATCAGAGGCCAAGGTGGAATTGGGTGTGTCCCGCCCTTCCTTAGATGAATAAGGCTACAGGAACGTTCCTGAGAAAGAGAGCCACAGTCTTTTCTCGCACTATAGTTTATGTGGCATGAAAACTGAAAAGAGCTGTATGAGAAATGAGATAAAACCACGCGGTCCAAACTGTAGCCCTAAAAAATTTAGTGAACCCCATGATTTAAAGAAAAAAAAACTTACCAACAATCCACATTTACCATTTAGTAATTGCTAACTACATGCCACATGTGTGTATATGTACAAATATATATACATCTATAAATATACATATATACATAAATATACTGTAATCCTTGCAACAACTGAGCAATACAGATGGTAGTAGTGAAGTATCCCTATTTCATTAATGAAGAAACCAAGAATTAGAGGGGTTAAATGACTTGCTCAAAGCCAAACAGCTGTAAGAGACAGAATGAAGATCTGAAGTCTCTCCGTCCAGTTAACCACGTTTACTTTACAGATGAGCACTGCTACCATCTTCAAAAGACATAAAAAAGCAGCTCCTCAAAAAATTAGATATATGCCAGTTTCTGCTAAGTATCACCTGCTCAATTAAGGGATTACCTGGGTAGAATAATTGAGGTGTCATAATTTTAGTTGATATAAGAAAATGCTCAATGGGGAACCAATTTTTAGCAATTTCACTGTATTTCATGAGTGGGAGTTAGCTTGCTTGGTCCTAGCCAATATAATTTTACCTGGTAGTAATGGATCAATTTATTAAACTTGATCTTTTCCAGGATGGCACACTGTCCCAGAATCAAAGAAATACAAATTTGTGAAATCCAAGCCTTTGACCACAAAGGTCAAAAGAGAGAACGGGAGGAAGGAGCAGAGAACACCCATTTTCACTGCTGGGATATCTCAATTAAGCAGCTAGGTTTCTACAGTGTTAGGGGGCGCTACTATGAGATACCCCCCCACTAAAATTAGGACCGAGTAAAATAAAGTAAACACAATAAAATAGAGCAGAAAACTGCGGTCACCTGGGAAAAAGTGTCTGACTCCCAGCAGAGTATCCAGGAGTGTAAGCGGTGGATTATATTTACTTTGACTAAAGGGAAAGCAGGTGCCAGGTGGCCAGGAGACTGGGCAGAGCCCAGCCCACCCAGGGAATTGATAAGAGGGCCATTAAGTGAGTTCCTCTTTAAAAGCAGTTCCTCCCCCCAAATAAAAAAAAAAAAAATTAAATAAATAAAAGCAGTTCCTCCCATTTGCCAATAGCTTCCATGGAGTGCTAGTTCAGGGAAAACATTTTTCCTTCCAAACTGCCCAAACACCTGGGACAGGACTGAAACATAGAGGAGAAGGGAAGATAAAGAAAAAGGTAGAAAAGGGGAAAAGGAAGATACTATAATGGGCATAGAGGGAGGTGGGAGGGATGGGTAAATGGAGAAGGGAATCTATAGTTCATACCAAATGTGGCCAGAATGAGAATGATGTCTAATTTGTGTAGATCTTTTTTTCCTAAGAATTATGATTCTTGTCATCCAAGTCTATGTCACTGCATATCTATGTGATTTTGTCTAAAAAGAAAAAAAAATAGAAGTAATAGTAAGACCTAAAGATAGTGTCAGAATCAGGAAAAGATTAGGAAATCTAATTTTTAAAAAAGAGAATGGAGGTTTGGGGTGGCAGTTAATGGAAGGAAGTTGTTGTTAGATAAGAGACCAGACTTTTTTTTTTTTAATTGAGAAGGTGAAGAACATTGTAGGGGGGAATGAGGTGACTGCCTGGCATACTAAAATATTAATATGCCCTGACTTTCTTCCTCATTCAGTCTTATGTCAAAGTAGAAAGAAATTAATGTGTGTGCGTGTGCACATACACGTGCATATTTGTTTCTTCATTCATATATACATACATGTTTGTGGGTATTGACGTGTGCATATGTGTTTTAGTTGTGAATCTCTTTCTCATGTTCACTGTCTCTGGTAGAAAATAAATGACAAAAGGGCAAAAGCAAAAAGGATAAATACATATACTACACCATCAGTCTCTTAATTTGGGGGAGTTGACTAAAAGCAAAGCGCTTCTTTTTTTGGAACAAAACATTGTCTTTAAAAATCGGAGAGAAATGCAAAATGTAGTTAGATTACTTAAAAAGGTTCTGATCTATTTTTTTAATATTGCTTTCTTAGTGCAAAACAAAGGTTCTTATTAGGCCAAAGAGTGATTAAAAAAAAAAAGTTTTCAGCAATACTGTTGCTAGAAATGTTCCCTGGGTCTTTGCATAGGCAACCATGGGAAAGAGAGTGGCCATCATCGGAGCTGGTGTCAGTGGCTTGGCCACCATCAGAAGCTGTCTGGAAGAAGGACTGGAGCCCACCTGCTTTGAGAAGAGTGAAGATATTGGGGGCTTGTGGAAATTCTCGGTGAGTGGGACATCACTGCAGCAGACCAGGAAGTGGGGTGGGAAGTGTGTGACAACACAATTCTGGAGCACAGGCCTCCAAACCAACTGCCCCGCAGTTAGAATCCCTCTTAGGTTGGAATCTACAAAACACAGCATCAGAAGCAGGTTGAAAAGTTTCTTGCTTACTTCAGAAGTAAATGAGATAATGGGCTAGCTTTGAAGATCTCTGTGTACAGAATTGACCCCTGATAAACCATTAATAACTGAGCCACTCAGAAATAAAATCTGAGGGCAAATATTGGTTAGATTTATGTAATATAATCACATGAGTTCCTCACTTAAAAAACAATGACTGTTCCCATTCTTTTGTTGAGGTTACCAAAGGTCCACTTAGTGATTCAGACCACAGATTTTCAGGTTTCAGGTGCCAACTCTGGCTTTGCCAAAACTGTATAATTAATGAGACAGTTATAGGAGAACCAAGAAAAGGATACACTGATTTGAAGTTCTTCAATATCCTTTTGTCTCTGTGCATTCATAATAAGGACTCTGCCAGCAGACATGCCTCTACGCAGCCATTAAATCACTTTCTGTGTTGCCTAGCAACCATAACAGCAGGTGTGAGGGCCTTCCTGTGCCCCAGGTCCTTCACTGTCTCCAACTTAGGAACACTCACTAAGCCTACTCCATCTATCTTCTCCTTCTTCTCCTTCTTTTTCTCCTCCTCCTCCTCCTCCTCCTCCTCCTCCTCCTTCTTTTTCTTCTTCTTCTTCTTCTTCTTCTTCTTCTTCTTCTTCTTCTTCTTCTTCGTCTTCTAATAAACCATTCATATATGCAAATTTAAGAAGAGCAATAACCCTTTTTAAGCTACTATTTTCTCCCCAAGTGCAAAATTGGTATTATATTTTATACCTCAATAAAAAAGTTTGCATTTAAGGAGACAGTGTCTATGACAACTCTTTAAATATTATAAGGACATGAAAATTATTCTTATTAATACAGATATTTTCTGGGCTGTAAAGAATTACTGAAACTGCTTAATCTTGTATAACGTTGTGGCGCCTAATATATGTTGATGAAATGTGCTGACAGGGCTTCAGATTAGCATACCGTTGACTCTTAGGGCTATTTTATTGAGGACTCTCTATATGCCAAATGCTTTTTCCCATTTAATTCAATCTTTGCAATAACGCTATAAGGTAGGTATGAGTTTTTCCCTTTCATAAATGAATCTGAAGCTTAAAAAAAGGAAAGAAAAGAAAGGAAATGGCAAAGACAAGATCCTGATTCAAGCTGGCTATCTCTCCAGCCTGAGTGCTTAACCCCTCGGTAAACTGTGTGGCACAATTGCAGCATGTGGCCTATTGAGCTGGCAGGATTTCTACAGGAATCTTAACCAATCCTTGTATTCCAACTTACTTTGCAAAACATTGCTAAAGATAGACACTGATGATACAGCCTTTGAGAGCAGCCACATCTCTTGCTGCTCAAGAAAGCCTTTAAAATTTTATCCTGCCATCATAGAATGATAAACTACTCAGCTGCAAACACATGTTTCTCTTCAAGAAAAAGATGAAAATAACATTTAAAAATTTAAAAAAAAAAAGTGGGGGGCACCTGGGTGGCTCAGTCGGTTAAGCATCCGACTTCGGCTCAGGTCATGATCTCACGGTTTGTGGGTTCAAGCCCCACATCTGGCTCTGTGCTGACAGCTCAGAGTCTGGAGCCTATTTCAGATTCTGTGTCTCCCTCTCTCTCTGCCCCTCCCCTACTCATGCTCTGTCTCCCTCTGTCTCAAAAATAAATAAACATTAAAAGAAATTTTTTTAAAAAAAAAGAAAAAGATGAAAACCTCAGAGGGTGAGACTGCAGGCCCAGAGGTTGGAATCTTGAAACATAGAGGGTTATTCCCAGGTCTTGAAACCCAATAACATTGACCCTACTGGACTTCAAAATTGGAACTGGTAACTCCTTTCTTCCTCCCATTCTCTCCTTTTTGGAATGGGAACATCTATAACTGGTACCCAATGCCTGTTTCACTGCTGTACGTTAGTAGAAGAGAACTTGTTTTCTAGTTCACAGGTCCACAGAGGGGAAGGCATTTTGCAGATGGATCATACCCGGAGTCTCATCCATATCTGATTGAGATAATTTAGATGATGCGATTTGGGACTTTTGAGCTGATGATATATAGATAAGATTCAGGACTTGATTTAGTGCTGCAATGGATTGAGACTTTGGGGTGATGAGATGGGGTGAATGAATTTTGCATGTGGGATATATATGAATCTTTATGGGCCAGTGGACTGTGGTAGGCTGACCAAGTGAACAATGGTGCCCCCAAAGACACCAGATCCTAATCCCTGGAACTTGCAAATGTCCCTAATAAGGAAAACTAAGATATGATTAAGTTAAGAATCTTGAGATGGTGATATTATTCTGGATTATCTAGGTGAGCTGAAAATGCCATAACATATATGCTGATAAGTGAGAAGCAGAGGAGATTTGACACCCAGAGACAGAAGGGAAAAGGTAATGTGATCACCTTGGCAGAAAGAGAGCTTTCAAGATGTTATGCTGTGACTTCCACCTTCAAGATGGAGGAAGAGGCCATTAGCCAAGGAATTCAGGTGGCCTCTAGGCCCTGAAAAGGCCAAGGAAGGCTGGCATCTGCCAGAAGCTGGAAGGGGCAAGGAATGAGTCCTCCCCTAGAGCCCCTGAAATGAACACAGCCCTATGGACACCTTGATTTCAGCCCCGTGATACTGATTTCTGACACCTGGCCTCTAGAATTGTGAGAGAATAGATTCCTGCTATTGTAAGCCATCGAGTTTGTGGTAATTTATAACAGTACACAGGAAACTAATACATCGGTTATTCAGAGTTCCCTAATTACCTCTGTGAGAGGGCCCACATTGCAGATGACAGCATCGCTTACCATGTTTCTCAAATACCACTAAAAGCCTTATAGTTGTATGCCTTGAACTCATATTATGGAATTATATCATAAAGTCATTTTAATTTTGTATTTTCATTACCTTTAGTTTCTAAAGTCAGCATTATATATTCTCTCAGCATTTTGTCTTCCTTTGAGAGGTATCCAAACATTTGTTAAGTGTGAAAAAATCATGGTACAGATCAGTCAAACTTTTGTAGCTGTTTCCTGGATCACTTCCCTAGGTCCTTCTAAAGCCAGAGTAATGTCTTTCCCTCACCTGTTTTGATCACTGAGAGAATTAAGTACTTTAGGACTAGGCCACAGGTCTAGGGGAAATCTCTTTCTGTCTCAGGAGATACCCAAACAATACATCAGTAAATTGTCTGGATTTGGACCTGAGGTTTCATGAATAAAGGCTCTTTTTTTCTGGTCACACAACCCTTTGTTCACTTCCCCTGAATTTATTCTACTCTGGATCATTTTTTTTTTAATGTTTAGTCTCTCCTTATGTTGAGACTACCCAGCTTTCTAACCTCACCAAAAGCTACAAATCACAAAATTACTAGACAAAAATCAATCATTTTTATATATTTTAGAGTTAGCAAACTGGCTGCTTTTATACTGCAGCTGATCTATTTTATTTTAGCTATACAGTTTTTAAGATTTTAATCTAATATTTTACATAAAAATCTAGAAATCTGTCTTCTTTTGAACAAATCAGAAAATCAGGCAACACTGAATCTTCCCTTACTCATAGTAATAACTGGCCTCTTATAGCCTAAATTTAAATTCTCTGTTTCACCATATTCATTTTTGCCCATTTCACTCATCTCTTGTAACTTCCTCTACACCTATAAAATTTGTCATGGCTTGATGCTATGTACAAACAGCAATCCCTTAAATTATGTGGAACAAAAGTCACCCCCATTTACAAAATTTTTCATCTCCTTCTTCATATAGTTTCATGATCCTTTTTGTTTAAGCAAACCTTCATGTGTATACTGTTATAATGGAAACATTGGTCATTGCTGAGCCACTTAGTGGATTCTAATTACATTTTCTTTCTTGAACACTTTTTGTTTTCACTGGAGTTAATAATCACCTGTATCCCCTGTTTAATTTTACAAATACTGTCTCTAATTCATCGCCCACACTCTCCCACAGAATTATGATTCTCCTTCCAGTATGTTTAAACATATCAGCGAGTCCATCAGCTTAATTCTTCTCTCAACTATCAAGGATAGTTCTTCTGGCCATCTTCTTTCCCTCATCAAGGCCACCTTGCCATTACCTGGGCAACCCTGTTTCCCTTGTTGTGCTACTATTTAATTTATTCTCTCCTTTTAGTAGAGTACATCCTCCAGTAGTTCTCTGAGAAATCATACATGTGAAATAAAAGACTACCTTGAATGTCTTATAATATCATTATTGGACCTGGGTTCCCATTTGATTTAACCAAGGCTTAGCTTTTGGCTTTGTTAGGTTTCTTAAGTCAGTTGTCATCATTCATCTATGTTGTATCTTCCAAGATGTGATTGCTGGGTTTTGTTTGTTCTTAATTTTCTCTCTCTCTCTCTCTCTCTCTCTCTCTCTCTCTCTTTCCACCCTCCCCCCCCCCCCATGAGTTCAGACCTCTGATACTTCTACAGTCCTTTTAGTAAAGTTTTGGGTGAAAGAAAAGTTAAATGTATCTATATAATCTGTCATGTTTAATCAGAAGCTTGAATTACTTTTGTAATAAGAAAAGAACAAATCTACTTCCATAAATAAGCAGAGTTTGGCTCGTTGTTGACCACTCCCTCAAAAAACCCCTAGTATATTTAAATATGCAATTATTGACTCTGGAGCCATAAGAACTCTGGAAAGTTCTCATGAACTTTCTACCTGATCAACTTAAAATAATCAGTCTGTAAACATGAGCTCTGAGATGCACTTTATAACACTGAGTGGGAACAGTAAGATATCCATCATTAAGTTTAAAAAAAAAAAGAGCAAGTCACAAATCACGTATTTAATTGATGTTGCAACTTCTTTCTCAGTAATCGGGGCTTTGGGGGAACCTAAGAAAAACTGAAGACCAACCAGCTAAACATTTCCAGGAAGACTGATTATCTTGGGGCAGCCAAAGTTGCAAAAGCACCCCCAACCTGTCTCAAAGGTTTGCATTATTTTTCTTCTATGAAACTCCTCCCTTAGTGTAACATTACCTAATGTTTCCCAACATTGGCTTGCTCCAGTACCTCACCTTTACCCTTGTATTAGCTTTCTATTGCTGTGTAACAAATTACTGCAAACTCATCAACTCAAAACAACACCCATTTATTATCCTCAATGATGTAGGTCAGAAGCACAGTATGCTGGATTGTCAGCTTAAGGTTTCACAAGGCCAAAACCAAGGTGTTGACTGGGCTGGGCTCTTATCTAGAGGCACTGGAAAAGAACCTGCTTCCAAGTGCATACACGTTTGTGACTGAACTCAGGTTCGTGATGATGTTAAGCGAAGGTCTTTGTTTCCTTGCTGGCTACGTATTGGGGATTCCTCTCAGCCCCTAAAGGCTGTCAGGCTCTTTGGTATGTGGCTACTTCCATCTTCAAAGGCAAGAACAGCAAGCTGAATTCTTTTCATGATTTGAACTGGCTTCTGCTACCAGCCAAATAAAATGTTCTGCTTTTAAAGAGATTATGTGTTTAGATGAAGCCCGCATGACAACGTAGTCAGGGGAGTGATAAGATATTTATAGGTGTCACCCACACTCAAAGAGGAGAGGACTACACAGGGATGAGGGACACTGAGGGTCATTCTTAAAATTCTGCCTACCACATGACTTAGAAGTTGAGGGAACAATCGTAAGACTGTTGAGTGAAGCATATCACCAACCCTAAAACCCTTGCTCTGTCCTAGAAGATCTTCTCTCATCTTGGGAGTTTTTGATATTTTGCATGTTTTATCCATAAGCACTAGTGGAGGTTATTAATGTTTGTTAATAGCCTAGACCGTAAGCATTAACTAGACTATTAATGCTCAGGTTACTTTTTTATATCTAGCATAAATAGGACAACAAATAAATATCCAAAATTTCATAGGGAGAAGCATAAAAGCATTCCAAGACAAAAGGAGTACCCCAAGTTTTCATAGCTCAATCTCCAGGTCTCTTTTGGATCATACTCAGTCTTTCAGATCACCCAAAACCTCTGGCTTTTTCCAAGATTGGATCTGGACTTATGGAGAAAAAGGACTTATGTGACTCGGGGCGGAGGAAAGCCAAACTTTCTCAAATTCAAACACAGGTCCTGGGACTGTTCTCTGGCCCTTCTAGTCTCTTGGTGTTCCTGTTTTGCTTGGTTATCATTCATGCTTATCCTTTAGGAATCTTAAATTGAACACAGTAGTTAATGAACTTGGAGACTGGCCTCTCATAGCTTAGACAGAGGCCAGTGGCCCTCCTTGCTGATGAAATCCCACTTGCCTATTATGAGCACATCAGATGATCCTCCCTGAGGTCCAGTCTTCCCATTGAGTTCCTGACCCGAAGAGTCCACTCTATAGCTGTCTATTCATATTCCACTTAGCCCTCTCCATGGCAACTCTCTGGTAGACTATCCGCTAAGAGTCTCAGATAAATTCTGCATCTCTTTGGGAGCAAGTGGGAACTCCTATATTCTGTTCAAACTGAATGGGCTTCAGGGCACTAAATTAAGATCCTACCTCTTCCTAATCACTGCTACTTGACTACTGTGTCAACCTCCCCTTATCAGATTGGTGCAGGCAGAGCCTTTAAACTAAGTGAAATCTCACCAAAATTTCAAATGTGAAAACAAAAGGCCCCTCTGCCCTCAGTGTTCCCCTCAATTTTATCTGAGGTATATTAATCTTGGAATTTCAGCCCACAGAATAAACTTGAAGACCTAGGTGATTTACATCAACCTCTTTCCTGCCTCTATTCTCTTTTCTTCTACCCAGTCTTCCAAATATCACCCTTCCATTTTTTTTAAACCACTGTTTTTCAAACTGGAAACTATGACCCGTTGGTGTGGTATGAAATAAAGATGAATCAGACTACATTTTTAAATGGAATGACTAGAAAATATCAGAATGCAATTCAAGTAGTTGGATATGATTTATTCATAAAACGTTTGGTGTGTGTGTGTGTGTGTGTGTGTGTGTGTGTGCGTGCTTGCTATGTTGCAATATAAAATATATTACTAATTACAGGTTGTGGTTAAAAACATTTGAAAACACTATTATAAACATAACCTAAGTTTTCTATGCCCTACATACATGAGAAAATATTATGATCTAATTAACCAGAACTATCTCATGAAATGTTAAAGTGATATGTATTTTGATATGCATAGTTCTGTGGCATTAAGTTTATGCACATTGTTGTATGATCATACCATCACCCATGTTCAGAACTTTTTTTAATCTTCCCAAACTAAAACTCTGTACCAGTTAAACAATCACTCCCCATTCTTCCTTCTTCCCAGCCCCAGACAACCACTATTCTTTCTGTCTTTATGAATTTGATAACTCTGGATATCTCATATAAGTGGAATCATACAGTATTTATCCTTTTGTGACTGACTCATTTCACTTAGCATAATGTCCTCAAAGTTAATGCATATCATAATGTATCAGAAATTCTCCTTCTTTGATTCTCATTATATATTCCTAAAAAGACATAATTAAATTTAAAATTTGTTTCCCTTAGAAAAGATGTTAAGAAATATATATTCTCCATATTGTAAGTTCCTTTGATTGATGTCAAATTGTTTAAATAAAGTTAATTTATTCCTCATCTTCCTGAATTTACTTGTGGGTAAAGGTGACTTAAAGGAGTGATAATTATTTGGAAATGGCCATGACCATGGTAAGTGTACCTATTTACAAACTCTCTTTCATTTGAAACTATACATTTACAGGACCATGCAGAGGAAGGCAGGGCCAGTATTTACCAGTCTGTCTTTACCAACTCTTCCAAAGAGATGATGTGTTTCTCAGACTTCCCATATCCCGATCACTTCCCTAACTTTATGCACAACAACAAGATCCAGGAATATATCACTGTATTTGCCAAGGAAAAGAACCTCCTGAAATACATACAATTTAAGGTAAGATGCTATCAAAAGATTAGATCGGGGCATAACTGTGAGGAATTCTATATTTATTATCAGATTCTTACTCGTTCTTTTCAGTATCTCTTTCTTAGTGTCAACATTTAAAAAAATTTTTTTATTTATTTTTGAGAGAGAGACAGAGCATGAGCAGGGGAGGGGCAGAGAGAGAGGGAGACACAGAATCTGAAGCACGCTCCAGGCTCTGAGCTGTCAGCACAGAGCCTGATGCAGGACTCGAACTCACCATGAGATCATGACCATCTCGAACCATGAGATCATGACCTGAGCTGAAGTCAGACTCTTAACCTACTGAGCCACCCAGGTGCCCCTTGGTTGTCAACATTTTTTTTTTTAATTTTTTTTTTCAACGTTTATTTATTTTTGGGACAGAGAGAGACAGAGTATGAACGGGGGAGGGGCAGAGAGAGAGGGAGACACAGAATCGGAAACAGGCTCCAGGCTCTGAGCCATCAGCCCAGAGCCTGATGCGGGGCTCGAACTCAGGGACCGCGAGATCGTGACCTGGCTGAAGTCGGACGCTTAACCGACTGCGCCACCCAGGCGCCCCGGTTGTCAACATTTTTAAGAGTGTGGCCTCTCTGACCCCAGATTTAGAGAATACATTGGAAATTTACAAAATACCACATACCACATTTAGACTAAAATGCCATTAACTTAGATATTAATAAAGGGAAAAATAAATGTAAAACAGCCGTGAGTTTATAAATGAAAACCTCCTTTTTTTCTAAACAATTTATGGGTCAAAGAAGAAATTAAAATAGAAATTTTAAGATATTTAGATCTGAATGATAACTTAAATTCTACATATCAACACTGTGGAAAGCATAGAGACCAAAACTTTAATGAAAATTATAAGCTTAAATGATTATATTAGAAAATAAGAAAGTTGAAAAACTAACAAGATAAAGAAATTAGGAAAAGAAAAACAGAATAAGCCCAAAAGGACATAGAATGAACAAGGTAGTAAAGAGAACTTAATGAAATTTTAAAAACATCTTATGATGATTGAAAATTCATCCTTCGAAAAGCCAAAAAAACAAACAAAATAACAAACAAAAACAAATAGCTGACAGTTTGAGGAAAAAGGAACAAAGATACAAACAAATAATATTAGAAACAAAAACAAAGGATAAAACTGATGCAGATGAAAAAAATATATAATAAGAAAACTATAAAAGCATTGCCAAATAATGTTTAAATTGGTTAAATTTGAAAATCTTTTTTATTTTAAACTTCCCAAAACTCGCATAAAAAGAAGTAGAAAGTCTGAATAGTCCTTTGGTAACTTAGAGTTCTTTTGACTCAGAAACTAAAATTTTACCCATTAAAAAAATATTCTGTAGGTAGTTCCAAATTTACAATGAACAAACTATTTCAATATTTTGTAAACTCTTCCAGAGACTAAAAAATAAAGTATGACTTCCAAACTTATCCCATGACATTATAACCATGACATCAAAAGCAGACAAGATTAATAGGAAATAGGAAAATTATAGGCCTAGCTCCCCATGAAAATTGGTGGGAAAAAAACCTTAAAAAATGAATTCAGCAAAATATTTTTAAAAATTAACTATCTTCATTGAAATCAGTTTGGGCTAAGGATACAGAGAATTTTAATATCATGCAATATAAACATGTAATTCAGTATAAAACCCTGTTACAGGAAGAAAACCATATATTTACCAAATTCTGAAAAGTAAAATTTAACATTTATTTCTACCTAAAAGAAAGAAAAAAGAGAAAAGCAAAGAAAAAAAGCCTCACCAGACTAAGATTAGAAAGGAATTTTCTTGACCCATGGAAACATACAAACATCTTAAATCTGCACTGTTCAGTATAGTAATCACTATCCCCAAATTGAGATGTACTAGAAGCATAAAATAACACCCTGGATATCAAAGTCTTATTATGGAAAAGAATATAATATACCTATTAACAATGTTTATGTAGGTTACTTATTAAAACAACAAAACATCAGATAGATTGGATTAAATTATACACTTTTTTCTATTTTAATGTGACTACTAGAAAATGTTTAATTACATATGTTGTTCATGTTATATTGCTACTGGACAGTGCTGTGCTAAAGAGTGCAGAGTTGGAATCATTTCCTTTAAAATCCAGAACAAAACAAGGATTCTTATTATTACTACTTCTTTTCAATAGTCTTAAGAAATTTAAGAAACAGTACAGCAAGTAAAGAAAAATAAGTAAAAGGAATGACAACTAGAAAAAAAACAGCATTCATCACAGATATGACTTTCTATATGGAAAACCCAAAAGAATCTAGAGATGAATTACTAGGTTTAATAGCAATTAATATAAAAATATTGGGCAAGGTGGTAGTATATAAGATCAATATATACAGATCAGTTGCATTTCTGTAAACCAGCTGCAACAAACAGAAGATATAACCCAAAAAGGAACCATAAATAAATTCATAATCCCAGAGTTATTCTAAACAAATGATATGCAAGACCTCATGAATTTATAAGTGCTTTTGTTATATTTCATAAATAACAAAGATATTATACAGATATGTGTAGACATATTGTTTAATATGAATGAGATGCTATACATAATAAAGTTGATAAGAACAATTCAACTCTTGATCTCAGGGTCATGAATTCTAGCCCCACAGTGGATGTGGAGCCTACTTTAAAAAAAAGAAAGAAAAAAGAACAATTCATATCAAATAGAGATTCTCTTTCCAATATAACCAGAAGAATTGAAAAAAAAATTTGAAGAGGAAACATACCAACCAACAGGCAGCCATTCAGCTGTGAATAAATATTTATTGATAATCTAATCCAGTGTGACTCAATGTATGGGCAAAATAGCATTAAGATCACCTGGGAACTTGTCAGAACATCAAATTTTCATGTCCTGTGCAAGACCTACTAATTCAGAATATCTAGGAATGTGGCCCAGGAGTCTGTACTTCGACAAGCTTTCCAGGGAATCCTTGTGCACACTAAAATTGAGAACTTATGCTATGAATATAGACAGTACCTTTCACTCCAAGACAACAATGATATTAAAAAATAAAATGGAAGAGGTATATTAGGAGGTAGTTGTTACTACAAAAACTATCATCCTGGGGCGCCTGGGTGGCTCAGTCGGTTAAGCGTCCGACTTCAGCTCAGGTCAGGATCTCGCGGTCTGTGAGTTCTAGCCCCGTGGCGGGCTCTGGGCTGATGGCTCAGAGCCTGGAGTCTGCTTCTGATTCTGTGTCTCCCTCTCTCTCTGCCTCTCCCCCGTTCATGCTCTGTCTCTCTCTGTCTCAAAAATAAATAAAAAACGTTAAAAAAATAAAAACAAAAAAACAAAAACTATCATCCACTAGATTACTCAGTATGTGTGATACACGCCAGTTGTAAGCTGTGATTAAATTCACATCATATCTCCAAGAGGGGAGTCACTCTGGTCTGCAGAACATATTGGTTATGCACAAGAAGCCATGTGAGGACAAAAATATGTATTTACCATTTAATGTTAGATTTTCTTGAATTTTAAATTCATAATATGTACCTTAAGAATGAATTAAGTATTTTTCCTAATCCAATGTTAACGATTTTTTTCCATACTATTCTATCAAGTTGGTGCCAAATCTAACTGTTAGCATAGAAAAGAAGTCTGTCTTTCTTTCTTTTTTTTTTTTTTAATTTTTTTTTTTTCAACGTTTATTTATTTTTGGGACAGAGAGAGACAGAGTATGAACGGGGGAGGGGCAGAGAGAGAGAGAGGGAGACACAGAATCAGAAACAGGCTCCAGGCTCTGAGCCATCAGCCCAGAGCCTGACGCGGGGCTCGAACTCCCGGACCGCGAGATCGTGACCTGGCTGAAGTCGGACGCTCAACCGACTGCGCCACCCAGGCACCCCTGTCTTTATTTCTTTTAGACACTCGTATCTAGTGTAAATAAACGTCCCGATTTCTCAGTCACCGGCCAATGGGATGTTACCACTGAAAGGGATGGTAAAAAAGAATCCACTGTCTTTGATGCTGTATTAATTTGTTCTGGACACCACGTGTACCCCAACCTACCAAAAGAGTCCTTTCCAGGTAAGGGTGAAATTTAGGCTGCCATCTATACATTTGGCACGAATGACTATCTTGATCATGCTTTTTAAATATATATATATATATATGATTAAATTAACGTATGCTTCTATTAATATGTAATATTCCTGGAGCGTTGAAGTTCCATATCATTCTGACTGCATTCACCTACAAGCCTTTTATAGCGGATTTTTAAATGGAAACCAAATGACTCATATGTTTGCCACTTTTCACTCAGGACTAAAACTTTTTAAAGGCAAATGCTTCCACAGCCGGGAATACAAGGAACCAGGAATATTCAAGGGGAAGCGAGTCCTGGTGATTGGCCTGGGAAACTCGGGCTGTGATATTGCCACAGAACTCAGCCGCACAGCTAAACAGGTACTATTTCTCAGGTACTCGGGGAACTATCTTTAAAGGAACAGAAGTAGTTACCACTGGAAAGACGTGTTAGGAAACCGGGGGCAGGGGAAGCAGCAGTGCACAGGGTTCTTGACAGGAAGACTAAGTAGTGTTTCTTTTATCTCAGCTTCCCTCCACAACAGGTGAGGTTTTCAATAGTTTGGTCTGACAAAGGCAGATCATCAGCAGGGAGTGAGGTCATTCAACAGTCGTCTTCGTCAGGACGTTTGGTGTCTAACAGGTGTCTAATCAATTCCTCCAAAGCTAGTGTGGATGTAGGGTTAAGGTCATGACTCTGATACTCTTGGGTCAAGTCCTTCAATCCCTCCAAGTGTCAGTTTTCTCATAAAGATAAATAAAACAGATAAAAAGAGAATCTACTTTGCGATTTTGGTAAGGAGTCAAAGCATTTAATTCCTTAAAAGTGTTTATTTTTGAAAGAGAGACAGAGTGCCAGCGGGGGCAGGGGCAGAGAGAGGGAGACACAGAATTTGAAGCAGACTCCAGACTCTGAGCTGTCAGCACAGAGCCTGACACGGGGCTTGAACCCACGAACCGTGAGATCATGACCTGAGCTAACTCAGATGCCTGACTGCCTGAGCCACCCAAGCACCGCAGGAGTTAAAGCATTTAAACATGATTTCAGCAATACTGAGTTCTATAGTCATTCATGCATACAGTCATCCCCATAGTTATTTGTTGAGGGCCTACTATGTGCCTCAGCAAATGCTTAACCAGGCACTGGCTTGGGTGCTGGAGAGAAAGTGGTGAACAAAACAGGCATGACACCCACCCCAGAACTGAGTCTAGGGTGGAAAACAGATATTAAAGAAGTAAATGCACAAATAATTTGAAAATTGTGAAAAGTGCTAGTAAAGAAAGAAAAAGCATGCTGTAAGAGTGGATAATCAGGGTGAGCTGCCTCAGACAAGGCTCTTTTCAGCTGATGACATTGAAAGCTGAGGACTAAAAGTTGAGGAAGGGGCTCAGTGTCAGAAGAGGACTCCAGGAACAGAAGACCAGGGGGGAGGGGAAGGGGGAAAAAAAAAAGAAAGTTACAGAGAGGGAAGGAGGCAAACCATAAGAGACCCTTAAATAGTGAGAACAAACTGAGGGTTGATGGGGGGTGGGAGGGAGGGGAGGTGGGTGATGGGCATTGAGGAGGGCACCTGTTGGGATGAGCACTGGGTGTTGTTTGGAAACCAATCTGACAATAAATTTCACATAAAAAAAAAAAAAAGAAGTAGAGGATTCCAGGAAGAAGGTCTTGAAGCAGGAAGAAGCTTAGAGTCTCAAGAAACTGAGGAAAGACCCCTTTGCTGCAACTCAGTGGGTCTGGAAAAGAATGGTAGGAGGAGAGGTTGGAGAGGAGATGGAGTAGAGGTGATACAGGGCCCATAAGGTCACAGGAAGGAGTTTGAACAAACATTGCCTACTAGCCTTGAAAGATTCTAGAAGCCCACAGACAGGAATCTTTTTCTTTTTTTTTAAATGTTTATTTATTTTTGACAGAGAGGGAGAGACAGAGCATGAGCGGGGGAGGGGCAGAGAAAGAGGGAGAGACAGAATCCGAAGCAGGCTCCAGGCTCTGAGCTGTCAGCACAGAGCCTGACGTGGGGCTCGAACTCACAGACTGCAGGATCATGACCTGAGCCAAGGTCGGACACTCAACCACCGAGCCACCCAGGCGCCCCCACAGACAGGAATCTTCTCTCTAGATGCTATGCCTACTGATGTGATAGCATCCTCAACATAAGTCTATTTTAAATGATGGTATTGCCATGAGTGAAGCAAGGAGGTCATGACAGGATAAATGGCATAAAAATATATTCCTATTTGCCTGCTCAAAGCACTATACTAGACAGCATAGAGACACAGAGAAGTCAACTTTGTGTCCCCTCTCCTCCAAGAACTTCAAATGTGCTTGGGAAAATAATACCTCAATATATATAAATTAAACATAACCTCAAGAGTTAAGTGGAAAGCCTAACAACCTAACAACAGCACAAGAGGCCACCAGGACAAAGGCTGCCCCGGTGATTCAGGAACTAACTGCTCTGATCATGGAACTGGAGGCCTCACCAAGTGGGCAGACCTGCACCAGTCCTTGAAGGATATTTATGAGTCATATGGTTGACGAGGTAGCAAAGGGAGTTCTTGCAGGGCGCCTGGGTGGCTCGGTCAGTTAAGCAGCCAACTCTTAATTTCAGCTCAGGTCGCAATCTCATGGTTCATGAGATCAAGCCGCCTGTCAGGTTCTGAGCTGACAGGGAGGAGCCTGCTTGGGATTCTCTCTCTCTGCCCCTCCCCCACTCACACTCTGTCTCTGTCTCTCTCTCTCAAAAATAAACAAACATTTAAAAAAAATTTTTTTACACATTGGATGCTTAACCAATGGAGTCACCCAGGTGCCCCGATAAAAAAATTCTGTAAAAATGCCTGAAAAACTATACCATTAGGGATGATCATGACAGAAGGGGAGGAAAGGAATACATCCTCCATGTCAGGCAATGGTGGTCGTACTGCATGGCTAGCACACTGCATCAGCTCTCCCACAGATTTGATGTGGCGGGTACCTATTATCTTCATCTTACAAATAAGGAAACTGAATATTAGAGAAGTTAAAGGAATTTGCCACAAATCACGTTATTAGTAAGTAGGAGAGCCAAGATTTGAGCCTATGGTTTTCAGATGCCAGATGTCTTTCTTGCCTTCTTTCAGGATGGGGAAAGGCATTTTAAGTCGAAATGCCTATTCGGGGGTCATAATTGCTTGGTTGTAGACAATGGTTACCAGCTAAGCACTAGAGGAAATGGGATGAGAATTTAGGTATTGGGCACCTCCATCAGAGGAGATGACAGGGTGGTTGGTCCTGAGATGTAGATAAGACGCAGGAAATTTACTTGGGAGATGAGAGAGCCAAAGGAAGGATGCTTCCCTTTACACTACTCCAAAGCTACACTTCTGACTTGTCTCCAGTTGGGATGAGAGACCAGGTATCAAACAGTCACTGAAGGCAAGAAATACAGAAAGGGCATAAGACTTTGGGTGAGGCCCTCTTTTCAACCAAAGCAATTCTCAAAGAGGGCTGACAGCTGAAAGCCATGAGACAACACTCACACTAGCTGCTGTGACAACTCCCCAACTCCCCTCAGACCCAAGGGACACACCACAATACCCACTACAAACAGTCACTGCTCTAATGGTTAAAAATTGCTGTTTTTTTAAGGTCATCATCAGTTCCAGAAGTGGCTCCTGGGTGATAAGCCGGGTCTGGGATGATGGTTATCCATGGGACATGGTGTTGGTCAATCGATTTGAAACCTTCCTCAAGAACAACTTGCCAAAAGCCATCTCTGACTGGTGGTACAAGAAGAAAATGAATGCAAAATTCAAGCACGAGAACTATGGTTTGATGCCTTTAAATGGGTAAAGCAGAGTTAAATATGATATGCCTGTTACTTGCATTTCAGTGTCAACAATTCACAATGTGTGTTGTTGTAACTCCCAAACCAACCAAAATAATATTAGTGAAGCAATCATGTCTCACATTTCAGAGGATGAAGAACTGAAAACATTTGAAGTTATTTCCCATTTCACAATCCTCCCTCCCATATTTGCACAGCTGGAAAGTTATACACGTCCCTAGAGTCCCTAAAGAATTAGTCCCTAGAGTAACGATAATATTTGACATGTTTTAAGCACTTAATGCAGCCCAGCAAGGCTCTCACGTGCATTATCTCATTTTATCCTCACAACAATTACTACATCTCTATTATAATGCCCATTTTAAAGATGAGAAACTGAGGTTCAGTGTATTTACTAACTTTGCCAAAATCCCATAGGCAGAAGGCAGAAGCAGTATTCAAAATGAGCCCAGATCTGCTGACTCCAGAGCTTCTCACTCTCAGCCACCTTGCTCTCCTGCCTCTCACTTCATGGAAAAGTTCAGTTAAGCAAAGCAGGGCTTTCCCTGTGCTGCACTCTCATCACCCACCCTTAACAGAGTCCTCCCACTGCAATGTGGTCACAATGTCTGCCTCTTCAGCCTCCTCCTCACTCTTCCCTATCATATCCCCCTAGATATAACCCTCGGGCACATAAGAAATTACCTTGACATGGAGTGAAAAATCCAAATTATAAACTGTTTACATCAAAGTTAACTTATTCAACAAATATTTATTAAGTGTTTATTGTGTGTCAGGTCCTATATTGAGCCCCATGACTGTAGTTATGAAAAGACATTCAAAATCCCTGTCTTCACGAGCTTACCTTCTGGCAGTGGAAAACAGACAGGAGACAGATAGCAGAAGACCATATGCTGATGTGTACTATGAAGAAAAGAACAAAGAAGGCAGAGGTGATGGGGAGAGCTGCCAGCATTCCCAGAGGAGGCCTCACTGAGGAGGGGACTTTTAAGTAAATCCCTGAAGGAACTGAGGAACTGAGCCAGGGGAGTGTCTGGGGGAAAGTATTCCAGAGGAAATAGTTAGGGCATTGCCTCTTCAGGGCCATGACTGCCATGTTCAACAAACTGGCGTGCTCAATGGACTTCTCTCCATGGGGAAAAGAGGATGGGGAGAGTAAGAGTAGTAGGAAATAAAACCAAAAGACATCAAAATGGCCAGATGGCATTGCACCTTGTAAGCCATTGTAAGGACACTGGCTTCTACTCTAAATGCAATGGAAAGCCATAACAAGCATCTGACAAGATCCAAGTTAATTTGAAGAAATCACTGTGGACCTGTGGTCATCATTCAGTGTATAGAGGTAGGTCAAGGAAGGAAGCAAAAAGACTAGTTAAGAGGCTATTGTCAAAAACCCAGATGACAGAGGCTGGTGGCTTAGACTAGGCTTGTTAGCAGCAAGTGCTCAGAAATGGTCAGATTTGGGATATACTTTAAAGGTAAACCCAAATAGGATTTTCTGTTAGGTTGGCTAACAGATGTGAGAACAAGAAAAGAGTTCGGAGATGTATTCCAAACTCTTGAACTGAGCAAGGATGCGAGGGTGGAGTTGACAGTTTTTATGGGATGTGGAAGACCGTGGGAGAAGCAAAGTTTAGTTTGAAACATCTCAAAATTGAAAGGTCTATGAGTCATTGTGAGTCATCATTGTAGAAGAATGTTGAGCAGGCTTGCGATACACAAGACAAGAAAGACTCAAACCATAAGTTAAAAATGCAGATTCACCAGAGTATAGATAGTACTTTAAGAAATGAAGCCAGATGACATCTCTTAAAAGGTGAATGTAGATGAAGAAGACAAAAGGTCTGAAGGCTGAGTCCTGGGGCATGTCATTGTTCAGAGAGAGGTCAGGAAGAGGAGAGTTCAGTGGGAGACAGTAATAAAGAATAGCAGGTGGATAGGAAGGGAATTGAGAGAGTGATGACCTGGAAGCAAAATGAAGGCAGTGTTTCAAGGAGGAAACCATCAACTGCGTCCAACGCCGCTGATAAGTTGAGTAAGATGACAAGTGACAATGGATCATTGGATCTGGCAGTTTGAGGATCTTGGTGGCCTTGACAAGAGCAGGAGGCTCATACCTCACCCTCTATTAGAAACCCGGCCAGGATCTTTGTCTTCTTTCCATCTCCCAATGACCCGAGGTGGGCATAACAGTTACTGCTGCTCCAGATGAGAAAGATGAAGCAAGATAAATTAAGAAACTTTCATTTGATCAAGGTTCACAGTTAATAGGAAGTGAAGAAAAAAATCCAAATACCCCTGGACTCTGATTTAGGATCTTTCCTGACAAAGCTTTCACAGGGGATAGGGCCCAGGTGATTAATTCTGAGATCTGAAGCTCTGTGGGAGAGAAAAGATCACAGGAAATAGAGAAAGGAGTGGCAAAGGCAACTTTTCTTAATTCACAACATTGCCTTACTTCAGTTTTGTTCTCCAGTCATATTGGTAACACTCCATGGCACAAGAAAAAAATCTTGGGTAGTTTTCTCCTTCCTTCTTAATTGATTATTAATTATTATGGACCAATAAAACAAAGAGGAAATATTACCGTTCTAGTGGCTGTCTCTATTTTCCATACAGAGCCCTGAGGAAAGAACCTGTGTTTAATGATGAGCTCCCAGCCTGCATTCTGTGTGGCACAGTGTCCATTAAGCCTAATGTCAAAGAATTCACAGAGACTTCGGCCATTTTTGAGGATGGGACAGTGTTTGAAGCCATCGACTGTGTCATTTTTGCAACAGGCTATGGTTATGCCTACCCCTTCTTTGATGAGTCTATCATTAAGAGCAGAAACAATGAGATCACCTTGTTTAAAGACATTTTCCCTCCTTCACTGGAGAAGCCAACCCTGGGAATAATTGGTTTGGTCCAGTCCCTTGGGGCTGCCATTCCCACAGTTGACCTGCAAGCTCGCTGGGCAGTAAAAGTAGTAAAAGGTAAGTAGACAGGGGCTCCTGGGTGGCTCAATTGGTTGAGCATCTGATTCTTGCTATCAGCTCAGGTCTCAGTCTCGTGGTCGTGAGCTCAGCCCCCATGTTGGGCTCTGTGCTGACAGAAGGAGCCTGCTTAGGATTCTCTCTCTCCCTCTCCCTCTGCCCCTACCTGGCTCATGCTCTCTCTCTGTCTCTGTCTCTCTCTCAAAAATAAATAAATAAACTTTTTTTAAAAAAAAAGGTAAGTAGACAAACAAGATCATTAATGGGGAAGATGGATGCCGATAAAAACGCCTTTGAGTCTTTGTGAAAGCAATCATCCTAATAACAAGGGGAAAATTCTAGGTCCCATCTGGTTTTGAATCTATAATTCTATATTTTTAGTATTGTATTTTACAAGCAATTAAAAAATATTACATTGGATTATCATATGCAATAGTACAAGATATTATTCAGGGAGTATTTTGTGATTTATAACTCCTTAAAGTGGTTGACTTTCATTAAACTTAAGAACACCAGAGCTTTTGGTCTTAAATGCATGACAATTTTATAAAATTACGATTTCAAAACTCAATTGAATGACATTGCTTAAAAGGTTCATAAGAGATGTTTCCAAGCCAATATCCATCCAGCTTCCAATATCCACACTCATGGAAGAAATTACGATTGCTGGAAAGGCAGTGTTTTTTTTGTTCTTTTTCCCTGCCGTGTGTCAGATAAGAACAAGCAATGGATCATTAGAAGCAGAAAGTACTAGATGTAGTAGATGACCAGTCTCTAAGGTAGGGAAATACTGAGTTCCTGTATTAAGAAATAATAATAACAACAACAAACTTGATTGGGGTCAGGTATGGAAAGCAGTCAGCATCCTCCAGCAGAAGATACGAGGATCAGATTCCCACTAAGGTTTAAATGCAGTTGTGCGAAGATTCAAATCATAAAACCAAAAGTCCATGGTTAAAGAAATTGAATGTGCAAAGTTTGTTTGGTCCTAGAGGTATAAAACTTCTGGAAAGAGATTTTAGCAGGCCTACTTCCTTCGAAGCCCTATGTAAGGCTTCCAGTCCTACTTGACATGCTGGAATTTAAATGTTCTTTTATACAGGAGGTTGGAACCTTCCACTAGGTATACTGAGACACCTTTCATCCCCCAGGCTGTCATCCACATCATTACAGTCATGCATATCAGTGATCTCTTTAAATTTCCTTCACTCTTTCATCCAAGGCAGAAATATGTTGCAGTGTGAATGTTGCAGCAGTGAGGCAGCAGCCAGGAAGGTGATGACAAAAATTCCCACTAGGAATAAAGTGAGCTTAAGGTTCAAGGCTCAGGGAGACTGGCATTAGAGGGTAGGACACTTATTCTGTTAAGATAAGTTGTAATCTGGGCTCTGATGAAAGGAGGCAATGATCCAAGGCAAACACTCAGTCTAAGGGGAAATGAATGATAAAGCAAATAACTCAATTTGGGGGAACCCAAGTACCAGGACAGAGGGGCCAGTTACAGGCAACCCAATGATAGTAGCTGGTGGGCTACTGAGCAGAAGCTCTTCCTTCTTGATCTTCCTTCTGCCCAGGACAGAACAGGTTCCAAGTTTTGGAACAAAGTCATACCTAAAGAGGCTGTTCAAGTGACCCTATCTGTAAGGTTTGCAGGAACAGGAAGTTAGGCAATCATGATATGTTTCTGAGCAATCAGATCTGGGCATTCTAGTCTTGTTCAAGGTGATCCCAAAATTACCAAAGAAACCACCCTAAATTTGAAGTATCTCTGGGCACAAAAGAATGTTTTGGTATGGGTTTCAGAGAAGTGTGCTAACTATTCCAGAATGAGCCTGAAATCCTAGAGCAGTCCCAACTCGGATCTGGTCTCTAGGGGCTTGCCCATGTTCTTGGTGACTTGTGCATAATCCATATCCTCCATCTCACCTAGGAACTGTTGGCTCTTCAGAGAGAAACTTGGGGCTTGACTAAATTCTACATGTTATGTGTTGGAAATTCCTTTTTCTGACAAAGGAGGATAGTTTCCTATGAAGGTTTATTTTCTTATACCTTAAAAAAGAGATGCCAATTTACCTTTGGCTATAAACTATTAGATAACATTCTTTAAAAAATACTGCTGAGAGACTAGAATATAATCCTTGAAACTGATTTTAAACATCTTCTAACTTGTTTAACAGCAAAGATACAAAGATAAAATGCTACATGGCTCTTGGTTTTTAATTATGTGACACCTCAATTCTGAGAAGACTGGAAATGACTTGTGTATTTGTCTCAAAATGACCGCCTGTTGATTGGCTCAAGATTTTACTTTGCTAGACAATGACCCCCCCCAAAATGGAAATACTGATGTGATTCATAACCCATTATTAAGAAGAAAACATTGCAGGCTGATCTTATGCCAGACTTATTTAACTATTATCATATCTTTCCCTTTATCTTTTCTTTTGTTTTAGGAACTTGCACTTTGCCTTCTATAACAGACATGATGAATGATATTGATAAAAAAATGAGGGAAAGGCGCAAATGGTAAGAGCATCTATTGTAAAGAGGGTCTATGGTTTCCATAGAAAAAAATGTGAATAGTTGGAACTACTCTAGTCTTACATGGTCCAGAGTGAGGTCATTAGCGTGACAGCTATGAGTTAAATTCATCCATTCCACAAGTATTTATGGAAGATTTCCTTTGCACCTGACATGGTACTCGGTCCTAATCCATCCCTCCATGGCTCCTTCAATATATCACAGAAAGAAGACCCAGAAAGGATTAGAAATCAGAGGAGTCTGGGAGTGCATGAATGTGGGCTCCTATTCTCCAGTCTATAAATCCTGTAAGATACAGAGGATGCCCTCCAAATGGATGGCTCTAATGAACACGAGTCAGCAAATGAGAATAATCAGGGTAATTGAGCTCTAGTCCTATCTCTGTCACTAAGTAGCTCAGTGGCCATGCATGAACTTCATGAGCAAGAGACAATTTCCACTTATGAACAGGGATAAAAATGCCTTTCAGTTGCTGTGCAGTCTTGGGAAATGTCCAGTTGAGGTCGGTATGCAAGTCTCTTGGAAAGCTACCAAAGCACAGAATAAATGAGCAAGGTCCCCTTACCAACACAAGGGATTGACATTGAGTCCCTCTGATAAAAAGCTGTAAGGCATTTTCCCCTGTTCTTGTTCCTGTGAGACGTCCTACATAGAGCTTCAGTATCCACAGACCTGTTTCCTCTCCCACCTCTAGGTTTGGCACCAGCAACACTATGCTGACAGATTATATTAACTATATGGATGAGCTTGCCTCCTTCATTGGGGCAAAGCCCAACATCCCGTGGCTGTTTCTCACAGATCCCAAATTGGCTGTGGAGGTTTTCTTTGGCCCTTGCAGCCCATACCAGTTTAGGCTGGTGGGCCCAGGGAAGTGGCCAGGAGCCAGGAATGCCATCCTGACCCAGTGGGACCGGACCCTGAAACCCATGAGGACAAGAGCGGTTGGAACCCCCCTGAAGCCTTGC
Organism: Prionailurus viverrinus; assembly: GCF_022837055.1. Taxonomy (NCBI): domain Eukaryota; kingdom Metazoa; phylum Chordata; class Mammalia; order Carnivora; family Felidae; genus Prionailurus; species Prionailurus viverrinus. Next base: position 10,993,665 of record NC_062577.1, read on the forward strand.
TTGCTTTGCCGTTGGGTCAGGCTTCTTGCTCTTCCCATTCTGGTTGTTGCTATTTTCCTGGCTTGGATCCAATGATCATTCTCCCCAAGATGTTGAAAGTTACTGAGAATACCTGGGGCGGGGCGGGGGGCGGGGAACTTTTCTATTTAAAAATTAAGAATTTCACACCTCCTACTTCCCTATTCAGCAGGCATTAGTCAGTAAAGCAGTACTATTTCTAGGCTTTTAAATAAGCCTCTTTAAGAAGCATGCCATGACCTAAAGAGAGCATTAATCATTTCTTTTTAGGTTCCACTAACATTTCATAATCAGAACTATGGTCTTCATCTCTAACCTCAATTGTCTCCTGAAACATTTTGACATAGTTCCTCTTCTCCTTTACACAAGGTTTAAAATACATACTTCAAATCTAAACAAAGAGCAAATTCAGCAGAGTAGTTGTGATATTCTCAGGCCACCTCTACAAACCATTTGCAGGAGCCTCAAGTAGGGAATTTGGCTATTAATTCTATTTTTGTGTTATGCCATATCCTCCAGGCAATATGTCCTGTTCCTGGGCCTCCATAGCATGGACACCTGGTTTATAATGAAAATTAACAAGAAGTAACTCATCATATTTATATTCTCAACAAGGACACAAACATAGCAGCAAAATAATACAACAAGGAGTAGAACACCAAATATACCATTAGCTGAATGAAAAGTCTTCAAATATTTAGCCAAAGTCATGACAAAAATTTAATACTGCCTTTATAACATGAGCTTCTGGAGTATCAGCATAAATCTAAAGTTTTGCTTTTTAGGGGCATCTGGATGGCTTAGTTGGTTAAGCATATGACTTCAGCTCAGGTCATGATTTCATGGTTTGTGAGTTCGAGCCCTGCTTCGGGCTCTGTGCTGACAGCTGGGAGCCTGGAGCCTGCTTTGGATTCTGTGTTCCCCTCTCTCTCTGCCCCTCCCCCACTCATGCTTTATTTCTCAAAAATAAATAAGTGTTAAAGTTTTATTTTTAAAAGTATTATTAGATTTCATAGCTAAAATTTTAATAGTTAAAAGTTTTAAGCTTGACATTATAGAGTAGATAAAATAATCTGGCAGTGTCATCAGTTACCAGAGGCCTCTATAGGTGGTTACACCACCTATTTCTTACTACATGTTCACTTCTGAGGACAGTGGAATGGCAAGATAGTAGATATATGTTAGATAATAGATAGATAGATAGATAGATGATAGATAGATAGATTATAGATTATAAATGATAGATAATAGATGATTGATAGATAGATGATAGATAATAGATAATTGATTAGATAGATAGATAATAGATGATTGATAGATAGATGATAGATAATAGATAATTGATTAGATAGATAGATAGATAATAGATGATTGATAGATGATAGATAGATACACAAATGATAGATTGATGATAGATAGATAGATGATAAATAATAGATAATTGATTAGGTAGATAGATAGATAGATAGATAGATGATATATTGATGATAGATAGGTGATAGATAATAGATGACTGATTAGATAGATAGATGATAGATTGATGATAGATAGGTGATAGATAATAGATGATTGATTAGATAGATAGATAGATGATAGATAGATAGATAGATAGATAGACGATAGATTGATGATAGATAAATACATAGCTAGATGACAGATAATAGATGATAGATACATGATAGATAATAGATTATAGATAGATGATAGATAATAGATTATAGATATAGCTAGATAAAGATAGAGATGATAGAGATAGAAATAGAGATAGTTAGAGATGATAGAGATAGACAGAGACAGAGATAGAGATCTGTAAGAAAGGGGCAGGAGACCACATTTTTCTGTAATACTTTGTTCTTTTTATTTTTAATTCTCTTTATATGTTTATCTTTGGATCTAAGATTTATCATGGATGTACACAATTTTTTTTACAGTATAATTTTACTTTTTTTGAATTCTACCATTTATTTTTTTAATATGAAATTTATTGTCAAATTGGTTTCCATACAACACCCAGTGCTCATCCCAACAGGTGCCCTCCTCAATGTCCATCACCCACCCACCCCCTCCCTTTCACCCCCATCAACCCTCAGTTTATTCTCAGTTTTTAAGAGTCTCTTATGGTTTGGCTCTCTCCCTCTCTAACTTTTTTTTTTCTTCCCCTCCTCTATGGTCTTCTGTTAAGTTTCTCAGGATCCACATAAAAGTGAAAACATATGGTATCTATCTTTCTCTGTATGACTTATTTCACTTAGCATAACACTCTCCCAGTTCCATCCATGTCGCTACAAAAGGCCATATTTCATTCTTTCTCATTGCCAAGTAGAAACTGATGAATGGATAAAGAAATTATGGTTTATATACACAATGGAATACTACTTGGCAATGAGAAAGGAGGAAAACCATTTTAAATATATCCCTTACCCTAATTGTTTAAGGTAGCAAAGTAACATTCTGCTGTTAAGGTCTTCTCACAAGATGTGAAATATTCTCAAATGTTCCCAAGTGAAATAGAACTTTTCTTAAAACCGTGTGGCCTCAATAGAATCAAATAACTAAAAATTAAATATAGCCCATGGAGGGGTGCCTGGGTGGCTCAGTTGGTTAAGCATCTGACTTAGGCTTAGGTCATGAACTCCAGGTATGGTGAGCCCGAGCCCCACATCGGTCTGTCTGCTGTCAGCGCAGAGCCGGCTTCAGTCCTGTTTCCCTCCTCTGCCCCTGTTCCGCCTCTCACATGCTCTCTCTCTTTCTCTCGCTCTCTCAAAAATAAATAACCATTTTTTAAAAATTAAATATAGCCCATAGAATTTATGTTATTTGGTGTTATTAATGCTATTACATGAAATAAATTGAAGATAAAATTGATATAATCCAACTTCTGTTATTCTTCCTCATATGATTATTTAAATTTATGTAAACATTGGGGCACCTGGGTGGCTCAGTCAGTTAAGCGTCCAACTTTGGCTCAGGACAAGGTCTTGTGGTCTGTGAGTTCGAGCCCCGCGTTGGGCTCTGTGCTGACAGCTCAGAGCCTGGAGCCTGCTTCGGATTCTGTGTTTCCCTCTCTCTCTGTCCCTCCCCCACTCACAGTCTGTCCCTCTCTCTCAGAAATGAATAAACGTTAAAAAAATTTTTTTAAATTTATGTAAACATCAAGGGCTCATAAAGAATACAATATTCTTCCTAAGCTAATGTAGCCAACATGTTCCCTAAATTATGCTATTAACGTCAATCAACTTCCGTACTAAATTGGACTATTGCCAATGTCTTACTTCTATACATAACAGTAAGGATTTTCAATCATTCATTTTTGCATGCTTTACTGATAAAATTAAATATATATTTATACCTCAACAGACATACAATCTGAACGTATGGAGCCAAAAGATCTTTTACTCCCAGTTGTATCTCAAATTTCTTACCAGGGCTTAAAAGTGCATAGTCAGATATTAAAAATACAACCAGGGGTGCATGGGTGGCTCAGCTGGTTAAGCGTCTGACTTGATTTTGGCTCAGGTCATGGTTTCTGGGTTCATGGGACTGAACCCCACATCAGGCTCTGTGCTGACAGCATGGAGCCTGCTTGGGATATTTCTCTCTCTCTCTCTCTCTCTCTCTCTCAAAAACAAATGCACTTAAAAAAATACAACCAGCTAAAAATTGTCTTTGTGCAGCTATGCTGCTCAGATCTGAAGCTAATCTGCATGATCACACCCAGTTTTCAGGATGGGAGGAAGGACTTTGAAGCGGACTTTTGGCTCTTCAGCCTTCTAGAGATTTCAAGCTTAGCCAAATACCGAGGCCAAAGCCAAACTTCAGTGTATACATCTGCCAATCTTCTCCTCATTCCTCTGTTCCTTCCTTGCTCTTTCCTCTGTATCTTCCTCTTCTTTCTTGTTATTATTCTTACTTCTCTCTCCCTTTTTCTTTCTCTAACTTCTTTGTCTTCCTTTGTCCTCTTTGTTCTTTCTTTTGCCTTCTCCTCTAGCAGGAATGATCAGAGGTGGGAATATTCGCTTTGAAGGACTCTTGGGTCTTCTGGGATGGTGTCCCAGATGCTACCCCAAGTGGTCTTTCAAAAAGTGAGCATATTCCCCTAGATGCAACTATCTAACCAAATTCAACATTACATGAGACCTAACCTCACCATTCATTCTAGTCACTGCTCAAATGCCAATCTGTATAAAAATACAATCCTTTGTCACTCTCTGCCTCCTGTCCTGCGTTTTTCCTTGTGGCATCTGACACAGTCGCTTTGTGTTTGTGAGTGGTCTGTCCCCTCACTAGAAGCCAGCTCTGTGAGGGCAGAAACATTTTGTCCATGGCTGTTCCCCCAGTGCTTAGAACAGTATCTGGCACCTAGAAAGCAGCCAGTAAATATTAGCTATTCTCTTTGAAAACAGGTGTTATTCAGTCTCAGTCAAAAGTTCCAGACACAAAGCATTTAAGGGTAAGGGGATAAGAAAGTGTTTTGCTAGGGGTTGTTCCTTTAAAATGTTATTATTGTTCAGGTATGGCAAAGCCAACAGATCAGGAGATTATGGGTTGTTAATACTCACAGATTCCAAGAACAGGAGGCATGCCACACTACATGAGTCTACACAGGAGTCACCAGGGTCAGACAGGAGGCAGAGGGAAGGGAAAACATGGGTAAAAGGCTTTATTGGGGTTTTTTTGTTTCCTTAGGTTTGTTTTTTTAACAAACATAAGTATTATTATTTCTGTGAGTATTATTTTTTCTGTGAGAAGGAGCAGGGGAGGCAAGGTAAGCAGGTTTAGGACTGGCTGGTTTGAGTAATGTAAACAGACTCTAGGCTGTGGGGGATACCCCCAGTTGTCTGGTACCTGGAGTGTGAGAGCCAGCAGAAGAAGGGTTGTGGGCATGGGCTCTGGATTGGTTGCTTTGCTTATGAAAGTCACACTCCCTGGGCCAGGTGAGTTTTTGCTCTCTCTAAAGATTAGCTTGCCCTGGGAAAAGCAAGCTAGCCTGACACAGCTAGCAAGTCTCCAAGATTAAAAGCATCAGAGATGCTGAGCATCTCTACTCAGAATGGGGAGCAACTGGATGGCTCAGTTGGTTAAGCATCCAACTTCACCTCAGGTCATGATCTCACAGTTCATGAGTTCAAGCCTCACGTCGGGCTCTCTGCTGTCAGCACAGAGACCGCTTTGGATCCGCTGTCTCCCTCTCTCTCTCTGCCCCTACCCCGATTACACTCTCTCTCTCTCTCTCAAAAATAAGTAAACAATTTTTTTAAAATACAAAGTAAATAAATATTTTTTTAAAAATTTAAAAAGGGGCATCTGGGTGGCTCAGTTGGTTAAGCATCCAACTTCAGCTCAGGTCATGATCTCATGGCTTCTGAGTTCGAGCCCCATGTGGGGCTCTGTGCTGACAGCTCAGAGCCTGGAATCTGCCTCAGATTCTGTGACTCCCTCTCTCTTGGCTCTCCCCTGCTTGTGCTGTCTCTCTTTCTCTCTCTCTCTCTCTCAAAAAGAAATAAACATTAAATTTTTTAATAAAAAATAAAAATGAAAAAAAATACAGACTAAAAAGACATGATTAATACAATGGTCAAATCTGCCCTGGGTTGGAGCTGGAAGGGGGAGGCAAGAGTCAGACCTAGAGAAGGGAGACCTAGAGAAGGAAAGACCTAGAGGAGGGAGAACTAGAGAAGGGAGAGCTAGAGAAGGAAAGACCTAGAGAAGGGAGAGCTAGAGAAGGGAGACCTAAAGAAGGAAAGACCTAGAAAAGGGAGAACTAGAGAAGGAACACCTAAAGAAGGAAAGACCTAAAGAAGGGAGAGCTAGAGAAGGGGAGACCTAGAGAAGGGAGACCAGGAGAAGGGAGACCCAGAGAAGGAAAGACCTGGAGAAGGGAGACCTAGGAAAGGGAGACCTAGAGAAGGAAAGACCTAGAGAATGGAGAACTAGAGAAGGCAGACCTAAAGAAGGAAAGATGTAGAGAAGGGAGACCTAGAGAAGGGAGAGCTACAGAAGGGAAGAGCTAGATAAGGGAGACCAGGAGAAGGGAGACCCAGAGAAGGAAAGACCTAGAGAAGGGAGAACAAGAGAAGGGAGACCTAGAGAAGGGAGACCAGGAGAAGGGAGACACAGAGAAGGAAAGATCTAGAGAAAGAAAGACCTAGGGAAGGAAGACCCAGGGAAGGGAGACCTAGAGAAGGAAAGGATTCCTTTTAGCCAAATGACAGGGATTGAAGTGAAATGGCAGAGTCAGCTCCCTGGAGCCTAGGGTGGTGGCAGAGGCCATCAGAGGGCTGGAGCAGTTGACGACAAGAGTCTGGGAAACCCCTGATATCTGTCTTAAAACTAGGAGATTTGGTAGAAATCCATCCGCTCTCAAGACAATTAGTTAAAAGGTAAACATCTAACACTGGCCTTTCACACATGGGTTATTTTGTTACTCCAAGTGAAAGGTCTTGCAAAACTATGTGTATTTAAGCATTTGTATCTATAAAATTAATTTTCATCTATTTGAATAAAATATATATACACAAAGTCCTTTCATCAGGATACTTTCCCTGAGTGTTTTAATTCATTTCAATTAATTTTATTTCAATTTCAATTAATTTTGCCTATTCTATAGTGCTTTTTTTTGTGTTTATTTATTTTTGAGATGGGGAAGGGCAGGTAAAGCAGGCTCCATCCTGTCAGCACAGAGCCTGATGTGGGGCTCGAACTCACTAACCACGAAATCATGACCTGAACTGAAGTTGGATGCTTAACTGACTGAAACACCCAGGTGACCCTATTCTGTAGGGCTTACTAACAAATTGGAAACATCTCAATCATCTATAATAAGGAATTAAGTGTCCTCTATGTCCCCCACATCTCTGGGATACTGCATTCTGCCCTCCAAGTGACCACTTTATTACCATTGTTGCCTGCCGAGGCCAAAAAGAAGCCTCTGGTGGCCAAGGTTTGTACTTTAAAAAAACATAAAAGTAATTTTTTTCAAGTCATGTGTGCCACATACACTTAGGAAGCTCTTTGTGGGATAAACGCTTTCTTGTTTTCATGCAATTTATAGCTCGGAGGTGAGAACAGACATTGACAAGTTTATATTTACATTTACTCCTTTTCAGGAGGCTTACACTTTTGAGCAATAAACAGTTGTTATTTTTAGCTAATGTTTTATTTCTCTTCGAATAAATCTTCTGATTCTGCAGGCCTGTGCATTACTATGTGATAATCTAAAGATAGTCTTAATCAGATGTGACATTTAATTAAAATTTTTGAAAAGTCAGCTAGCTGTCATTCCTAGCAACGATGGCAGCAACAAGATTAACAATGTTTTGGTGCACCTGGGTGGCTCAGTTGGTTAAGTGTCTGACTTCGGCTCAGGGCATGATCTCGTGGTTCATGAGTTCGAGCTTCACGTCAGGCTCTGTGCTGACAGCTCAGAGTCTGGAGCCTGCTTCGGATTCTACATCTCCCTCTCTCTCTGCCCCTCCCTCATTCACACTGTGTCTCTCTCTTTCTCAAAAATAAATAAATGTTAATTTTTTTTAAATGACAATGTTTCATTAATAAATTCTCTTTTCCGGCCTCTTAGACCAGTTCCCCGAACATTAATTGGTAGCCTATTATGGCTGAGTCACCATGCTAGACATTAGGACAAAAAAGCAGAGATAGGAATGGTCCCTGTTGGCTCAGTGGGTTGAGTGTCCCACTGTTGATTTGGCTCAAGTCATGATCCCAGGGTCGTGGGATTGAGCCCCACCTTGGGCTCCATGCTGAGCATGGAGCCTACTTGGGATTTTCTCTCTCTCTCTTTCCTTTTGTCTGTCTCGACCACTCATGTGGTCTCTTTCTCTCTCTCTAATAAATAAAGTTCAATTAAAAAAAACAAAAACAAAAGAAAGAATGGTCCCTATCTTCAGTCAGTTACAGTCTGCAGTGTAACAGGGAACTGAAAAATATCTAACTTTGCTTTGAGTAAGCAATAACTTTTTCATAAAAATCCAGTCTCTGTACCCTCAATTACCCAAGATTTTTAGAAATTACTTGTACCTGTTACCATCTTCGATTTAATTAAAGTATTAAAGCTTAATTAATCCTCAGAATAATACCCTGACATGGGTCTTATCACCAGGCCCTCTCAGAGGTCATGAGAAGCTGGAGACTTTTTTTTCTATCAGAATATTTTTTTAATGAAGAAAGGTCAGAAAATTATAAAAATTACAATTTATTTTAAATATTTATGTAGGACAAAGTAAAACTTTGAAACAAAAAATATGATTGCATCATATTGTATGTATATTTGCAAGATGACCTTTGGTTCTATTACGGTGAATCTGTGGCTGCACGTTTCATCTTGTCAGGAGAGGAGATCCAAAGTAGAAATGCGAGGCCCTTTAGGGAATATGAGTCTGGGCCAAGTGGCGTCTCTGCTCAAGATGTTAGAATCAGCACAATTCAATGCAATGCCCCATTTCAACAGCAAGAATCTTGCAAAAGGTTATCTTGCATGTATACAAAACAATAGAAAGTCCAACTCACTGACATTGATAAATAACACTAGATCCGTAAGTCCACCTCTTTGCATTGGTATCCAGAAGTGACTGGGAATAGACAGGAGACTCTCCTTTCCTTTTCTGAATCATTTATGAAACAATTTGTGAATTCACTAGGTTTATACCTACCACTGCCTAAATGGTATCTTTTCTTGGATGTGGATAGGCATCGAAACATAAAAACTATCTAGTCAAACTCCCCACCACCACGCACACACATGTGTACACAAACTTGTGTCTTCCTTAGCCTTATTCATTCTGGTAATGAGACCTCTAGATACACAGCTTCTCAAGCCCAAACCCCAGGCATACTCCTTCATTTCTTTCTTTGCCTCATGTATTAGTTTGCTAGCATGGCCATAACAAAATGCCACAGACTAAGTGTCTTAAACAACAGAAATGTATTTTCTCACAATCCTGGAAGTTTCAGGTCCAATATCTAGGTATCAGCAGGGTTGTTTTCTTCTGAGACCTCTCTCTCCTTGGCTTGTGGATGATGACTTTTTCTGTCCTGTGTCTTCACATGGTCCTTCTGCTGTGTGTGTTTGTATCCAGATTGCCTCTCCTTATAAGGACATCAGTCATATTGAACTAGGCCCACCCTGAGATGCCATTTTAAGTCAATCACTTCTTTACATACCCTATTTCCAAATACAGTCACATTCTGAATACTACAGGTTAGAGCATCAATACAGAAATTTGGGTGGGGGAAACACAGTTCATCCCATAACACCTCACCACCTTTCTCAAGCACAAATAGGATCTTGTCACCACCATGCTAAACCCTTACAATGGTTAACCATTGCAATTAGTATAAAATACAAAGTCCACCATGTCCTATAAGATCCCACTTTACCTTCAACCCCATTGGACACCTTTCTCCTCCTTTTCCATATTGCCATGAGACTGGCCCTCTTTCACACTAAACTCACTCCTCATTGAGAGCAATTACATTTGTTCTCTCTCTCTCTCTCTCTCTGCTTGAAATGCTTTATCCCAAGATCCTTGCACAGCTAGCACTTTCTTATATGCAAATCTCAATTTACACAGGACAACTCCAAAAATGAGACAAAGGATATGCCTTCCTGGCCACCCAGTTTACATCAGCACAACCCTCTCTCAAATCATCCTATTTTTGTCCTTCATGGAACTTTTGTTTCTATTCATTTTTTTCACTGTTGTTATCTATCATCCCCTTTCTCACCCCTAACTGGGATATAAACATAAATATTGCCTATTTTATGCTTCACTATATCTTCAGTGATATATCCTCAAATGTGCCTTGCATAGTGGACACTTACTGAATATTTATTAAAGTAATCAACAAATCTGCATGTATACTGACATTTCATGTAAGCATATATTTAATATATGTTCTTAACTCATATTAACTTTTAAAAAGTTATTTAATATGTTCCTTTTAATGTCATTTTATTCAGTAAAATAAATAGTATTGTTCATTACTTACCTTCAAATTGTGAAATATTCATTATATAAAATGATACATCCATTGGAGTTTGGGTAAACAATATAAATTTACTTTTATTGCTCCTAAGTATTATGGTTGCCTTGTATCAAGGCTAGTATCAAAACCAACCTATCATAACAACTTATGTCAATAATTAATATTAAATCGATAAATCTTATGTCTTTTGAAGCACCTTCTTCTAATATCCAATCTACTATTCTTTTTTTTGTTTGTTTATTTATTCTTGAGAGAAATAAAGCATGAGTGGGGGAGGGGGAGAAAGAGTAAGACAGAGAATGCCAAGCAGGCTTTGTGCTCTCAGCACAGAGCCCAATGTGGGGTTCAAACCCATGAACTGTGAGATCATGACCTGAGCTGAAACCAAGTGTTGGGCATTTAACCAACTGAGCCATCCAGGTGCTCCCAATCTACTATTCTTGAAAAAAAGACTTAAAATATGCCAGGTGAAAGACCAGGTTAAAGTCAAATTTTAACTGTACTTAATACATTCACATTTATAAGAGTAATTGGAGGGGGGGGGTATCTGGGTGGCTCAGTTGGTTAAGTGTCTGACTCGATTTCAGCTCAGGTCATGATCTCATGGTTCATGAGTTTGAGCCCTGCATCAGGCTCTGTGCTGACAACATGGGGCCTGCTTGGGATTCTCTCTCATCCTCTCTCTCTGCCCCTACCCTACTCACTCTCTCTCTCAAAATAAATAATTAAAACTAAAACAAAATTTTTTAATAAATTAAAACTAATGGGAATACTTAAACGACATAAGCAGTTATATTCTTGAAAACAATGCTTTTTGTTACAGTTATTCAAGTCAAAGATATTACTCATTTTGAAATTTCAAAATCCTTGGGGATTAAAAGTCAACTAATGAAAAGAAACACATGCTACTAAGTCATGTGGCAAATTGACTTGCCACATGAAGTCCAGAAGTACATGGTTAACCTGCTTCGCTATTATCACCATCTCTAGAAGATAACATGTTCTTGAAGGCCACACACTGCTCTCCAAGCACCTTCTTCTTGACCTTATCATCCTTTTGTCAAGAACAGCATATAGACTTCAAGCTGTATTACAAACTGTAATCATCAAGAGAGAATGGTACTGGCACAAAAACAGACACTCAGATCAATGGAACAGAATAGAGAACCCAGAAATGGACCCACAAACGTATGGCCAACTAATCTTGGGCAAAGCAGGAAAGAATATCCAATGGAATAAAGACAGTCTCTTCGGCAAGTGGTGCTGGGAAAACTGGACAGCGACATGCAGAAAAACGAACCTGGACCACTTTCTTACACCAGACACAAAAATAAACTCAAAATGAATGCAAGACCTGAATGTAAGACAGGAAGCCATCAAAATCCTCGAGGAGAAAGCAGGCAAAAACCTCTTTAATCTTGGCCACACAACTTCTTACTCAACGTGTCTCTGGAGGCAAAGGAAACAAAAGCAAAAATGAACTATTTGGACCTCATCAAAATAAAAACTTTTGCACAGTGAAGGAAACAATCAGCAAAACTAAAGGCAATTGATGGAATGGAAGAAGATATTTGCAAATGATCAGATAAAGGGTTAGTATCAGATAAAGGGCTAGTATCTAAAATCTATAAACAACTTATCAAACTCAACACTCAAAAAATAAATAATCCAGTGAAGAAATGGGCAAAAGACATGAATAAACACTTCTCCAAAGAAGACATCCAGATAGCCAACCCAACACATGAAAAAATGCTCAACATTACTCATCATCAGGGAAATACAAATCAAAACCACGGAGGGGAGTCAAGATGGTGGAACAGCATGGAAGTTTTTTGTGTGTCTCACGTCCATGAAATACAGCCAGACCAACACTAAACCATCCTGCACACCTAGAAAACTGATTTGAATATTAACCCAACAGTCGGCACAACCTGAACCACAGAACTCAGCAGATACACAGTACAGAGAGGTGAACTTGGGGAGAGAGAAGCCATGAAGGGCAAGGAGCCACTTTTGTGGGCAGAGAGAACAGAGACTCGGGGGAGAACATGGGAAAAGCACCCCACCCCAAAAGCATTTGGAGAGAAAGTGGAAAATTGGAAACAACCACAGGGACTAAACTAAAAAGGGAGAAAGAACAAAGGAGAGGGTTTAAATTCCATTAAGACTGTAAACAAGGAGAGTGCAGAGTCTGCAACTCTGCAGCTCGATACCTGGCAGTGCTCTGGTGGGAAGGGCAAATCCCCAGAAGAAGAGTGGGATCCGGGAGGCTCTTGGGCCACACAGGGAAAGCGGTTCCACTCCTGGAAGGACATTTGCTAGACACTGTTGAGACCACCTGGTCCCAGCAGACCCTAGAGAATGGCCACATTCACTGGTGCTGGAACAAGGTTGTTAAGGGTGAAGCCTGGTGCCAGATGTGCGTTGATTTTCCATAATCCCTGAAATGCTGCTGCTACACTATCTTGCGAACTTTTTCTGGGGTGGGCTGGCACCTGGCCACAGTCTCAGGGCACCGGCAGCAGCAGAGTCCAGCAAGCGTTCCTGGGTGCAGTGGGCATTTGGCCATTGCTTGGTGAGACACTTCCCACAGAGGGGCAGAACAGGTCAAAGCCTCAGTCCTTCAGAAGTAAGGGGCAAGGGAAAACAGCCGCATCTGAGACAAAACTCAGGAGAGAAGTACTGCCTGGAGCTTGGTCAGGGATAGTGAAAAAGCAGGCAGTGGACAAAAGCTGAAGACACAGGACAGTGCGCAATTGCTGAATGGGAAGAACAGAGTTTCGATACTAGAGACTGGGTAGCTGAGTGACGCCATTTTCACTGCTCCCATGCATGCGCATACGCACCTACAAGTGCTACTAAAATGCATCCCAGTAGGCTAAGCAGTGCCATCTAGTGGAGAATGGAACCATTACACTGAGCTCTGCCCAACTGGGCCAACCTCTCTCTTCAAGAACACAAGTCTCACCGCCTGGTTAGTTTATGGACTATAAAACACTTCATAGTCTGACTTCTAGGGGAAAATGAAGTAATTTCAGTCCTATTTCAATCTCTTAGCAGGTCCATCTATTCAATTTTCTTTCTTTTTTCCCCCTCTTTTTCACTTTTCTTTTTCTTGAATATGGAAAGGGAAAAAATTCATTTTTATTTTCAATTTTTATGAAAATATTTTTCTTTAATGTTTTTAAATATATTTTTACTTTTGTGTAATTTTTTCAAATTCTATTTCACTTCCATCATTTTATTTTAGTCTACTTCAGTGTATTAATTTTTTCAAACTTTCAAATGATTTCCTTTTTTTTTCTTTTTTTTCATTTCTTTTCTTTTTCTTGAATACAGAAAGAGAAATGTCACTTTTATTTTCAATTTCTATTAAAAGTATTTTTCTTTAATTTTTTTCTACTATATTCTTTACTTTTGTGTAATTTTTAATTCTATTTTACTCCCATCATTTCATTTTAGTCTACTTCAGTGTATTCATTTTCTCAAATTCTCAAATGATTTCCTTGCTGCCCCCCTTTTTTTCTCTAATCTATCAAACCACTTTCAACACCCAGACCAAAACACACCTAGGATCTAGCATCATTTATTCAATTTTGTGTGTGTGTGTTTTTAATTTCTTAATTTTAATTTTTTAATTTTAATTTTTTTAATTCTCATTTTTCTACCTCATTAAATCCTTTTCTCCCTTCAAAATGAGGAAATGAAGGACTTCATCCCAAAAGAAAGAGCCAGAAGAAATGAAAGCCAGGGACTTAAACAACACAGACACAAAGAAGATGTCTGAACCAGAATTTAGCATCACGAGAGTAAGAATATTAGCTGGAGTCGAAAATAGATTAGAATACCCTTCTTCAGAGAAAAAAGAAGTAAAAACTACTCAGAATGAAATAAAAAATGCTATAACTGACCTGCAATCACAGATGGATGCCACAGCGGCAAGGATGGATGAGGCACAACACAAAATCAGTGATATAAAGGACAAACTTATGGAGGATAATGAAGCAAAAAAAAAAAAAAAAAAAAAGAGGGAGATTAAGGCAAAAGAGTACGATTTAAGAATTAGAGAGAATTTAAGAATCAGTGACTCATTAAAAAGGAACATCAGAATCATAGGGGTCCCGGAAGAAGAAGAGAGAGAAATAGGGGTAGAAGGGTTATGTGAGCAAATCATAGCAGAAAACTTTCCTAACCTGGGCAAAGACACAGACATCAAAATCCAGGAAGTATAGAGGACCCCCATTAGATTCAACAAAAACCGACCATCAACAAGGCATCTCATAGTCAAATTCACAAAATACTCAGGCAAGGAGAGAATCATGAAAGCAGCAAGGGAAAAAAATCCTTAACCTACCAGGGAAGACAGATCAGGTTTGCAGCAGACCTATCCACAGAAACTTGGCAGGTCAGAAAGGAGTGGCAGGATATATTCAGTGTGCTGAATCAGAAAAATATGCAGCCAAGAATTCTTTATCCAGCAGGCTGTCATTCAAAATAGAAGGAGAGATAAAAAGTTTCCCAGACAAACAAAAATTAAAGGAGTCTGTGACCACTAAACCAGCCCTGCAAGAAATTTTAAGGGGGACTCTCTGAGGGGAGAAAAGAGGAAAAAATAAATAAATACATACATACATAATACTTACATACATACATACATCCATACATACATACATACATACAAAAAGCAACAAAGATTAGAAAGGACCAGAGAACACCACCAGAAACTCCAACTCTACAAGGATCATAATGGCAATAAACTCATATCTTTCAGTGCTCACTCTAAACGTCAATGGACTCAATGCTCCAATAAAAAGACATAGGGTAACAGAATGGATAAGAAAACAAGATACATCTATACGCTGTTTACAAGACACCCACTTTAGACTTAAAGACACCTTCAGATTGAAAATAAGGGGATGGAGAACCATCTATCATGCTAATGGTCAACAAAAGAAAGCCGGAGTAGCCATACTAATATCAGACACCCTAGACTTTAAAATAAAGACTATATCAAGAGATGCAGAAGATATCATAATCAAGGAGTCTATCCACCAAGAAGACCTAACAACTGTAAACATTTATGCGCCAAATGTGAGAGCACCCAAATATATAAATCAATTAATCACAAACATAGAGAAACTCATTGATAGTAATACCATAATAGTAGGAGACTTCAACACCCCACTCACAGCAATGGACAGATTATCTAATCAAAAAATCAACAAGGAAACAATGGCTTTGAATGACACACTGGACCAGATGGACTTAACAGATATATTCAGAACATTTCATCCTAAAGCAGTGGAATATACATTCTTCTCCAGTGCACATGGAACAGTCTTCAGAATACTGGGACACAAATCAGCCTTCAGCAAGTACAAAAAGATCGAGATCATACCATGCATATTTTCAGACCACAACGCTATGAAACTCACAAGCAACCACAAGAAAAAATTTGGAAAGGTAACAAATACTTGGAGACTAAGAACATCCTACTAAAGAATGAATGGGCTAACCAAGCAGTTAAAGAGGAAATTAAAAAGTATATGGAAACCAATGAAAATGATTACACCACAACCCAAAACCTCTGGGATGCAGCAAAGGAGTTCATAAGAGGAAAGTATATAACAATCCAGGCCTTCCTAAAGAAGGAAGAAAGATCTCAGATACACAACCTAACCTTATGCCTTGAGCTAGAAAAACAACAGCAAATAAAACCCAAAACCAGCAGGAGACAGGAAATAATAAAGATTAGAGCAGAAATTAATGCTATTGAAACCAAAAAAAAGTAGAACAGATCAATGAAACCAGAAGCTGGTTCTTTGAAAGGATTTACAAAATTGATAAACCACTAGCCAGTTTGTTCAAAAAGAAAAAGAAAAAGGAAAGGACTCAAATAAATAAAATTGAGAATGAAAGAGGAGAGATCACAACCAACACAGCAGAAATAAAAACAATAACAGGAGAATATTATGAGCAATTATATGACAATAAAATGGGCAATCTGGAAAAATGGAAAAATTCCTAGAGACATATACACTACCAAAACTGAAACGGGAAGAAATAGAAAATTTGAACAGACCCATAACCAGTAAGAAAATCAAATTAGTAATTAAAATCTCCCAAAAAACAAGAGTCCAGGGCCAGATGGGTTTCCAGGGGAATTCTACCAAACATTTAAGGAAGAGTTAACACCTATTTTCTTGAAGCTGTTCCAAAAAATAGAAATGGAAGGAAAACTTCCAAACTCTTTCCATGAAGCCAGCATTACCTTGATTCCAAAACCAGACAGAGACCACACTAAAAAGGAGAACTATAGACCAATTTCCCTGACGAACATGGATGCAAAAATCCTCAACAAAATATTAGCCAACCAGATCCAACAATACATTAAAAAAATTATTCACCACGACCAAGTGGGATTTATTCCTGGGATGCAGAGCTGGTTCAATATCTGGAAAACAATTAACATGATTCATCACATCAATAAAAGAAAGGACAATAACCATATGATCCTCTCAATAGACACAGAGAAAGCATTTGGCAAAATACAACATCCTTTCTTGATAAAAACCCTCCAGAAAGTAGGGATGGAAGGATCATACCTCGAGATCACAAAAGCCATATATGAATGACCCAATGCTAACATCATCCTCAATGGGGAAAAACTGAGAGCTTTCCCCCTAAGGTCAGAAACAAGACAGGGATGTCCACCCTCGCCACTGTTATTCAACGTAGTACTGGAAGTCCTAGCCTCTGCAATCAGACAACACAAAGAAGTAAAAGGCATCCAAATCAGCCAGGAGGAGATCAAACTTTCACTCTTTGCAGATGACATGACATTCTATATGGAAAACCCAAAAGGTTCCACCAAAAAACTGCTAGAATTGATTCATGAATTCAGCAAAGTTGCAGATTATAAAATCAACCCACAGAAATGGGTTGCATTTCTATATACCAACAATGAAGTGACAAAAAGAGAAATCAAGGAATCTATCCCATTTACAGTCGCATCAAAAACCATAAAATACCTAGGAATAAATCTAACCAAAGAGGTCAAAAATCTATACACTGAAAATTATAGAAAGCTTATGAAAGACATTGAAGAAGACACCAAAAAATGGAAAAAGATTCCATGCTCCTGGATAGGAAGAACAAATATTGTTAAAATGTCAATACTACCCAAAGCAATCTACATATTCAATGCAATCCCTATCAAAATAGCACCAACATTCTTCACAGCGCTAGAACAAATAATCCTAAAATTTTTAGGGAACCATAAAAGACCCCAAATAGCCAAAGCAATCTTGAAAAAGAAAACCAAAGCAGGAGGCATCACAATCCCGGACTTCAAGCTATACTACAAAGTTGTAATCATCAAGACATTATGGTACTGGCACAAAAACACTCAGATCAATGGAACAGAATAGAGAACCCAGAAATGGACCCACAAACGTATGGCCGACTAATCTTGGACAAAGCAGGAAAGAATATCCAATGGAATAAAGACAGTCTCTTTGGCAAGTGGTGTTGGGAAAACTGGACAGCAACATGCAGAAGAATGAAATTAGACCACTTTCTTACACCAATCACAAAAATAAACTCAAAATGGATGAAAGATCTAAACCTAAGACAGGAAGCCATCAAAATCCTGGAGGAGAAAGCAGGCAAAAGTCTCTTTCACCTCACCAGCAGCAACTTCTCACTCAACATGTCTCCAGAGGCAAGGGAAACAATAGCAAAAATGAACTACTGGGACCTCATCAAAATAAAAAGCTTTTGCACAGTGAAATAAACAATCAGCAAAACTAAAAAGCAACTGACAGAATGGGAGAAGATATTTGCAAATGACATATCAGATACAGGGTTAGTATCCAAAATCTATAAAGAAGTTATCAAACTCAACACCCAAAAAACAAATAATCCAGTGAAGAAATGGGCAAAAGACATGAATAGACACTTCTCCAAAGAAGACATCCAGATGGCCAACTGACACATGAAAAGATGCTCAACTTCAGTCATCATCAGGGAAATAGAAATCAAAACCACAATGAGCTGCCACCTTACACCTGTCAGAATGGCTAACATTAACAACTCAGGCAACAACAGATGTTGGTGAGGATGAGGAGAAAGAGGATCTCTTTTGCATTGCTGGCAGGAATGCAAATTGGTGCGGCCACTCTGGAAAACAGTATGGAGGTTCCTCAAAAAACTAGAAATAGAACTACCCTACAACCCAGCAATTGCACTACTAGGTATTTATCCAAGGGATACAGGTATGCTGTTTCAAAGGGACACATGCACCCCCATGTTTATAGCAGCACTATCAACAATAGCCAAAGTATGGAAAGAACCCAAATGTCCATCGGTGGATGAATTGATAAAGAATATGTGTATAATAGACACACACACACACACACACACACACACACACACACAATGGAGTATTACTCAGCAATCAAAAAGAATGAAATCTTGCCATTTGCAACCACGTGGATGGAACTGGAGGGGATTATGCTAAGTGAAACTAGTCAGTCAGAGAAAGACAAAAATCATATGACTTCTCTCATATGAGGACTTTAAGAGACAAAACAGATGAACATAAGGGAAGGGAAACAAAAATAATATAAAAACAGGGCAGGGGACAAAACAAAAGAGACTCATAAATATGGAGGACAAACTGAGGGTTACTGGAAGGGTTGTAGGAGGGGGGATGGGCTAAATGGGTCAGGGACATTAAGGAATCTACTCCTGAAATCATTGTTGCACTATATGCTAACTAATTTGGATGTAAATAAAAAAAATGTTGATACCATAATCTGATCACATTCCTCATTTTAAAAACTATATGACTTGTTAATTAATCTGAATTGATATGAATGGATTAACAGCTTCCAACTGGAGATATTTCTGTGCTTTATACAACGTGATGAATTCATTCTAAGTTTTTAAAGTCAAAAGAAATAACTCATAGTGCAATTAATAAAATGTGTGTCCCTATCATTTCTTTTATAAGAGCCTTAACATCCCTAACTATGTCAGATTTTAAGACTGTAGTCTTTCCTGGGAACAGAGGAAATGGAGTGAAGAAATTAATATTTATAGAATACCTATTGTGTATCAAACACTATGACGGGCACTTCCATTTTCTCATTGAATCTTCCTAACGACTCTCCAAGTCAAGTATTATTATCCCCACTTGAAAGATGGGAAAATTGCCGAAAAGAGATTAAGCAATTTTTCGAAGGTTTCATAGCAAGTGTTTGGGATCATGATGTAAACTCAGATCTGCAGTTTCCATTCAGCTCTAGCTCTCCACTGATGGCATGGCGACACTGATTTTGAGGCTTGCTTTGTAATTGCACTTGTCAACAGAGATAATAAATCTTTGATCTTAAAAAACAAAACAAAAAAAAGAACAGCATGTAAACCGGTCAGAACATTCTCCCCGCCCAGATTACAGACAAGGAAATATATACACAAAGAAGTAGCGGTATTTCCAGAGATCTTCCAATTCCCTGGCTAATTCTTATGGCAAAGCATAGAAGGGAAGCACGTATAATCTAGAAAAACATCTCTCTGTTGACAGTTCTCTCAGGTTAAGATAACGCTATTTACCAAAGTAAATTCTGACTATGCTTTCTAATCCTTAGAGGGTACCTACACTGCTCCAACCTTTTCCTACCGTATTTCCTACTGTATTCACAACTGCTTCTCACAGACTTGGTTATCAGTTTAAGTATGATTGAGGCCCTGAAAATAAAGAGCTTGTTAAGTTGTAGACATAGATTGGTCGGGGTAATTGCCCACTTCTGATTACCAAAAGGATTAAGATGTAATAATATAATGTTACCACATGGAAGTATATAGCCTCCTGTGTGTTATGTAACAGGGTGGATGTCTGACAAATAGAGCTTTCAATTCTGTCTGTGTTGAGTTCATGACACAGGTATATAGAAAGCCCATGGCACTCCCTGACACTGGAAAAAAACTATGGTGGTAATGAGGTTTTACTTGGAAGTTCCTGGCTTTCCCTTTCTGCTTTTGTGCTCCTTAGAGTATTTTCCATGTCACACAAATATCCACTGCCTTCATATTTCTTCTGTTGTTCCATTAATCTCAATAAATGGATTGAGATTATAATTCACGCTTAATAAGGATTACTGAAAATAGCTGAAAATGTAACCTCTCCTAGGGGGATCATATTTCAATATCTCTTTGAGATTATTGGAACTCTAGCTTTTGATACATGGGAAGCTAGGACATCGGCTATGGGCTGGTGTGAAGGGAACAAAGCCCCAAACCACGCAGGCCACAGGCTTATGCAACCAATCTGTTCATTCCGGGACCAGGACCCCAGAAAGGGGGCCAGCAGTAAAAATTCCCATGTCCAACTTAGACCAACTCATAGTTGATATCCAAGAGGAGGACAAGTTGAGTGTTTGGTCTTAGCAACAATGATCACAAGGCAGTGAGTTTCTCACTGGTAGCGACAGTCACATTCTTTTTTTTTTTTTTCTTTTTTGAGAGAGAGAGAGAGAGAGAGAGAGAGAGATACGAGAGGGGGAGGGGCAGAAACAGAGGAGGAGACACAGAATCTGAAGCAGGCTCCAGGCTCAAAGCTGTCAGCACAGAACCTGACACAGGACTCGAACCCACAAACCATGAGATCATGATCTGAGTCATGACACAAGAATGAAGAGTTTCTATCCGATGGTAATACCGAAGCGAGACTCATAACCCACAGCTGGCCAGCGTGCACTTTCCACCCTGGGCGTATTAGCTCAAAGACTGGCAGCAAATTTAACAGACTGAAAATTCTCCGTGTGGAGGTGAACAGGTGCCTCTGTGTGAGAGCATAACTGCTCATTATTAATCCTCCTTTCCCAAATGTATGTAAATTAAGGAGGGACTCTAAACTATCAATGTAAGACCCGGAGCTTTCAAATAAGAAAATTAGAACTTCTTGAAAAGTTTCCAGCAAGATAGTGGCAAACCCCTATCTAAATGCCGCTGCGTCCCTTGCCTGCTCTCAGATAACACTACTCCTGTCCAGTGTTTCACGCTATTCCCCTGACCTCTTCTCAGTCTTCTTCCTGGAGAACAATAAACAGATAATACTGGGGGCAACGTAATCGGCTTCTTTCCCAGACTGCTGCTGTGCTGCAAAAAGCATTTCAATGCCAATGCTTCCAGCTCCAAAATCGGGTTCTCCAGTCCAAAAGGTTCAGTAAAAATGATAATAGTTAAGAACAAATAGAATTCATACTTTCCATCAACAGTTATTCAATGTTTATCACATGCTAGAGTCTATCCCAGGCTCTGGGGGTCTAACAGTGAATTAAATAGACATTGTCCCTTAAAAAGTTACCTTCTACTGGGTGAAAACAATCAATAAACAAATATGCATATTAATTTTTTAAATGTCGTAGCATAATAGAAAATAAAGAATATAACAAAGAGTTAAATATTTTATTATAGTTAATGTTACTATATGTACAATAGTTGTAATTACATATTATATTTAATGTTATTTTAAATATAAATATAGTGGGGTGCCTGGGTGGCTCAGTCGGTAGAACCTGGGTGGCTCAGTGGGGTGCCTGGGGGGCTCATCCAACTCTTGATCTCAGGGTTGTGAGTTCAAGCCCCACACTGGGTGTGGAGCCTACTTAAAAAATAACAATAATTAATAAAGAATAAAAGGGGCACATGAGCGGCTCAGTTGTTTGAGTGTCCGACTTCAGCTCAGGTCATGATCTTGCCGTTCACAAGTTCAAGCCCCACATCAGGCTCAGCCTGCTTCGGATCCTCTGTCCCCTTCTCTCTGCCCCTGCCTCACTTGCACACTCTCTCTCTCAAAAATAAACATTAAAAATTTTTTTTAAAGAATGAAAGGAAGACTGGAAATCAAGAATGAAGGGCTTAAAAAGTGATCTGGTCCAATCCTCTAACTTTAGACCAAAGTGACCCAGGAAACATATAGTGTTGATAGTTACCAACCTTGACAACCTGCTAGGGTGATGCCTGTACTCATCTCAGTCTCTCCCTCCCCACTATCATCCTCCTACACACACACACACACACACACACACACACACACACACACACACACAGAGGGGAGAGGATCCATGAATGCTGGAGCAGTGCCTCATGTATCCATATCTCCTGCGATTTCTCAATAGAGAAATCATTGTCAAATTTATTCACTACTGGATCCCCAGTGCCTACCCCTGGACCTCGCACATAGTAGGCATATATATTTTTTAAGCTTATGTATTTATTTTAAGAGCCAGAGAAAGAGAGGGTCCCAAGCTGGCTCTGTGCTGGCAGTGCAGAGCCCCATGCAAGGTTCGATCCCAAGACCCTGGGATTGTGACCTGAGCCAAAATCAAGAGGCGGATGCTTAACTCACTGAGCCACACAGGCACCCTGGCACATATATTTTAATGAATGGCTGAGTTAATGAGTGAATTTAACTGAATTGAATAGCAGGCTGGGGAAACCAGGCTTGCCTGACACCGGGGGTTTCTGAATCTGGGAATGCCTTGGTTAAGCAGTAAGCCACCTTTGTGGAGTGACTCACCTAATCTCAAAACTCAGGAAACTTCTCAGCATCTAAATCACCACCTTCCCCACTGCTCCCCTGACCATGTCAGAAAGGAGACGTATGCCAAAATCTCACGGCTTTAACTGGATCCAAAACCCGAAGCTAGTTTCACATAACACAATGAATGTAGAGAATGTGTTTTGCAACCAATTCTAATGACCAAAAAACCAACTTATGTGGCACAGACTTGCTTCGAAAGATAAATATAGCATATTTTATTCAAACCAAAGGAAAAATGGCTCCAAGCATTCCTGTGGAAAGAGGTGAAGTCTGTTCCAAATCCTGCAGTGCCAGATAATACCCCGGCAGACGAAGTTAATCACTGTTCTGTGTCACTAATAAGAAAACTTAGACCGGGGTCATCAGGTAAAATCAACATTTACTTATGGAGCTCCTACTGGATACCCAGCTCTCCGCTAGGTGTTGAGGAAGATAAAATTTTAAAGTATACATGACAGTCTCTGATAGGAAATATGAAATCTGTCTACAGAGGTAATTAACATTCATGAGACAATTAGCAAACAATCCGGGGAAGTCTGCGGTGGGAAGCAGCGTGGGACACAGTGATTGACCTCTGGAACTCAGCAGCAAAGTGTGCAGGTGCTAGGAAGCCTTCCTGGGGAGAGTGAAGTCGGTTCAGGGTCTTGGCCCCATCTATAGGATTTGTACAGACAAAATGAAAGTGGAAGAGCCCCCGCTCCCAGTATCAGAGGCCTGTGGCAGGCAGAAAAAGGAGAAGGAATGTAGTGTGCCTGGTGGGCATGAGGGTGCCAGACAGGCTGAAGGGCAGCGTATGTGCAGGGCGGTGATGACAGTGGTAAAAAGCAAGGCTGTGTGAATGCCAGCGGGGCACGACCGTCAACCCCTAAAGAGGGGCTTGACATCACGGTGGATTAGGAAGATCGAGTTCCCGACACCCTTTGAAGCCCCAGCTTTAGAAGAAGTATCCCTAAGAAAGAGAAAGAGAAAGACACTTACTGCTACAAGCAAAAGATCGTCACAGCTAGAACGGGGTTGAGCTAAAGTTCACTTGACAGGGCAGGGTGGTGTCAGGAAGAGGAAGCAGTCACTGGAGAAAGGAAAGGGGAGCCTGCCCTTCTGGCCCTTTGGCCTTCCTCACGTGGCTCAGAGCATCCTCCTGGCCAACGTGAGGGGTCACCGCAAGGTGATGTGCTGTAATATCTTGTTATTGAAGGAGACTTCAGGAAAGGGAAGGCCAAATCTCCCCCCCCCCCTTCTCCCTCCTTCGATTCCTGGGATAAGACAGAACCAGCTAGGCCTGGGCCCAGACAAGGGTGCATAGGAGTATCTCTGTGGTAAGAACAGGCCTGCAGACGTGATCGGATAAAGCCAGGGATCTAGAAATTATAATAAATCAAGGCCTCCGGATACATTTGTAGATACCCCCAAACTCCCTTAAATCCAGCAAAATATGATAATGAGAATTACAGGTTGTAACGTGATCTAGAAAATCTCCCCAGGGGCACCTGGGTGGCTCAGCCAGTTAAGAGGCCGACTTCGGCTCAGGTCTCCATCTCACGGTTCGTGGGTGCGAGCCCCACATTCGCTCTATGCTGACAGCTTGGAGCCTGGAGCCTGCTTTGAATTTTAGGTCTCCCTTTCTCTCTGCCCCTCCCCCACTCACGCTCTGTCTCTGTCTCTCTCAAAAATAAATAAGACATTAAAAAAAATTTTTTTTAATCTCCCCAACTCCTCTCACATTCTGCATCAATCAGCTTTTGCGACAAGCACCAGGCTTCCCACACTCTCCAAATTCTCTCGTCCCCTCCAAAATCCTAATCTGTTGCCCAGAGAAGCCAAATAACAGGCCTACTGTGTAAACCGCTCCTGCCGGCTTGCTATTCAAACCATAAATCACTTACAGAATTTGAGAAATAGAGAACTGAAGTCAATACAAAATCCAAGAGCCTGACCAGATAATTGTGCTGCCCCATCTTGTCATAATATAGTCACTGTGAAGCAAAGGACAGATTTTACAACCCTCTTAAATTCCTTCCAACCCCTATGAAGAGATAGGGATTTACTTCCAAAGCACATTTTGTTAATTAGCCATTTGATAAAAACACACTTACTGAACCCCTACTATGTGCTTATCAGTGTCCTAGGAAGAGCGATGAGAAGACGAGTCAGTCATGGTCTTTGAGATAAAAAAGCTCACCACCTAATGGTTGAAACAGTGCACAAAGAACAGAAAGAAAACTAACAGATAATCAACAGCTACTGAAAAGATGCTCCACGTCACCCACCATCAAGGAAACGCAAACCAAAACCACAGTAAGATATCACACCTGTCAGAATGGTTTATCAAAAAGTATTGGCAAGACTATAGAGAAAAGGGAGCCCCTGTGCACTGTTGTTGAGCATTTACATTTGTGGCCACTATGGATAATGGTAGGGACATTCCTCAAAAAATGAAAAATAGAACTACTATATGATCTAGCAATGCATTTCTGGGTATTTCCCCAAAGAAAATGAAAACAGTAATTCCAAAAGATACATGAACCCCCATGTTCGTTACAGCAGCACCTACAATAGCCAAGATATGGAAACAACCAAAAGTCCACTGACAAATGAATGGATAAACATATATATGGAGAGAGAGGGAGAGACATACACACACTGGCATATTACTCAGTTATGAAAAAGAATGAAATTTCGCCATTCGTGACAACATGGATTGAAATTGAGAGCATTATACTAAGTGACATAAGTCAGACAAAGAAAGACCAATACCATGATCTATCTCACTTATATGCGGAATCTTAAAAGAAAAAAAACAAAAAACAAAAAACTCATAGATACAGAGAATAGATTGGTGTTTGCCAGAAATGAGGAATCAGGAGCAGGGATCAAAAGGTACAAGTTTCCAGTTATAAAATAAATAAGGTGGGGTGACTGGGTGGCTCAGTGGCTGGGTGTCTGACTGTTGATTTCATCTCAGGTCATGATACCAGGGTCATGGGATTGAACCTGTGTTGGATTCTGCTCTGAGTGTGAAGCCTGCTTAAGATTCTCTCTCTCCCTCTGCCCCCTCCGTGTTCATGTTCTCTTTCTCTCTCTAAAATAAAAAAAAATAATAAAAATAAAATAAAATAAGTAAGTTTTGAGTATGTAATATACAGCATGGTGACTTTGGTTAATAATACTGTATTGTATATATGAAAGTTGCTGAAAGAGTAAATCTTACAAGTTCTCATTAAAAGAAAAAATTTTTTGGGGCGCCTGGGTGGCACAGTCGGTTAAGCGTCCGACCTCAGCCAGGTCATGATCTCGCAGTCTGTGAGTTCGAGCCCCGCGTTGGGCTCTGAGCTGATGGCTCAGAGCCTGGAGCCTGTTTCCAATTCTGTGTCTCCCTCTCTCTCTGCCCCTCCCCCGTTCATGCTCTGTCTCTCTCTGTCCCAAAAATAAATAAACGTTGAAAAAAAAAATTTAAAAAAAAAAAAAAAAAAGAAAAAATTTTTGTAACTATATGTGGTGACAGATGTCAATCAGACTTATTGTGGTGATCATTTTGCAATATATAAAAAGATTAAATCACATCATACACCTGACACCAATATAATGTTGTATTTCCTTTTTTTAATATGAAATTTATTGTCAAACTGGTTTCCATACAACACCCAGTGCTCATCCCAACGGGTGCCCTTCTCAATGCCCATCACCCACTCCCCTCCCTCCCACCCCCCATGAACCCTCAGTTTATTCTCAGTTTTTAAGAGTCCTATAATATTGTATTTCAATTATACCTCCATTTAAAAAAGGAATAAAGTATACTTCTTACAGTAAATGAAAAACAATAGTCCGGAATGCTGTGAAACAGACTAGAGAAGTATTAGGGGGTCAGAAAAGGGAGAGCCTGGTGGAAACTGGAGTTTTGGGGACAGCCACTCACAGTGCATCACCACCTAGATGAGTGGAAACCCTAAACGCACTGGGAAACAGGCCCACTTGGAAGCATTTGCTCTGAGTCAGAGCCTTGGGGAAACAATCAAGGGAAGATGTTCGCATTATTTAAGAAAAGGGTTCTCCTCAATAGACTTGTCTTCTTATAAAGGAGAACAGCTCAATAAGTAAGAGTCTTACAGAAGACTATCTTTCATTTACATTAAGAGGGTTCCAGAAAATAGACTCACGCCACACATCTAATCCAAGACAGTAGCCACCAGAGAGAGAGAGAGTTTGTGGTGTTTGTAGAGGCTGCAATGCGCATCACTTTCCAATCAAACTAGATCACTTTCGAGAGTGAGAGAGGGCTCTATTCATAAAGATGCCAGCACAACTGATGTTCTGAGACCGTGTGAAGTAAACCAGGATGCACGGCCACTTGCTTATGAAAAAAACCATCCTCTCTACCAACCTGACCTTTTTCTAGTGGTTGATCTTCCACCATTAGAAATATATTTCCTTGGTTTAAGACATTGCTCTCTCTCAAAAGCCAAATTCCCTGTTCATGATTTGCCACGTGACTGTCAGATCCCTTGCAAAGTGTCAGATCCCTTGCAAAGAGGTGTGGCTACCTAGAGATATCCCTCCCTGGGACACACCCATTCCGCACCAGGCTCACCCTCCCTGTGCAGTCTCCCAGGTGTGTGCCTTGATCTTGTGGTCCCAGGGCTGACAGGTGTTTCCCCTCTCTCTAACCACACTTTTATTCCTCCCATTCTTCAAGACCTCACTCAAACATTGATGCAACTGCAAATCTCTAGTCCCTTCCTGCAGGACAAACTCCTCGCTCTTCTGAGTTCGAATGACCCTTTTGTAAGCCTCTGGTATTGTGCTAATCATCATCAAAATTGTATCATCGTCGGCAACGTGTGTGGCTTCCTGCCATCTTCGTGTTCCACCGCAGGGCCTGACACCTAATAAATACTCGGTGCACGTTCATTCCCTTCCCCCTACCTTTCTTCCGCCACGTGTTAGCTGCGTGACCTTGTGCAGCTTAACCCCTCTGAATCTCAGTTTTTCACCTGTAAGATGGAGATAGTAATACTTGACGCCCAAGGCCCTTACAAAAATCACTGAGATAATTTGCCTAAAATGCATGCCTGGTACACAGCAAGTGAGCAGTCGACCCAAACAACAATCGTTATCATGAATGCTGTCCCCCAATGCCACCACGTCACTTCCAGAGTGCCAGGTGCAGTGTGAAGCATCCCACGTGCCGTATCCTGGAGTCCACACTAAACGCATTTCTAGGGGACAGTACTCTGCTGTGGTGGCATTCCAAGGTCTCAGACGATGCCTGGCACACTGTAAGTGCTCAATCAATATTTGTATTCTCATTACTCCCATTTTATAAGATATTGGAAAAAAGCATACACCATAAAGTCATAAATTTTTACTGGTTTCATTATTTTGAACAGTTCATTGTTACTACTTCGTTAGTAAACCGAGAATCCTGATCCTAATTATCTTGCAAGGGAGTTAGGAGATAGTAAATGCAAAACATGTTCTAAATATTTGTTAGTATTCAGGGTGCCTGGGTGGCTCAGTCAGTTAAGTGTCCGACTTCGGCTCAGGTCATGCTCTCGCAGTTTGTGACTGTGAGCCCATGGCAGGCTCTGTGCTGACAGGTCAGAGCCTGGAGCCTGTTTCAAATTCTGTGTCTCCCTCTCTCTATGCCCCTCCCCCACTCATATTTTCTCTCTCTCTCTCTCTCTCTCTCTCTCTCTCTCTCAAAAATAAATATTAAAAAAAATTTATAAATAAATAAATAAATAAATAAATAAATATTTGTTAGTATTCTAGAATGTTCCTTAATCTCAATCTGATCTTCATCTGGCTCTTGGAAAAGCCTAGTGTGAACCCCGGGGTGCTGCCAGCCCCCGTGGTTTGAGCTTGGAGAGCTCCGGGCTGCAAAAAAAAAAAATAGCATGGCACTTTGAGGACAGGGAGAGCTGGGACCAAGCAGGAGGTACACTCCCAACTCATGGGGAGATGGAAGGAGCCTGGTAATGACTGCCCTTCTCCCTGGCCTTAACATGTCTCTGCCTCCTGGTCCTCCATCATGCCCAAGATCAAAGCTGAAGAGGCATCTCCAGGGCATGTCGGAAAACGTTCTCCCATTGCTTCTCCGTCTTGCCTTCTTTAATCTACCAAGTAACTCCGGGGATGTTTTCGCTCATCTGATTAAGTACCTGGAGTACCTCCACTTATCTCTCTAAAGATACTGTCAAGCTGTGGGAACTTACAGGGAAAGACCCACAAGCTCATGACTCTCCTGATCATTTTTGGGTAATAGATACTTCTGCAGTCTTGTTAGGTCACAACCACTGACTTAATTCAGAAAATGGAAGGTTCAGTCTCTCGTGTAATAATCAAAGCCTTGGACTTTATTTAAAGTTCTAATCTTCTCTCTAGTACTTCGCCCTCGGCCTGCCAGCAGGGGAGACCTAAGGTTTTGGAAGTGGGGCATGAAACCTTTCTTCTGTATCACCTGTGTGTCCACTCTTCCTCCCCATGATGTCGACAGGGAGGTTTCTGATTCTTTCAGAAAGTCCAGGAAGGGATCAGAAGAAGAGAAGAGAAAGAGAGGTTAAAAAAAGGCGGAGATGGGGGAGACATCTAATTTAATTGGTATTATAACATTCTGGCTTCTAGATCTCTGAGCTTGGTAGATGTTTAAAACTAGTTCTTACTTGGGGCGCCTGGGTGGCGCAGTCGGTTAAGCGTCCAACTTCAGCCAGGTCACGATCTCGCGGTCCGCGAGTTCGAGCCCCGCGTCAGGCTCTGGGCTGATGGCTCAGAGCCTGGAGCCTGTTTCCAATTCTGTGTCTCCCTCTCTCTCTGCCCCTCCCCCGTTCATGCTCTGTCTCTCTCTGTCCCAAAAATAAATAAACGTTGAAAAAAAATTAAAAAAAAAATAAAACTAGTTCTTACTTATATGGATGTCTTGGCACCCCAAAACAATGGTGACCTCTCCCCAACAGTTCTCTTGACTCAGAAGAATGGACCCTATTCTGGCAGACACTTCCATAGCCCTAGTGGACAGGACCTAATATGACCCCATATTAGTTCTCTTTCGATGGCTCACATCCATCCCTCAGGAAACCCTAACACATGCTTTGTCTCAATAAACTCGGGGAGTGCTGGCCAAACACAACATAAACACAACTCCCCTTCACAGCTAGCCAGCCCAATTCCCATCCTCTAGATTTTCCAGGAAAGGTCAGGTGGACAAAAATTCCACAGAGCACCCAACTGCTCCCCAAATGGTGGGATTGAGCCCCTCCCCTTATGCTTATCTCAAGAACCAGGTCTTTTGATTACATTTCTTTGATGGGAAAATGGCACACGCAACACACCAACAGCTCTTTCCAAAGAGGTCTACCCCAAAGATTCTCTCTCATGCTCTATGTTCTTGACTCTCTTAGATTCTCAGTTCTATTAGCTGACACCTCCCATTGAACAAGTGGGTCTCAGCAACAAATAAAATTGACTTGTTGACAGTGGGATACATAGAACAAGAAAAATCCTCTTAAGTAATTTCCATGCATTTGTGTCATCGTTGGCTTACATTTTCTATTTCTGAAAAGGGTTGCTGAAGCCTAGTCAGTAAATTAAGAGATTCATGGAATGTTGAAAGGACTTTAGCAATTATCTAGTTCAATTTGCTCATTGTACAGTGGAGAGATTTGAAGTCCTGTAAGAATTATCAGAAAATATATAACCAAAAGGGTAAAGCACTGAGTGTTTACCGTATTGGTATCAGAGAAGAATAGGAGTATGTTTAGGTATCCTAAGAATGCAGGAGTGGCTTCCACTTAATACCATGTAACCCACGGTGCTAGATGCTGCCTAGGGACTCTTGGCATACCATCCCTCCCCCTTGGACTCCCTCCTGCATCACAAGGACTGGAAGCTAAAAACTACATTTCTAAGACTTCCTTGTAGTTAGGGCTTGAAGGCAATTTAGGTTTTTCCAGTGATTTAGATATCTGGGCTTGGAAGACAAAGGGAGGCAGAGGCTGAATTTTGGTGACTACATTGATCCATAAACATGTTCCAACAGGTATGTTTACATCAGCCAAACTCCGCGTCCCACCCTCTGGAAGTGTCTGTGGCAACCGCAGTGGTTCCTGCCCATTGGATGGTAGCTCTAGTCATGTGTTCTTACAAGGCCCTGATTTTGGCAGGGAGAACCCTGGATGTTGCTCCTCCAGTCCTTCCCTCTATTACATGCACCTAATTCCTGTACTAAGTCCCTTTCTTTGTGAAACAGGATGGCCACTGCTTTCTATACTAAATCAAGAGTGATACAGGGGCGCCTGGGTGGCTCAGTTGGTTAAGCCTCTGACTTCAGCTCAGGTCATGATCCCATGGTTTACGAGTTCGAGCACCGTGTCAGGCTCTGCGCTGACAGCTCAGAGCCTGGAGCCTGCTTCAGATTCTGTGTCTCACTCTTTCTCTGCCCCTCCCCTGCTCACACTCTGTCTCTCTCTGTCAAAAATAAACATTAAAAAAATTTTTTAATAAAAAAAGTGATATGCATACAAATCACAATATAAAATCTCAAAGACCTTCTTTGAAGCATCAAGTCTATAATCAGCCAACAACTTCCTGAACATCTATGTCCTATATATCTCTTATGTCTCTCTATTCTCCATTCCCCTGACACTTCTCTATTTTAGTCCCTCAGCATCTCTGTTCTAGACTATTGAAATTACATCCTGGTATCCCTGATCCTAGCCACTGTCCATATGAATCCAGCTGTCTGGCTAGCTTCCATATGAATCTGATCTTTTCTTACCTTGTCACTTCCTCGTTCAGAATCCTTGAATGGATCACCATAACCTAGAGGATGGTATCCAAACCCTTGAGTGTGGCATTTCAAAGTCCTTCATAATCAGGGCCCTGCATGTTGAGTCTACCCTCTGCTATCCCCATCACCTCTGCTCAGCAACACTGAACTAATTGTAACTTGATCACTCAAGGCCTCTTTTCTGTGCATTTGCCCATTTTTTCCTCCATGCCCATCATGTGTTCCTTGCTCATTGACTACCTGGCAGGCATCTATTCTTCCTTCAACACTCAGTTTTTGGCTCCCTTCCTCTTGAATCCTCTTTTACTCTTCTCTCAGACGGACTCAGATGTTCCCACCTGAGGGCCGGCACTCACCGAATCAAATTTCCACGGTGACATTGATGGATCATCTCTCTCTCCATTAGACTATACACTTCTGGATAGAAAGCACTGGATCTTTTCACCTTTGAATCCCCAAGACATAAGGTAGGCACTCAGACAAAAGGAAGGAAGGGTGGGAAGAAAGAAGGGGGAGAAGGAGGTGTATAGAAGCAGGAAAGGCGGGAGGAAGTGGGAAAGAGACAGAGACAAGACTCAAGTGACTTCACAATTCTGTCCTTGAGTTCACTAGTTTTTACAAATCCATCATCTCCAAGGGTTAGCTCAGCTCCTCAAATCATACCCTCCTAAGTTTAAAAAAAAAATGAGGTTTTTTTTTCACCATTGGCATAACAAATAGTCCAGGTGCATAGTATTTGTTTATACATTCTGAAGTTCCAAAGCAAAAATAAATAAAAGAACCATTGTTCTGTTAATCTTCCAGAGGCTTCACTTTACAGCCTCCGTGACAGTATCAGTTACTATTTTATTTTTTGGAACCTGGGCCAGGGACCTCATTCTTGCCCTTCCGCAATCCCTTTCTTCCTCTACCCCCTCTCCCCGCTTCTGCTGTCTCCACCACACTCAGTCCTCCTCTTTAGCAGGGTTCTACGTCATGAAAAATAAAAAAAAAAGGAATTTCTACTTTAAGACTAATAACTCCTCCCCCTTCCTCAATTTTTACATGAAAAGACAATGTTAAAAGCCATTTTTTTCTACATTTAAAGCACTGCCCGCTCGCTGAGGAAAGGAAGGCAGTGCATTGAGACTAAACCCCTTAGAGCCAAGCATTCAAAGTGAGTAGGGGTGATTTGGAATAGTGGATTTCATGCAGAAGGCTTGAGTTCTGACTCCAACTCCTTTGCTTGTTAGCTGCAAGATGTCAAAGGAACAATTTCTAGTCTTCTAGGAGTGACTATTGCTGCATTTGTACTTGAGAGCATTAGACTGATGAACTTTAAGGTCCTTCCTGCTCCAGCATTCCCTGATTCTGCTATTTGGAGCATCTCGAATAAGCTGGAGAATAAACCAGATTTAGTATCATACAATAGCAAGAGTGGTAAAAAAATTAGTGAGTATAAATTGTTAATGTGCATTATGTCTTCTTGTCGTAAGGTGAGGATCCTGACCCATAAACCTTGGCTGGTTCTTCCTACCGAAAAATCCTAAGTATTCAGGAACACTCTTCTGAAGAAGCTATCTCCAGACTCTCCTCCTGGTGATCATGGGGAAGAGAGTGGCCATCGTCGGAGCTGGTGTCAGTGGCTTGGCCTCCATCCGGTGCTGCCTGGAAGAGGGGCTGGAACCCACCTGCTTTGAGAGGAGCAATGATATTGGAGGCCTGTGGAAATTCTTGGTGAGTGGGAAAGCACTGGAATATCAACAGAAGGGAGATGGGTGGTTCTGCAAACCAAATCTGATCGGTTCTATTCAGACTTGGGAGGAAGGTCACAAAAGCTCCAGATCTGGAAAGTAAAATCTTCTCTCTCCCATCATGCTAATGTCCAATCACTCAAAACTACTTCATACCAGCTCATAAAACAATGTTACCTGTGTAACAGAGTCCAGATCTCCAGGCTGTAAAGGGTGCTAATGTCGGTAATTTCTAACAAAAACAAAAACAAAAATGCACCACTGCCTCCCCCATGTAAATGAATGGAATCTATCCCTGTTCCCTATTGCTCAGAAATCCTAGGAACATAAAGGGGATTAAAAAAGAAAAGAAAAAGAAAAGGAGAAAGGTAGACCAAGATCAGAAGTTCTCAGTTAGTTTCAACTCTTAGGTTTTCCAGAAAGATTAATTTTCGGCAAGTCGCTTTTTTCTTTCTGGACTTCAAATGTTCATTTGTCAGATGTTGAGGCTGGAAATTAAGTTTCCTTTAATATGCCTTCCAACTCTAATGGGATGTGATTCTATAATTACCGCATGTCTATCAGGAAGACACTGTAAGTTATGATAAACAATGACTGTGTGTGTTGTGTGTGTGGTTATTGAATACTCCAACCAACTCCAAAACCAAAAAAAAAACTGATTTGTCTTTGTCATTCAGGCTCATGGTTGGACAAATGATATAATTAGTAAATATTCACTATACAAAACATGTTTAAATTTTGAAAATCACATTGGGGAAACTTCTATCCTTTCTGTCCTGAATGTCTCAGCCATTGTGATTGGATATAGATGATATATATTTGGCATGAAGACGTTATATCCACCTTATAGCCAAATTCACCTTATAGCCAAATTCTGTCTTGGTCTCAGTGCTTGCCCAACCTACAACAACAGGTTGCTCTAGTAGAATATACCAGTGCTAACTTAGGACATCTTTGTATTCATCTCAAGAGTCTTTTTTTTTTTTTTAATTTGTGAGGTCCTATAATCCTGAAAGTATTATATGAGATACAAGATCATCTCCATTAGGAAATGATCAAGAATTATTTTTTTAAATGTTTATTTATTTATTTTTGAGAGGGTGGGTGCAGAGAGAGAGGGGGACAGAGAATCCCAAGCAGCCTCCACACCATCAGGGCAGAGCCCAATATGGGGCTCGATCACAAGAACTGTGAAATCATGACCTGAGAGAAAATCGAGTCAGGTGCTTAACAGACGGAGCCACCCAGGCACCCCAAAAGTTATTTTTTTAAGGATTCAATTATCTTTATTTACATTTGCTCAGGGAGATGTGACCAGCTTAGCCTAAATCATGAAATGGTTCTCCATGATCTCATTAGCAACAATTAAATGCTGCTTGAATATCTATTTTGGCAGAGTTTTGTGCTAGGTACTGGGATGACAAATGCATGACATAATTACTTTACATAAATGGTTTCCAATCCATTTGGTGAAACAAGCCATAACACAGGTCCACAATCCTTTGATAGAAAGATTGGCAAAAATTCATTTGATGGCAAAACCTTTCCTGAAGTCATAAGATCAGAAAACATGAGCTGAATTGACATTGGGCTAGTTATAATCTTTATTTGTCCCACTTTGTGTTTCACTGCAGAAATTTTCTTGTGTCTGATGATAGGGTGCTGTCCCACTTCTCACTAGAAATGTTATGGAGAAAAATCCAAAAATCTACAGATTCCAAAATATATCTGGCCCTATGAATTTCAAATAAGAGATTATAATACTTTACAACAATGAGACAGCCCTTGGTGATGGTCAACTTAATGAACAAATGCTTTGAGATTTAGGAGATGGGGTGGGGAGCGGCTACTGAAATGTTCTCAGGTCAAGGGACACTTCCTGCAGGGAGAGTACTTGGCTGAGACTTGAAGGGTGTTCTCAGACAAGGAACGTAGAGGACCACTATGTGACATAACTCCAGAGTGCCATTTCCACTGTAGTCTGTGAACGGCACCCCATGGACATGCGGTCACCAACAGTGTGCCAGTACCCGGTGGGAGAGGTTTCTCGGTAGAAGGGACCAGCCTGAAAGGCATGGGGAGGCAGTGAACATGGTATATCCAGGAATTTGTAAGTTAACCAGTGCAGCCAGATCACAACATTTATTTAAGGAAGCAATATATGACAGATGAGTAAAATGCGAAATCAGTCTCCAGGTTATCCACAAGATGGGTATCTTTCTTCCATAGGTCACTGGTTATAAGAATTATACTCAAAGACCCCGTGGGGATGTAAATACATAAAAATACTCTAATTGTGAAAGACAGGTCGGGGAAACTTCTATCTTTCTGTCCTGAATTTCTCGGCCATTGTGATTGGATGTAGATGATACATACTTGGCATGAAGACATTGTATCTGCACCATTCGCCTTATAGCCAAAAGGTGAACCCTTCTCTTCTTTTCCAAGAAAACCCACTGGGTTCGATGCATGTTTAGAAAGGGATTTTTGAAGAATGTGTTACATAAGCTTTTATCTTGCAAGTCCTGTCAGGCAGAAGGTATTTTGGAAGAAAGACACCTGATAATTCTGAACTTTTCACCACGTGCTTTTTCTGCAAAACGGAAACCAAATGAGACTTAAACACTCGCAGGCTGAATGCGAGCATGTTTTAGTTTCATATCCTCCAATATTAAGGCCTTGTGTCCTCAAAAGATTAATTAACAAGTTGTTCAACAAGCCGTGTACAATCGGTGGGTATTATTTTGATTGCAAAAGGGGAAAACAATGGAACCAGAACTCCCTGGACTTTTGTTCCACTCATCCACTCATTTATTCAACAAATACATTCAGAGTACACTATGGATAGGGTACAGTGTTAGGTACAGCTGCAGATAAGAGGTACAGCAGGCAGCCAGCTTTTTAAAACCAGAGGAAACAAGTCTCAGAATGACTGTAATATATGCGAATATGCGATTAGGGCAGTAAAGTCAATCAGAGCTTGGTAGACGTAGGGATGACTTCAGGTTGGTGAGAGAGAGGCAAGGAAAGGCATGACGAAGGGGGCAACTTTGGAGCTGGACCTTGAGGGTATCTTTAGACAAGCAGAAGTGGGATTGACAGGCAGAGTCTGAAAGAAGATCAAGCCAGACTGCTTGACATGCGTGCACAACATTCTCGAGTTAGCCTCTGACCTCGCCCCCCGGTTGGTTATGTTCTAGCGGGAAAGATGAGACACAGATGCAGTTATAACCCAACACAGGCTGTGACAACGTGACCGCAGCTGCTCGGATCTCTGGGTCTAGGGCAAGCCCTCTCAGCCAGAGGCAGAGTCTGAGCTTAACTTGCTCACTAGCCACTTAAACTACGCCACAAGCAGAAACTGGAAATAGGAGCTCTCTGGAGCAATTGTCTGTTGTTATACAACACAAGCGTTTTCCTTTGTTTGTAGAACAGCCTGTCAGGGGAAATTCCAAGGAGCTGTCGGGTACATACTCTTCTCTCTGTTATGATGGGCTGGGGTCAGGAGGTGAAAGAGCAGAAATTCATTAATGATGGAAATAATCCAAGGTCTTATCCACTCTGTTTCCCAGAGCGGAGTCTTACATTTTTTTAGCCAGACCCCCGCCTGAAGCCTGCCTTCCCTCCCCTCACTCCTTCTGCTCACTTCTCCTTCTCACAACAACCAACCAAAGGTACCGCTGTGGGTGAACGGGAAAGACTCAAACCTGAAAATCCGCCAGGCACAAGCTGTCACCCTTTTTCTGATCGTCGCAGAAATTTCAAAGTGAGGCTTAAGAACGTTAACATCTCCGAGCCTGGCTATTTATGAAAAACACAGCAACCGTGAATAGAGGAAGTTTTCGTCCCAACCTAAAGCCAAACAGGGGCCTCAGGCAGCCCCCGTCCCCACCCCCACCCCCACCCCAGCCCCAGCCCCAAGCCTCTCAACCATTCCAGCACTTTTGGTCTGTATCTTCCGGAGGTCAGTTTGGGGCTGGAGGATGACAGATGTCCTGAATCCAGCAGGAACATGTCATTCTATCCCGTTCCCACATTTCATGAAGGTTCCTTTGGGTTTGGGGGAAGCAGAGGCTGCCAGCTTTTTAATGTACTTTCAAGGCAGCACATTGTGTGAATTTTTATCCTGCCCTTACAGCAGAGAGGAAATGTTTGTTTTCCATTTAGCCTTCAACTACTTCTCAAAAAGAAGCCAGTTTTCAATCACATAGCGGCTCCATAATGAAGTGGCAAGATTTGA
Source organism: Prionailurus viverrinus (assembly GCF_022837055.1). NCBI lineage: Eukaryota > Metazoa > Chordata > Mammalia > Carnivora > Felidae > Prionailurus > Prionailurus viverrinus. The sequence goes on from NC_062577.1 coordinate 11,031,050, forward strand.
TACAAGTTCTGAGGCTCCTGGTTTCCTGTGTCTCTTCGGTGAGGAGCAAGTGCCACTAACTGGTGGTTAGGGAGGTCCGCCAGCACGGAGTTCATCTACAAGAGAGCAGCGGTTCTCAAAGTGCAGTTCCCGGACCAGCGGCATCAGCATCGCCTGCAACTATCGGAAATGCCGATTCTCAGGCTCCCCGCTAGACACACTGAACCAGAAATCCTGGGGGGCGGGGAGGAGGTGAACGAGGTGGCATGCAGGAATCTAAGGGGGCCTGATTATGCCAAATGAATAAACCCTCCACTTCAAGTGAAGTGTTCGAATCAAACAGCCGATCAAATAGACTAAAAACTGCACCCTCCTTTGGACCATTTAATTGTGTTTTTTTAACATGACCATGAGATCAGAACCAGCGCTGTGACTGGAAAAAGGAAGAAAACGCTACGGAACTATAAACACAGATGTAACATGGGGGTAATTCGAGGAAGAGAACTAAGGTGTAGGGTCCCAGCTCTGCGCCAGGTGCTATGCTAAAGGCTTTCTTTGTTGCATCTCACAGAGAAGTGTGAATTGTTTTCATGTCTTTTTTTTATACACATGAAAACGGTTTCAGGCGACCAAAACTTAAATTTTCACTGAGGGAAATATCATCCTTGGCCTCCTTTTTAAGCTTTCTTCCTCTTCCTAGGACCATGCCAAAGAGGGCAGAGCCAGCATTTACCAGTCGGTGTTCACCAACTCTTCCAAAGAGATGATGTGCTTTCCAGACTTCCCTTATCCTGATGATTACCCCAACTACATGCACCACAGCAAACTCCAGGAATACATAAAGACATTTGCTCAAAAGAAGAATCTTTTAAGATATATACAGTTTGAGGTAAGGGTCTTACACCTTGTGCTGTTGATCCCAGTATGTTTATCGGTTGGAAAGGGGTGGGAAGCAAGGATACAGACTTCCATTACAGAAATCAGAGCTCAATGTTTGGACAGCTCACCAACCAAATGTTGGTTTGGATTATAAAGTATTCATGCATTATGCTTTCTCCCCCCTAAAAATGTCCTCCACTAGTGTCCGAGAACTTTTAGAATATCATCGCAAATACTGAAGAAGCCTATACTATCATAGCATATGTTCCACCCCATACACTGTCACGTGTTAGAAACAATCCCAGACTGTCTAGTCCATATTTAGATTTCTGTGGGTTCAAGGCCGATGAATTGAGGTTCAAGAAAACATGCCATTCTTCAGAAGTTCTGCCATTATAAGGAGAGTAAAATATGAATGAATAATACAGCCATTGCCCTCATCCTTCACCCACTTAGTTTCTTAGATGAGGAGACACAGCAGTTAAGGCAGAGATGCGCTCTCTGCAAATAACAATAATACTTCATATTTGCTCACAGGTCTTAACCTCGGTTCATGACTGTGAAATCCAAAGCACATATATGTAGTGAGAAAAATAATCAACCATATCATGAATTGTGATTACATTTAATACAATTTCACTTATCTATGATTATTTTATTATGTTTAATTTAATATGATTTCACACTTATTTACATAAATAGTCATACTGTGGAAGTGGCTAACATTTCCAAGGGAGAGGGTATGTCACCACGGAGAAATAAGGATTGAACCCTGAGACATTCCCACATTTATGGAATTGATAGGAAATGAGGTCAGAGAGAAAGAGGCCATGAATTTCAGTAGAGGATGGCAGGAAGCAAATGACATGGCCTCTTTCACAAGATTGAGTGTAATTTACCCCAAATCTATTAACTAGATGTCACAAAAGTAAATAGGCCCCAGTGAGTGATTTTCCTTGGAAGATTTGAAGATTCACTGTGACTCCTTGTTTTAATGTCCTCCCTATATTTCTCAATAATCAGGCAAGCTCATAACAATTACTTCCTCTGCAGAAACACTGCAAGAAAATTAAAACCTACAGAATTGTAAATAGAAGGAATTTCTTTCTGGTTTTCTTTAAGACCCTGGTTTCTAGCATAAAGAAATGTCCCAGCTTCTTAGTCACTGGACAATGGGAAGTTGTTTCAGAAAAGGATGGGAAACAGGAATCTACTATTTTTGACGCTATAATGATTTGTTCAGGACATCATGTATACCCCAATCTACCAACTGATTCCTTTCCTGGTAAGTTTGGAAAACGTATAATAGTCTGGGGATTTATACACAAGCACCAAGGGTTGAGCTAGATCTTTCCATAGATTGTCCATAATGATTATTCTTAAGGTTCCAAAGATTTCAAAACCAAATTTTTAAGTCTGATGATAAATACAGAAATCATTGTTCTCCTGAACCCTTATGCTAAAAGAATCAAGAAGCTGCAAGTCAGAGATCAGTTGACGATGCAGGTCCTTAGGGAGGAAGGGTTTTTAAATGTTATCTATATCCACATTTTGCAAATTCACTTTAGAAATTTCAGTGAGTGTGTGTGTGTGTGTGTGTGTGTGTGTGTGTGTGTATAGTGGCACACTCCATCAGTATGCAAAAGCACCAAACATCAAATAAATATAATACACAGGTAACCTCACTTTCTCCTTCCTTTCTCCTTCATTACAATAGGAACACAGGTCTACTCTAAAATATTAGAGTTCTGATCTCAAGGCATGATGTTCACAGGCCGAGATAATTAAAAGAGGCACCCAGAGGCACCTGGCTGGCCCAGTCAGTGGAATGTGTGACTCTTGATCTCGGGGTTGTGGGTTCAAGCCCCACATTGGGTGTAGAGATTACTTTAAAATAAAATCTAGAAAATATTTATAAATAAATACATGAATAAGTAGAGATTCAGGGAGAATAGAAGATGGAAAGCATGAAGGTTAAGAGGCAGTATATTTAGGCTTAGAACACTTGGGCTCAACCTCTTATTCCACTAGTTCCTTAGCATATGATCTTGGACAAGTCACTTAACTTCTTTGTCTCGACTTCCTTATCTTTTAAAAGATAATGATATCTGCCATACAGAGATGTTATCAAGATTAAGTGTTTGTTTAAGCATATAGATCCTAACCCACAGTAAGCACTCAATAAATATTAGTTATCATTATTATCAAAATAGAAGTTCCCATATCATAGGTTTTTAAGGCACTGTAAGTACTTATTTGGGGGGTTAGTGTAGTGTCAAAAAGGATAAATGCGTTTCAACTAGGAAACTGTTTTTCAAAATTAAGACTGATAACAGGAGTTTAAAAAAATTGAAAAAGTGAGTCTTCACCATGTCTTCTGAAAATCAGCTCAAATCCCTCCTCATGTTCCACTTAGGCCTACACCAGTTTCAAGGCCACTATCTCCACAGCAGGGACTATAAAGACCCGGACGCCTTCAAGGGGAAGAGGGTCCTTGTCATTGGCCTGGGGAACTCAGGATCTGACATTGCTGTCGAGCTCAGCCGTCTGGCTACACAGGTACACTTCGGGAAACAAACTTAGGGTACGGGTGTGCTATTAAATCAACAGCTTGGGCGCTGAGGCTCGTGCTCACATGTCATACTACAAGGGATCCACCTGTGGCATATGCCCATTGAATCGAGGAGGACTAGAGACATGGTCCCTGTGAAGCAAGGTAACGTGGCCCATGCTAGCAAGGAAGCGCGTTCTACCGGAACCAGAGGTAAGAGTACGTGTGTAGACATACATGAGTGCATTGTTTTGTTTTAATTTTATGTTCTTGTTTATGTGCTTGTTCCAAGCAAACTGGTTGCTAGTCAGGATCTGCCTTTATTTGTTTAGTAGTAGTTCTTATCATAGTTCTTACCATGCAAAAGGTGTTTTGCTTATCATTCTGGAGGTCTGAGATATGGAAGATTTTGTTCCCACCGTCTTCTATCCGTTTAATAGCCAGTGCTCAACAAATACTGGGCACATGTTATATGCCAGAACTATGTCAGACTAGCAATAAACACGGAAATAAGTCAGACTATTTCTGACTTCCAGGAGCTGTCAGTGGGTGGAGGTGGGAGGACAGGTACACAGACCTTCACGAACGGAGGAAATAAGCCTTCTGTGACATTAGGTGTGGCCGCACCATGAAAAGAGAACCTAACTTAGCCTGCATGAAGTCAAGGGAGGCTTCCCAGAGGACTCTATGCTGAATCATCCATGACCAACAGACCTTAAAGAGCTTAACCTATTGTTAAGGAAATAGGTCCTTAGTAAACAAATTCTTAAACGGAATAAAACCTAATGACATTTTTGGTGTCAAACTCCCTGGGGTTATCACAAAAGTGATAGACAAGTAGCTCTCAGGGCTGAGGCAGCTGCCATGGTCTGAGTGCCCAGACGAGGTCATGAAGTGGGCACAGAAGGACTGGAAGAGAAAACTTCAGACAAAGAACAGAATTAACTTCTTGACATCTCCTCAGCCTAATTTCAGGTAGAGATTTAGCTATATTTCTCCCACCCAACCCAGCAACCACCCTCAACCACCCGCCCCCACTGAGGCCCTGGATTGGCTGGTCCCCACCAGGCCTACCATCTATGTCTCTGAGTCTGTGAAGATTAAACCTGTCACAACTGAATACACAGCTCTCTTGTTCCAGGCTGTCAGGTTCTCATTATTTCAAGAACTATGCACTCGCCCTCTTGGGTGGAGAGACAGAGTAGTTCCATCTCTACCTAGTTTCAGTCATAGGCGATTCATCCTGACCCAACTCTCTGAAATTGCTTCTTCCAGGGGTGGCTAGGAGTCTCAGTTAAGCAGCTGACTCTTGGTTTCAGCTCAGATCATGACCTCAAGGTTCATGGGGCTGGGCTCTGTGCTGACAGTGAGGAGACTGCTTGGGATTCTCCCTCCCTCTCTCTCTGTCCCTACCCTATGTGCCTTCTCTCTCTCTGTCTCTCTCTTTGTGTATGTGTATGTGTGTGAATATACATATATCACACACACACACATATATATACTTTAAAAATATTTCTTTTTTTAAATGTTTATTTATAAAAAAAATAAATAAATGTTTATTTATTTTTGAGAAAGAGAGAAAGCACAAGTGGGAGAGGGGCAGAGAGAGAGGGAGACACAAAATCCGAAGCAGGCTCCAGGCTCTGAGCTGTCAGCACAGAACCCGAGGCGGGGCTCGAACTCACGAACCACGAGATCATGACCTGAGCCAAAGTTGGACACTTGACCGATTGAGCCACCCAGGTGCCCCCAAAAATATTAAAAAAAATAAATAAAAATGCTTCCGCCTGGATACTGAGGGCAATGCACAGAGATGTCCATAAAACATATCCATTGTGTCATATCTGCTTGTTTCCTACAGTGTGACATTGAAGTCTATGTTGCCTTCCCCACCAGGTCGTTATCAGTACCAGAAGTGGCTCCTGGGTCATGAGCCGGGTTTGGGACAATGGCTACCCTTGGGACATGGTGTATGTTACCCGCTTTGCATCCTTTCTCCGGAATGCCCTGCCTTCATTTGTCTCTGACTGGTTATACGTGAAGAAGATGAACACGTGGTTTAAGCATGAGAACTTCGGCCTGATGCCTTTAAATGGGTACTACAAGTAACATGTATTTTATCACTTAAAAAAGCGGGGCACTAGCTTCAGTTGAATTCTTTCTCTCTAGATCTTACTTTAGCTGTCTCACTGAGGTTGTTGAGATGAAACCGAGGACTGCATGAGTGGCACAGTATACCCAGAGAGCATGTATGGGTTGAAAATCTTATTGAAATGTCTCTGGTGGGGAAAGAAATATGGGAGAATACAAAAGGCCAAGGAGCGGGGCACTAGATCCCCCTGACATGACAGATTCATTTATGGTAGCTCCAAGCTAAAGCATAGAATTTTGAGGGCAGAACCGTCTCATGAATTGTTCTTTTGAGAAATACCTCCTCCATGCTTGTAAGTGAATGGGGATCGCAATTTTAATACCTATTCCTCAAGACTATTGTGGTATGCAGCAAGATAAAAATATATAAGGCATTTTGTAAACTATAAAGCTTTACAGATATTGGTTCTTACTAGTCTCGGATATTCTAATACGCTTGTAAGGAGCAATTAACCAAGTGGTATTAATCAACATGTCTCAGAAAGTAGAAAATCTCAGAATGAAAGTACACACCTCTTCCACCGTGGAAAGACTGGAATGTTAGCAGGACAGTCAGGAGGCACGGAACATGTAAAGCAGTGGAGATTCACAAAACTGATGTAGCCGGTAAAATTAACAAGCTTTGGTTTATTTATTTTTCTGTAGAGACAGAGCCTGACACCTGCTAATTAGAAAGGCACTCTAAGTAGAAGAATCAGTACGTCCATAGAAAAATATTAGAGTGGCTAAGACAAGAAAGGACTCACTAAGAAATTTCATCTTGGCCCATGCTAGCAAAAATGTTTCATTGTGGGGGGGCGCCTGGCTGGTGCAGTCAGCGAGCATGCTACTCTTGATCTCGGGGTTGTGAGTGGGAGCCCCGTGTTGGGTATAGAGATTACTTGAAAATAAAATCCTTAAAAACGTTTCAAAGAAAGGTTTCATTGTGTTAGAGAATCAGGTAAGGCAGAGTAAGAGGAAACCGTAAATTGAAACAGGAAATGCCAGGTTTAAGAGTCAGACCCTCACTCACAGCATTTATCCTACTTAGTCTGGCAGACTACTATATCCTTAAAGATAAAACCAACCAACCAACCAACAAACAAACAAAAAACGTTGATTTCATGCATTTAAACTTATGTTTAATGCAATAGACACTCCAAAGCCTGAGCTGCTGAAGACTTTGGGTCTTGTAAGAGTAACTGCAAATCACAGTCTGACTCTGCCCTTTAGACAACGAAACATAGGTTTGGAAATCCATTCATTCTAAGAATGAAGCTCCCTCTCAGAAAGGGTTCCAAGTACCCTAAGGTTTTGATAACACCTTCTCACTCCTTCCTCGAGTGGGGGGAATAAAAACAGGTTTTACTGAGACCTACTTTTTGTCACCTGGTAAGGTAAGAGACAAAGTTCCAGAATGATAGAGGCAGAGAAAGATATGGAAGTATACAGGCACATTCTAAGATTTATAAACTTTCTGAGTGTTTGAGATACTTGGAGTACATTCCAAAACGCCCCGAAAGGAAACGTGAGTCAAAATGAAGAATGTCGTCGCAAAGCACATCACTCCCAGAATTTTAGCAACCAAAGTGCAGTGTTAAAGTTGTTACACTTTCTTTTAGGACCACAGCTGTGGAAAGGAAGCCACACATGACAGTGTAACAGCTCGCCACAGCCAGTTTGATTTGCTCAAATCAAAGACCTTACTTATAATAATAGTTCACGTATAATAATGACGCTTGCATGAGGCAGAGGCACTGTTTTAAGTGCTTTATGGGTAATTGTTCGTTTAGTTCTAACCGTATGAGGTAGATTCTATCGCTATCCCCATTCTATACATAAGGAAACAAATACAGAGTAGTCACTAGTGAGAGATGGAGATTGATTATAAACCTTTCTGTTATTATTTTTTTATCTTTATTCATTTTTGAAAGAGAGAGAGAGTGGGTGCAAACGGAGGAAGAACAAAGAGAGAGAGGGAGACACAGAATCCAAAGCAGGCTCCAGGCTCCAAGCAAGCTGTCGGCACGCAGCCCGACACAGGGCTCAAACTCATGAACCGTGAGATCATGACCTGAGCCGAAGTCAGACACTTAACTGACTGAACCATCCAGGTGTCTCCCAGAGTCTGCATTCTTAACCACTGATTATGTCTAGGAATTAGTTTGATTGTCATCTATTTGGCCAATCTCCAAATAGTATAAGTACCCATAAGGGAATCTTCAAGTTTCAAAGGACCCAAAGAGGCAGCTCAGACAGAATTCTTAAGGATTGTTGCAGGCAATAGTAAAAACAAAGTTGCCACAAGAGAAGAGTTCAGAGGTCCTCATGCTAATGTTTAGCTCCTCAAATCTGGTTCCAGTGCTGTGGACTGTTACAGATATTTCTTGGAATTGGTGCATTACAGCAAAAGTCTGTCTCTTGTCTCTGAACAGTTCCCTGCGGAAAGAGCCTGTGTTCAACGATGAGCTCCCATCCCGCATCCTCTGTGGCACTGTGTCCATCAAGCCCAATGTGAAGGAGTTCACAGAGACCTCGGCTGTGTTTGAGGATGGGACTGTGTTTGAGGCCATCGACTCCATCATCTTTGCAACAGGCTATGATTATGCCTACCCCTTCCTTGATGACTCCATCATCAAAAGCAGAAACAATGAGGTCACCTTGTTTAAAGGCATCTTCCCCCCACTAATGGAGAAGCCAACCTTGGCTGTGATTGGCCTTGTCCAGTCCCTTGGGGCTGCCATCCCCACAGCTGACCTCCAGGCTCGCTGGGCTGCTAAAGTGTTTGCAAGTAGGTCGACCATTCTGTCTTTTATCCATTTAGTCAGTGAACGTTTACTGAGTACCTTCTATATGCCACGTACTGTCCTAGGTGCTAAGGATCTAAAAGGAACAAGACACACTCCGTGACCTTAGATAGCCTAAAGTAGAGCCAGGGGGATGCTAAAATAGGGGAAGTTTTAGGATGCTCTGTACAGGAATATAAATCAGAGGCAGGGAGTGGCAAGAAACAGAGAGATGGACTAGAACACGGACGGCCTTAAGAGCTGTGTTAAAGAGCTCATAGGGAAATTGGAGGGACTATTGGAGGGAGTTTGCAAGGCTTTAAGCAAGAGAAAGACAGCAGTGGATAACTGCAATGTCAAGATACATTGTGAAGGTCAGAAGGGCCCTGGTGGATGTTGCGGGCACCCGATTGGCATCAAACTGTGTCAGAATAACAATGGCAGGCCACTCCTACTCTATGCATCATCTTGTCCTCCCCCTCCAATCCAGACCCTAGGGTCTACAAGTATGCTTATGTAAGGAAATCAAGAACATGAGGATTACATGGAGAAAGGCAATGTCTCAAATATATAGATTTAATTTACTTCAGTCATATTGATTATTATTAAAGTGTCTTTTTATTCAAGGGTCCGAAAACCTTGGCCAACACAGGTATACCTTACCTAACATACTGTCCGTAAAAACTTAGGTAATAAATTTACAGGTAATGAAGAAAACGTTACAATCCTAGAATGGAGGTTTTCTAAAAATGTTGTGGGTAAGTAAGCTTCTATTTCAAATGTACACAAAGGATGATTGAAATAATCCCTGTTATGAAATCCTTTACAAGGTTGTTCCTCTGTAAAATACTTCCATTGTGTTTTCCTCTTAAAGGAACAACAGTGCCAAGTACCTGGGGTTTTATAAAAAAAAAAAAAAAAAAAAAAGGCTACAGTTCATAAGCCCAAGAAATGTATATGAAACAAAAGATGGTATTTATTCATTCAGCAAATATTTATTGAGCAGCTACTATGTGCCAGGCTCCATCTTGGCACTTGGGACACAACATCAAAGCAGACAAAAATTCTAGCAAACATCTGACCACAACCGTACCAGGAGAGGTAAGGTGCTAACAATGACTAGGAAGTATTCATGCACTGTGAATGTCATAATAGCTTTCTGCCATGGTGACAAAGACAAAAGAGCTACAGTCAGCAATCAGATGACCCCTCCACTGATAACGTATTGCAAAGCTCTAAAATTTTCTGATGCTTCCTGGCCGCAGGCTAATGCTGGAAAACCCATGCGTCTTTCCACTGTTCCATGTTAATAGGCATGTACCTTAGAGTGAAGATTACTTCTGGAGAGAATTCTTAATAAGAGGATGCAAATAAGAAGTATGAAGAAGCTGTTATGATGTTAATATACATAAAGTGTATCTAAGGCATGTTGGGGATTAGGTCCTCCAGGATGTTACAGAAATATGAGATTAGGTGATCTGAAGCTACAAACTTCTTTGTTGCCACTGTCTCACTGCAGGCCAGCCCTGCTATTCATAGAGGGGGGTTCATTGACTTCTCAAGTCTTTATTTCTATAAATTGTTATTCTACTAAAGATACCAAAGGCAGCTCCTCTTGATATAAAATCTTTTAGGGATACAGTTCATAAATACTACAAAAAAATCAGGGGTGCCTGGATGGCTCAGTCAGTTCGGTGTCTGACTTCAGCTCAGGTCATGATCTCACTGCTTGTGAGTTCGAGCCCCACATCGGGCTCTGTGCTGACAGTCAGAGACTGGAGGCTGCTTCGGATTCTGTGTCTCCCTCTCTCTGCTGGCCACCCCCACTCACTCTCTCTCTCTCTCTCAAAAATAAATAAAAACATTAAAAAAATAAAATAAAGAGATTTTAAAAAACATTATGAAAAAATCATCATGTGTCATTATATATTTCTGATTTTTAAAATATTTTTTAATACTTCTTTCCCCATTTCTCTTCTAGACTCATGTACCTTGCCAACTACAAATGAAATGATGGATGACATTGATGAGAAAATGGGGAAAAAACTCAAGTGGTAAGAGATTGTACTTGCTAATGAAACAAACCATAAGATTTTCCTTTATATGTAGGAAAATGTTGATATATTTTACAATATTTTTACTAGTCAAAATTCACATTTTCAGAACACTTGCTATGATCAAGCAGTATGAGATAGGAAAATAATAGTCATTACACGTCACCTGTAGAAGAGTACAAAGTACACTCTAGAGTAGTTTCTCCCATGGGAGTGATTTTGATCCCCAGGGAACGTTTGGCAAAGTCCAGAGACATTTTTGGTTGTCACAAGTGGGGAGGGCATGCTATTGGCATCTAATGTGTAGAAACTAAGGATGCCGCAAAGCATCCCACAATGCAGAGGACAGGCCTCCTGAACAAAATATTATCCAGCTCAAATGTCTCCAAGAAGTCCTTTCCCATCAGCCACATGTCTGCCAGCAAGTTAACTAGCTGGGAACTGAGCAGTGGCAGCACTGTAATCAGAAAACCAAATGAAGAACCGAACTGAGTTCACCTGCCCTAGTATTTTCTTCTAAAAAGATATTCATTTTGGAGCACCTGGGTGGTTCAGTCGGTTGGACATCTGACTTTGGCTTAGGTCATGATCTCACAGTTCATGGGTTCAAGCCCCGCATTGGGCTCTGCACTGACACATAGGAGCCTGGATCCTGCTTTGAATTCTGTCTGTCTGTCTATCTCTCTCTCTCTCTGTGTCCCTCCCCCATTTGTGCTCTCTCTCTCTCTCAAAAAATAAAAAGAAAATAAAAAAATAAAAGAACATTCCTTTCTGATTCATCCAAACATGTGTTCTCAAGTACACCATAAATGGGATTTGTAGAAAGTCATTCAAATGGCTAGTCATCACATATTTAAATGTATTTTTTATGTTAGCTACTTCCATATAAATCAATTCTTTTCCAATTTTATATTAAAATCTGTTGGAAGAATAATTAGATAATGAATCCTATTTGGATGAAGAGGTGACTATGTAAGAAGATTCTTCTTTCAAGCTCTAACACATCATTCACTGAGTTCTGCCACACAGTTGCTGGCAAAGGACCTAGAGGAGAGTAGAGGTGGAAGCTTCAGACTCAACAAAATCTCTCCCGCATTTCATCCAGTTCACAGGGCGGCTCTGCGAAGTGGACGCGCCTATTCACCATTCACACAACTCACTCTCCTTACCAGCCTTTATATTACAGGCCAATAGGAATAAGAAGCAAGGAAAGGAGAAGCCCCGAAGTCAACCGCATTTCTTAAATGGTAGCCTGCTCTTCAGGGTTCCTAAAAGTAAATGAGGCCATGCCCCAGAAATCTAACACTGGGGCAGATCCCAAGCAAGGTCATGTAAAGAATAGTCATGTGTTAAAGAATAAACTGAGTTGATCCGTCACCTTGGCATCCTGGGGTCCTTTCACTCCAGGCCACAGAAGACCAAATGACATCAAATTTAGATAGAGGTTAGGAAGGAGGAAAAAAAATGAATCAACACATTTATAGCCACAGAACAAATGATAAACTCATTGTTGTGGAAAAAGGGAGGAATGGGATAATCCTGGAGCTGCCAACTAAAATGCTATTTTCTGAGCTAGAAAATAAGAAATTCGTGCTTTATTTACTGTGCCCCTCATTCCCATATGTTCTTTTCTTTCCTCAGGTTTGGCCAGAGCCAGACTTTGCAGACAGATTACATCACGTACATGGACGAGCTGGGCTCCTTCATAGGAGCCAAGCCTAACATACCATGGCTCTTCCTGACTGACCCCCAGCTGGCCTTGGAGGTGTACTTTGGTCCCTGCAGCCCGTACCAGTTTCGACTGATGGGACCAGGGAAGTGGGATGGAGCCAGAAATGCCATCCTGACCCAATGGGACAGGACAGTAAAGCCAACCAGGATGAGAGCTGTAGGGAAAGCTCAGAGACCCCAGCACTTTTATAATTTGCTCAGAATTCTTTCATTCCCAGTGCTTTTGCTAGCCATTTGGCTTACATTTTATTAATGAGAAAGTCCTTTACATCTCAGAGTTTAGCCTAGAAGTTTAATTATTCAGATATGTATGTAGCTTAATTATAGGTATATACACATATGCATACATAAAATCTCAGAGCTGCTCTTTGCTTTCCTGCAGATGTAAAAATTAATTCTGGCCCATTTGACTCAAAGGCTAAAAAAAAAAAAGGAAAATACTCGGGCTTTCCCTTTCTGATGAGAATCTATACTCTAAAAAGGCTTTTCACATGCTGAATGGGCAAATTTGGAGATGCTTGAGATGAGGAAGAAGGGGGATGAAGGAGAGTGAGCACAGGTTTGCAGGATGAACAAAGTTTAATAAATTTCTTAAGGGTGTTTCATCATAGACAGAGATGACATCACAACAATGTTGAATCTTTCAACCCACGACATGGTATATCTTTCCATTTACTTAGATCTTTAATTGCATTCAGCAGTGTTTTGTAGTTTTCTGTGTATAGATATTACCCATCTTAGGTCAGATTTATCCTAAGTATTCCATATTTTTGGATGTTATGATAAATGGTAGTTTAACATTTTTTAATTTCCTGTTGTTTATTGCTAACATATAGAAATGCGATCATTTGTTCTTTTGTTGAATCATCTGTAACTTTTTTGTAGATTCCATAATGCTTCCTACGTAAATAATCACATTGTCTAAAAATAAAGATAGCTTTACTTCTCCAATTTCAACTTGGATGTCTTTTATCTTTTTCTTGACTTATTGCACTGAAACTCCAGTATAATATTGAATAGAAGTGGTGAGATGAGACATCCTTGCCTTGTTCCTGATCTTAGGAATAAAGCATTGAGTCTTTTACCACTAAGTATGATGTTAGCTATAGATATTTCATAAATACCCTTTATTAAGTTGAGGAAGCTTCCTTCTATTCCTAATTAGCCGACAGTCTTTATCAGGAATGGATGTTCGCTTTTGTTAGATGCTTTTTCTGCTTCTTTTGAGATGGTTTGGGTTAAAATATGGTAAATTACATTGACTATTAAACCAACCTTGCATTGCTGAAATAAACCCCACTTGGTCATGATATATTATCCATTTTATACACTGTGGGATTATATTTGTTAAGGATTTTTGCATGATGGATATTTATCTGTATTTTTTTTTTGTAATATTTTCTCTTGGTTTGTATCAATGTAATGACAGTCCCATAGAATGAATAGGAGAGTATTCTTCCTCTTACATTTTCTGGAAGAGTTTGTCTATCATTTGCATTATTGCTTTCTTAAATATTTGGTAAAATTCACCAGTGAAGCCATCTTGACCAAAAGTTCTTTGTGTAAAAGTTTTTAAACTACAAATTCAAGTTCTTTAATAGATAGGGCTACTCAGGTCATGTGTTTCTTCTTGAGAGAGCTTTGGTAGTATGTGTCTTCTAAGTAATTAGTTCATTTTATCTAAGGGAATTCAATAAGATACAATGGTCTTTTCAACAGATGGTACTAGAACAATTGGATATATACATATATGAAAAAAATTCAATCAATACTTTGCATCCTATACAAAAATTAACTCAAAATGGATCATAGAACTAAATGTAAAACCTAAAACTATTCGGGCACCTGAGTGGCTCAGTTGGTTAAGCATCTGACTCTTGATTTTGGCTCAGGTCATGATCTCACGGTTGTGAGATCGAACCCCATGTAGGGGTGTGGATGGAGCCTCCACACTCAGTGCAAAGCCTGCTTAAGACTCTCTTTCCCTCTCCCTCTGTCCCTCCCCGCCCCCAAAAGTAAAAATTAAAAATTAAATTAAATTTTAAAAACCTAAATCTTATGAAACTTCTGGAAGAAAACATAAGAGAAGATCTTTCAGTTAGGCAAAGAGGTCTTAGACAATATCAAATGCAAAATCCAAAAAAATGTATAAATTAGGCTTTATCAAAATTAAGAACTTCTATTCTTGAAAAGACAGCATTAAGAGAATGAAAAGACAAACTATGGGGTGAGTGGGTGGCTCAGTCTGTTAAGTGTCCAGGTCCTGACTTCAGGTCAGGTCATGATCTCACAGTTCCTGCCCTTGAGCCACACGTGGGGCTCTCTGCTGTCAACCTACAAGCTGCTTCAGATCCTCTGTCCCCTTCTCTCTCAGCCCCTCCCCCACTTGCATCCTCTCTCTCAAAAATAAATAAACATTAAAAAAATAAAATAAAATAAAATAAAATAAAATAAAATAAAATAAAATGGAGTCGTGGAGTCTGAAACAGGGAGCTCTCACATCCTATCACTCATTGCAGCCCTCCACAGACCTAGTCCTTCACAGACCCAACCTTTGCAGGGTGCCTGGGTGGCTCAGTTGGTTAAGCCACCGACTTCGTTGGGCTCAGGTCATGATCTTACAGTCTGTGAGTTCCAGCCCCGCGTTGGACCCTGTGCTGACAGCTCAGAGCCTGGAGCCTGCTTGGGGTTCTATGTCTCCCTCTCTCTCTGCTCCTCCCCCGCTCATGCTCTGTCTCTCTCTCTCTCTCTCTCTCTCTCTCTCTCCTTCAAAAAATAAATAAAAACATTAAAAAAAAAAAAAGTCTACTTTGCTACTAGGGGAGGAGGAAGAAAGACTTTCCTCCTCCCCCAGTAACAACCCAGCCAATGAGATACTCACACAACTCAGCCAATGAAAAGCCACTACCCTTGGAACTCTCAGTTTGCTCCAATGGATTTCTTGTTTACAACAACTCCTCCCGACACCCCCCCTCACTCTAAAAGGGAATGTTCTCCTGCTTCCTTCTGCAGACTTGCCTTACGGCTTTTGCTATACCTGGCATGTTCCAAACTGCAGATCCTCTGCTATCTCTGAATAAACCCATTCTTCTAGTAAACTGACTGTTTTACTTTTAAGGTCAACAGAGCCATAGATATGGATTAAATCAGCTAGGAAGGAGATGTAGGAGAATGAAAAGAAAATAAGGAGAGAACCCCAGCCGGAAAAGTAAAAGGAGACCAAAAAAAAGAAATAACTGGAACCGTGGAAGAGAAAACCGGGAGACGATAATATGCTGGAATACAGGAAAAGGAGTGTCAAGGAGTTAGTAAACCCAAAAATTGCTCATTAACATGACAGTTTCAAAATCTATCCGTAAGAATTCGTGAGAAAAAGGAGTCTAGAAAATTTCGAGGAAGACAAAAGTAGGGGGGGAAATGCTTTGTCAGGTGTCTAAACATAGTATAAAGATACAATATTTGAATGTATTGCTACGAGTATGAATGAACACACAGATTAATGGGTCAGAAGAAATGGTCCAGGAAAACATACAGTCCTCAGAAGAAAATCAGTAAAGGAAGTGAACAAAAAAAGGGCCACAGGAGGGAATAAAGGGAATCATCCCTACTGAGAGAGCCCTGTCTGCAAAGTTCTGGAGCTATGAACAAGCAGGGCACATTTGAAGAAGCGGCAGAAATCCTTCATGACTTCAGGGGGAGTTGCAGGGGAAAGGCAAGGGAGAGTCTGGAGAAGAAAACAGGACCCTCCAGTGGAAGAGAGATTCTCCTTCTGAAATCTAGCAAGTATCTGAGCTTTGAGTAGAAGATCTGGAACGAAGAGATCGAGTTACCAGCATGCTGCTACAGAGACCAAGAGCAGCCCTATGTACATGACATGCTGGGATGTGTCTACCAATTTCTTTAAAGAGATAAGACCACAACCTGGTAATATGATACCTTGCAAATCAACAAAGACGTAACTGAATGCAATGTCCTAATGTGGCTTTTAGTAAAAAGAAAATAGTTGATGGCACAATAAATACTAAGGGGAGCGTTTTTTAAAGCCACAAGGAAGTGATAACTGAAATCCTTGTGCAATTTAAAGTTTACCTCTTACGTTGAACTACAGTGGCCCAAACTCATTCAACTGTCTTCTGCTTAGACTGACTACCCTTCCTTACCTTGTATAAAAAGAAGCATAACCAGATCCTTAATGTCTATGTTTGTGAATCACTCCATAGCAACTACCTTTGCACATTTCCACACGTTTCATAATTGTGTCCTGTCTGGGGAAATCAAAGGCAGTCTCAAAAGGTGAAAAGAGCCCCCAAAGAAGCATTTTTCAACTAAGAGAAATGGCACAACAAAGAGGAAAATTGTAGTCGCTTTTCCTTCTTTCTAAAGCTTACTGCCAAGAAGACCATGGTTAAGCTTGGATTTTGTTCTAAAATTTAGGGGTTTTCTCCACATTTCTTTTCTGGATATGTTATAATTCTGGGTCTCTGTTTACCTTAAAGCTCATAACTTATGGAGGTGTTTGCATTCCTTTTAAATATCTGGTTGTGACAGGGGGTGCCTGGGTGGCTCAGGCAGTTAAGCATCTGACTTTTGATTTCAGCTCAGGTTAATGATCTCATGGTTCCTGAGTTTGAGCTCCCCACCCCCACGTCCACCCCTGGCATTGGGCTCTGTGCTGACAGTGTGGAGCCTGCTTGGGATTCTTTCCCTCTCCTTCTGCCCCTCCCCTGCGCGCTCTCTCTCTCTCTCTCTCTCTCTCTCTCTCTCTCTCTCAAAATAAATATATAAACATTAAAAAAATAAATATCTGGTTGTGACAGGGCTTATTTTTGGTCAGATTCACTGTTTCATTTACATGTATATAATATTCCTTTGTTCTATAAATATGTTACACTTGACAAAATGCAATGGATCTAAAATATTTTTTTTAAGACAGAGTGCATGCAAGTGGGAGAAAGGGACAGAGGGAGAGACAGACAGACAGAATCTCAAGCAGGCTCGATACTCAGCACAGAGCCCAATGTGGGGCTCCATCCCACGACCCTGAGATCATGACCTGAGCCAAAATCAAGAGTCGAATGCTCAACTGACTAAGCCACCCAGGTGACCCAGATCTAAAATATTTTTAACAAATATTAGAAGACTCAAGGGGCGCCTGGGTGGCGCAGTCGGTTAAGCGTCCGACTTCAGCCAGGTCACGATCTCACGGTCCGCGAGTTCGAGCCCCGCATCAGGCTCTGGGCTGATGGCTCAGAGCCTGGAGCCTGTTTCCGATTCTGTGTCTCCCTCTCTCTCTGCCCCTCCCCCATTCATGCTCTGTCTCTCTCTGTCCCAAAAATAAATAAATGTTGAAAAAAAAATTAAAAAAAAAAAAAGAAGACTCAAAAAATTTAATGCCAGACCAGTGGGGGCTTTTAGCCAGGGAAGTGGTATAAATTAAATTAACAATATGAGAAAATAATCTGGCATCAGGGTGGAGAATTTATTCTAAGTGGGCAAGAGTAGAAATACAAAGATGAGTTAAAAAGCATTGTGAAAATCTAGGCCTATTTTCAACAGTTCTGAAGTTGTGATAATTCCAAAAAAGTTATGGCTGAGGTGTCCCTTTATTTTATCTATAAAAGCGGAGTTTCATGAACTTTAATACTATCAACAAAATCATAACAGACAGCTTTAACTATTATAAAGTACAAAATGCTTTAATATTTGGAAGCAATCACATTCCCATGACAATGTGCTATTATAAACAATTTCTTGTTTAAGTACATTCTTGAAAGACTTTGTGCAACAATTTGTCCAATGGTACAAGTGTGTGCAATACATGGTCCACACTCTGTACTCAATAAATATTTACTAAGTAAATAGACATATCATTTTTTTAAATCATTTTTTTAAAAATAGCTCCTCATTCAGATGTTATACCAGTGGACCAGCTTTATGCCCCACCTTAATTTCTACCCATGAAATATTCTTAAGTATTCTACCCTTGAAATATTCTCATAGAATAAAGTACAAGCTATAATGCCAGCTATAATCTCAGAATATTTAAGAACAGGCCAGAAATTATCTTTGACTTTTAAAGTTAAACTATATAACTTTAAGTGACACAAATATAGTAGGATTAAGAGTTATGGATGTGTCTGCAGAAAAGATAACCAGCAAAAATTCAAGTATGTTTGTTTTCTTATTGGAGGTATTGTTGTTAACGTGAAGGATTCAGTTCAACATACTAAAGAACTTCCTGATAGTGAGGACAGCCAAAAGAATGAGCACCAAAAAGAAATTCAGCACCTGCTTTTCTGAGAGGTTTTATAAAGGTAATAGTCCTCCATAAATCTCACTCAATCTCCATGTAGAATGCACAATGTCACAGAGTGTGAGCTAACATTGATTTGTGCCAATGATGACTTTCGTTTTTAAGTTTGAAAAGCAAATGAATAAAGTGAACACTCTTTCAGTGAGGAACACTTACCCTAATTAAGAAAACAGACTAATCATGTGCTATTGCAACACAAAATCCTCAAAAATAAGAATTATGGCAATTATAAATAATGATCTCTTTGCAAAGAAGTATCCCTGCTCCAAGGTTCTTGCCACCTATGGAAGTAATCATACTGCATTTATTTGAAAATTAATCATTATTCTAACTTTTCATTAGTTTTCACTGAGACTAATGAAAGGCAACTACTAGTCAGCCTCTTTGCCTTAAATTCAAAACTAGTAGGAATATATCAACAACTCTTAAGGCATCCTAGTAGTTAAGAGACCATTTCATTGACTTTGAATAAGAGAACCATTTAGCAACTAGTACATGCAGAGCATTGTGCTAGGAAGGAAAAAAATAACTAGATCCTGTATCCCAAGAATTTATTATCTAAATGAATACATATACACAAGTACATATATCAGCAAAAACTCTAGACTACTTGGGGACAGTGATGGCTGTACAGTGACCCATCCTGCTGGATCTCCTCATCAAATGATTTGAAACATGCTCTTCAGTATAACTTGAAGACAGAGTGCCAAAGCTGCAAAATAACTGGAATTAAAGAGAAAACTCACCAAATTACAGTGTATCGTCTCTCACTTGGCCACCCACCTCATTCTATTGCAAGATCGGGTAGAGGATGGCCAAGAAAAACCTCATGGAAGAAAAGACAGGGAAGCTAGCGAAAGGGGCTACATACACTAGAAAATACTTAAAAAAAAAAAAAAAGGCATCAAGGCAGGTCAGAGCACAGACTACTGGGAAGGAATTTCAAATCTAGGAGTTTGAAGAACCAGACACCATTTAAAAGGATTGGCACAATATGAAGGGGGGGGGGCGGTGCATGGCATAAACGTACTGACGGCAGTCAATGAGACAGTCCTTGAAATGCATAGTTCTAGGGGAGAAAAGAAAAGAAGATAGGCACTTTGGAAAGTCCGTTATAAAATAAAAAGAAGAAAAAAAGAAAAGGTAAAATGGAGAGTCCTGTAAGACAGAAAAGAACCACAAAATTTGGAGGACTCCTAACCCCTCTACCATAATTAAACAAACAAGCAAACTGTTAAATACCTGAACTTTTCTATTCCTTCAGAAGAGGACACCATTAAATGAGGAATCTAATAAGACATCTCAATATCATAAAAATAAAGAAGATGAAGGTTATGCTATGTCTAGATAGATGGATAGATAGGTAGATAGCTAGATAGGTGTGAGGGAGGGATTGAGGGAGGGAGGGAGGGAAGGAAGGGAAAAAAGAAGGAAGGGAGGAAGGAAGGAAGGAACAGAGAGGAAGGAGGGAAGGAGAGGAAAAAGGAAGGAAGGAAGGAAGGAAGGAAGGAAGGAAGGAAGGAAGGAAGGGATGAAGGAAGGACAACAAAATCCTTTCCCAGAGATCCACTGGAAAAGTTCTATTTATGTCTCCTTGGCCAGAATTGAAAATGCATGGTGACTCCTAAGTGCAAGGGCATCTGAAATAATCATCTTTCCCAGCCAAGGCAGAATGGGAAAAATGAACTTGGAAGCTCTTGGATAGCCATTAAACAGTGTATGTCATATCTCTCATGTGTCATCCTCACACTTGATTAGTAAGTAGTTCAGCTAGATATAAAATCACAAGCCTAAAATCAAATTATCTTAGACTTTTGAAGTCATTGCCTCATTGCCTTCTACTATTGTATTATAAAAGCCCATTGTCATTTCCATTCTTTGCCCTTTAAGCGTGACTTGTATTTCTTTTTCTAGAAGGTGATGGGGCTTTCTTTTTAATCCCTGCAGTTCTGAAATTTCATGGTGAAATGCCTGGTTTGGGGTCTTTTCAAATTTCCAGGTCTGAAACTTCATCAATTCAATTTCTACAAAGATCAAACCTCCAGTCATCCATCCAAGATGAAGGAAGGTCAGCCTGGTGGTTGTGCAACATGGAAGTAAGAAATATCTGTTCCATAAACAAACTTTCAGCCACTCATGTTGTGTCTTTTTACTGATACCTTTGCAGTTTCTGATGTCTCCAGTCCCTAAACCACCACCCCCTGACTTCATCTGGTGTAAATTCACCTTTACATGTTAGCATCCCCCTTGCAAGCTCAGTGTTAACTCTCATTTCTGATGACTCATCAGCTCACTTCCTGTCTTCAGAAAATGTGCTGATATTTCTTCTCTACTTTAATCTCCTCTCTGATTTTCTATATCCTTTAAGTTTATGACTTTTTTATTTTGTATTCTCATTTGTGTGAGGTTTCAAAAGGTAGCAGAGAGAAAAAAATATGTTTCAATCCACCATATTTAGCCTGGAGTTTTCTCAAGTACACCTGTAGTGTGAAGAATGAATCTGTAGGGGTGGGAGGTGGCTAAGGTGGTTGGTGGGATGGGCTAAGACGGAGAGTAGGGAGACAATCGAGACTTTCAGTTTGAAGTGATGACAATCCAACTTATGATAGTAGCAGGAATAACGGAGATAAGAGGACAAGCTTGAGACAAACTAAATTGATAGAAACAGCTGGGGTTGGTGATTAGTTGTAAAGGAGCAGCGTAACAGGTACTGTATATCAGGTTGTGCAGGTTACACTTCAACCGTAGCAACAGTAAGTTCCAGCCTCTGGCTGGGATGATCAGCGAAGACCCCAAAGACGGGTAGGAGTTTGATAGATGGAAATGGAGGCTGGGCATTCCAAACGAGGTGATCAATCATTACCATTTATTTGTAACAAGTGTTCTGCAAAGACTACAACTCGGACTATTTTGAAACTGAAAAAACTATTTTGATAGATACAATCATCTTCTGTCTTTCTGAATGGGGACTATCATTTGCCTTTTGAGGCAAACACTCCCTCTCTGTTCCCTTTGGCTTTTACTTCATCACCCTATTGTTTCAGCAATGACCATGCAAGACAAGTGTTCACACCTTACTAAGGCAAGCCTGGAGGAAGTCACCCAAATGAAGATGTTGTGTTGATCATGGACTAATAACAAGTGTTGTGCTTGTGTGTGCTTATTTTGTTATAATAATTATATATTTTCATGGTTCAAAAACTTTAAAATAAAAAGTGAAACATCTTATTTTCACCCATGACTTCTATTTTCCCAGGTCCTGATTCCCTTCTTTTTAGTTCCCACCCTCTCCCTGGTCCCCTCAGGTAGTCACTTTTATTAATGTCCTGAATAATTTTGCATGGTTTATTTATGAAAGTATGGGAAAATTAAAATGTACTTTCTTATTTGCGCTTGTTTTAGACAAAGTACAGCAAAATATATACACTGTTCTATACCTTGTTTTTGTACTTAATAATATACCTTGGCACTATGTATACAGAGAACCTTTTAAAAACTGCATACTATTCAATGTGATTTCTTGAACCAGTCTCCTATGGGCATTTTGATTGTTTTCAATGTTCTTCCGTGCTTCTTCAATGAGTAATTTTGTACACAAATCATTTCACCTACTATTCAACTGTATTTGTAGGATTAAATGTTTTGTTTAGAAATAAAAATTGGGTGTTTTAGCAAAGCTATGACCCTTTGGAACTAGTTAAATGTTTGGCATTGGGGTTTGCTTTGCTTTGTTTTGATTTTTTCATAAATCTGGAGCTAGACCAACCTAGGCTTACAACCAGTTGTTGGGCGATTATGTGACCTTCTGTTTATTTATGATTCGGTTTCCAGCATACAAATGTAGAAATGAGAATACAGCAAAAAGGAACATTCAGGCAGTCCCTCCCTGAGAGGAAAGAGTAAAATAGAAAGATACTGGTCTCAGTGGCACAATATGCCCCAACTGTCAGGGTTGCCCACATGGTGTCGAACTCCATAACTCCAGCTTTGGGATAGCTCTACTGCCATTCTAACAGTCTACTGTTATTTACTATATGGTCATTCTAGTATTATGGTTTGTTCAGATCGTGAAGATAGAAGATACCCTTCTTTATGGGCATGAATTTTCCAAGAATAGTATTAAGTTCTTATTGTCAGTTGTACTGAGAAAGGGATAATTCTCAGGAAGCAAATGAGTTGGGCAGTGGTGATTTTCTCTCTGGGTTTTGGAGGTGGCCAGTTCTGGACTCTGAGATTAGCCTCTGGTAGAAGCTAAGCAAAGAGTCAGTGTGGTGAAGGACTCTGAGATTGTTTGTCATAGAAAAAAATTGAAAAAAATATAAATATTCACCAGTGGAGAAGAATTAAATGAATTGCAATATATTTATATCAAGGAATTAAATAAAGGTTTTTAGATTTAGAAAACATAGATCTCACAAAGATAGTGTTGAGCAGAAACACAAGTTGCTCAAGCATTTACATGGCATGATACATTTTTCTGATAGTATAATGTTTGAGTTATGCATCTATAGCAAAAGTATAAAGAAATACACAAAAAAAGATAATAAATTCAAGAGCCTGGGTACCTTTGACAGGCATGGAAAGGGATAAAATCAAGCAGGGCACAAAGAAGGCTTCAACTGGGAGGTAAGTACACGAGTGTACTCATATTATACTTTTTATATGTCTTAAATATTTTGTAATGTATTTATCAGCATTAAAAAATTACATCTCCATCTTTGCAGTACAATTTAGGATTTAGGGCAAAGTGGTCTCAGAGAGAGGGCGCATACAAAGTTGAGCAAAGAGGAAGAGCTAGGCCAAGAAGGCATTCTCTCACAAGGCCTTCAGCAATAGAATGTTGGCAAGATGTAAAGAGCAGAAGCAACTAAATGATTTTTTTTTCTGGACCTATATGAAATCTTAGGAAACTATCAGAAATAGCTGAAATTCACTGAAGTCTTCCAGCTATGACTGATTAGCTTATTCTAGGCCAGACTTCCCACTAACAACTAGAAATACAGTATAAAACTTTTTTTTTAAATATTTGTTTAAAAAGTATCAGGGAGCTACCAAGACAGCAAAAACCAAGACCTGGAAAAAAGGAGAGCTCACTGAGGGTGAGCCAGACAGTCAGCTTCACTGTGTGTTTGAGGCATGTACCATTTAGAAAGTAGAAACCAAGATGCTGGGGGCACCCAGGTGGCTCAGTAGGTTGAACGTCCAACTCTGGGTTTTGACTCAGGTGATGATCTCATGGTTCACGAGTTCAAACTCTGTATCGGTCTCCACAATGACAGTGCAGAGCCTGCTTAGGATTCTCTCTCCCTCTCTATGCCCCTCCCCCCCCTCAAAATAAATAAACAAATAAACTTTAAAAAAATAAAAAGAAATGAGAGGCTGGATTTTTTAAAACCCCAAGGAGCTAAGGAGGTAAAAATTAAAGTTCCAAGAGGAAGGGAGACTGAAAATATCCAGAGTCTTTGAGACTAATCAAAATATTTTAGTGAGCCAAACCCAGCCTAACTGCCTTCCAGAGCACCCAGAGAGATAATCTATGGACCTGGAAATAAAACTGATGAAAACCAAATACAAATATAATATTTTAAGATCATCAACAGGTGAATCAAAAGGAGACTTCCCAATCAAAATGATGGAATTCAGAAAGCAATAAAGTAATTTTTTCTAAGTGCTGGGAGGATGCTGATACTGCCAATCCAGAATTCTATACCTTATGAAAATGTCCTTCAAAAACGAAAGTAAAATATGGGAATGCAAGCTGGTGCAGCCACTCTGAAAAACAGTACAGAGGTTCCTCAAAAAACTAAAAATAGAACTACCTGATGACCCAGAAATTGCACTATTAGGTATTTATCCATGGAATACAGGTGTGCTGTTTTGAAGGGACACATGCACCCCCATCTTTATAGCAGCCTATCAACAATAGCCGAAGTATGGAAAGAGCCCAAATGTCCATCGATGGATGAATGGATAAAGAAGATGTGGTATGTATATACAATGGAGTATTACTCTGCAATCAAAAAGAATGAAATCTTGCCATTTGCAACTACGTGGATGGAACTGGAGGGTATAATGCTAAGTGAAATTAGTCAGTCAGAGAAAGACAAAAATCATATGACTTCACTTATATGAGGACTTTAAGAGACAAAACAGATGAACACAAGGGAAGGGAAACAAAAATACATAAACATATATTGCATATTACATTCCATATTACAAAAATATAAAAGCATATAAATATAAAAACAGGGAGGGGGACAAAATGTAAGAAACTCTTAAATATAGAGAACAAACAGAGGGTTACTGGAGGGGTTGTGGGAGGAGGGATGGGCTAAATGGGTGAGGGGCACTAAGGAATCTACTCCTAAAATCACTGTTGCACTGTATGCTAATTTGGATATAAATTTTAAAAAAATTTTAAATAAAATTTTAAAAAATGAAAGTAAAATAATTCATTAAAAAATAGAGAAAGAATCTGAGATAGTTACCAGCAGACCCACACTAACGGAAAATCAAAGTTCTTTGGGCAAATAAAAATGATCCCAGATTGAAGCATGGAAATACTAAGGAATGAATAGGTAAATATGTGTGTAAGTTTAAATGAATATTGATGGCAGGAAGCCACAACCAAAACGTCTGAGATATTACATATATGAAGAATTAAATATATATGACAATAGTACTACAAAAGGTATGAGGGTAGTAAATAAATTTAGGTATTATGTAGACCTTTCATTGTCTCGGATGTGGTAAGAATTCAAATATATTTTGAACTTTATGAAGCCCAGGATGTATACTGTGATCCCTAAGGAAACTCCTAACAGAATAGCAAAAGACAACTCAACAAATGAGTTAATGGGGAAAGAAGGATAAATACATTTCATTAATTGGAGAGTAAGCACAAGAGGACAAAAAGAAAAATAGAATAGGTGAGGCAAATAGAATACAAATGGTAAAATGGAAGACTTATAGATCAAATGAAATAGATAGAGCATTCCAATTAAAATGTCAGAGTATGTTTTTCAGAAGAAATATCTGTGGGACTCTGCAAAAGGCTGTTTGAGGAAATGGCAAAAAGTTATGTGGGAATAAAGTCTAAGAAGAGTGCTGGGATACAATAGACTGTGAGAATAAACAGGCTTTTGATTTTTGCTCCATCAATTAGAATTAACCCTGAAGCAAATACTGCTGGTCCCAGGCTCAATGCTGGAAGGTGATCGGTAGAACATGAAGAAGAACCAGCTCAGCTGTTACATAGGCTTTCATTGAATTAATTTCCTTGATCGATGTCCCACAATCTACTCTACTCCCCACACTGACCACAGCAGAGTTTAGGGCTTGTAGTTTGGTTCAGTGATCGAAAGAGGACTTAGATGGCCTGGATTCAAAGGCCTCCTTGTTGCATAATTTCCAGCATTTTAGTTAATTCTGTGTATCTGCTTTCTCTCTCATAAAATGCAGGTAACAGGATTTATTCACTCATAAGATTGTTGTAACAATGAAGCATTGCTTAACAAGGCTTGGTTATTAATAAATAATAGGTAGGATAGTGTTTTCATAGCCTTCATTGTTAAGGATACCTCCCATCCCTGCTCCATCCTTTTCCTGTGTGTTCTAGGCCATGGCTTCTACTCTGGCTTATCAAGATGATCCCATCCTAATTCCACCTTCCAGAAACTTCATCAAAATCTGGCCCAGAGATAAGCAAAGTCTTGCACATGAATGCATATAGCAGCAATATTCATGATAGCTAAAAAGTAAAAGCAACCTAAATGTCCATCAACAGATGAATGGATAAATAAATAAGCTGTGGTAACTATACAATGAAATATTATTCATCAATAAAAAGAAGTACTGATACATGCTAAAAATTGATGAACCTTGAAAATGTTATGCTAAAGTGAAAGAAGCCAGTCACACACACACACACACACACACACACACACACACACACACACACACAAAAACATACATGATTCCATTTTTATGGAATGTTCAGAGTTGGAAAATCTATAGCAAGAGAAAGTAAAAACAAATTAGTGGTTGCCTGTGACCAAGGGTGTTTGAGTGATTGCTAATGGGTACAGTTCTTTGGGGACTAATAAAAATGTTCTAAATTTGCTCGAGGTAATGGTTACACAACTCTGTGAATATACTAAAAACTATTAATTTGCATATTTTAAATGGCCAAATTATATATCATATGAAACTATTTTTAAAAAATCTGATCCCAGGAGCGCCTGGGTAGCTCAGTCAGTTGAGCATCTGACTTTCGCCCAGGTCGTGATCTTACAGTTTGTGAGTTCGAGTCCCATGTCAGGCTCTGTGCTGACAGCTCGGAGCCTGGAACCTGCTTCGGAATCTGTGTCTCCCTGTCTCTCTGCCCCTCCCCCATTGTGCGTATGCATTATCACTTTCTCTCTCCCAAAAATAAATAAACTTAACAACAACAACAACAACAAAAATCTGATCCATGGAACATTTCCTTATTGGACCTGCCTCAGAAAATACAGAACACATAGAAGTGATGGGACTATATACATCACACAGGAGACACAGATGTGTTCACTCAGACAGAAAAAAACTGAGTCATAGTCAAGGGACAATAAAACTAGTTTTGCTTGTCATTTGCCTAAGGTCTAGAGTCACTTAATGAGAGAACTTGTCCTCCTGGCTCAGTAATTGCTGTCCTCAAAGAGTGAGACATGGTTTAGTTTTTGTCTTTGTTTTTGCTTCATGAGTTAAAATAAACATAAAATTTACCATCTTAGCTATTTTTAAGCGTACAGTTCAGTGCTATCAAGTACATTCACATCGTGTGGCCATCACCACCATCCATAACACTTTTCACTTTGTAAATCTGAAATTCTATAACTCTTCATTCTCTCTCCCCTCCAGCCCCCAGCAACCCCCATTTATCTTCTGTCTTTATGATTTGACTGCTCTAAATACTTCATATAGGTGGACTCATATATGTCTTTTTGTGACTGGTTTATTTCACCTAGCATAATGTCCTCAAGGTTCTTTCATATTGTAGCATATTGCAGAATTTCTTTCCTATTAAGAGTAGATAATATTCCATTATATATATATATTATATTCCATTTTAATATTCCATTATATATTACATATATTATATTCCAGTTTAATATAATATAATATAATATATATTCCATTTTATATATGCATTATATATATACCTTATATCACTATATATATATACACACTTTATATCCATATATATATATGTACATACATATATATATACACACATATATATATATATATATCACATTTTGCTTATCCATTCATCATCCAACGGACACATGAGTTGCTTCCATGTTTTAGCTATTGTAAACAATGCTGCTGTGAACATGGGTGAACAAATATCTCTTCGAGACCCTACTTTCAAATCTTTGGGTTATATACCTAGAAGCAGAGTTACTAGGTTGTATGGTAATTCTATTTTAAATTTTTTGAGGAGGCTCCATACTGTTTTCCACAATGACTATACCATTTTACATTTCCACCAACAGTTCACAAGAGTTCCAATTTCTCCACATCCTCACCAACATTGGCTGTTTTCTGGGGTTTTTTGATAGTAGCCATCCTACTGATTGTGAGATGGTATCTCATCATAGTTTTGACTTGCATTTCCCTAATAATTACTGATGATGGGCTTTTTTTTTTATGTTCTTATCGGCCATCCATAGATTTTCTTTGGGGGAGTGTCTGATGAAGTCCTTCCCATTTTTTAATTAGGTTTTGTGTGTTTTGTTGTTGAGTTTTAGGAGTCTCTATATATTCTGGATACTAATCCTTTATCAGATACAAGATTCACAAATATTTTCTCTCATTCTGTGGGTTGCCTTTTTACTCTGTAGACAGTATCTCCTGATATGCAAAAATTTTTAATTTTTATGAAGTCCAATTTGTCTATGTTTTCTTTCATTGCCTGTGCCTTTGGTGTCATATCCAAGAAATCATTGTCAACACCAATGTTGTGAAGATTTTGTCCTATGTTTTCATCTAAGAGTTTCATTGTTTTAGATCTTATGTATAATTCCTTGATCCATTTTGAGTTAATTTTTATATATGGTGTTAGATAAGGATCTAACTTGATTCTTTTGCATATGGATATCCAGTTTTCCCAACACCACTTGTTGAAAAGACTTTCCTTTCCCCCATTGAATGGACTTCACATCCTTGTCAAAATTCATGTGATCATATATTCAACGGTTTATTTCTGGACTCTCTCTTCTATTCCATTGGTCTGTATGTCTGTCTTTATGCCAATACCATGCTGCTTTGATTATTGTAGACTTGTAGTAGTTTTTAAATCAGGACATGTAAGTCCTCCAGTTTTGTTCTTTTTCAAGATTGTTTCGGCTATTCAGGATCCCTTGAGATTCCATATAAATTTTAGGATGAATTTTTCTATTTCTGAAAAAAACACATTATTGGAATTTTTATAGTAATTGAAGTAAATCTTCAGATTGTTTGGGATAATATTGGAATTTACCAATATAAGTCTTCCCAATCCATGAACATTGGATGTGTTTCCACTTATTTGTGTCTTCTTTAATTTCTTTCAGCAATGTGTTATAGTTTTCATTGTACAAGTTTTTCATCTCCTTGGTTAATTCATTATTTTATTCTTTTTGATGCTATTGTAAAGTAAATTATTTTTGTAATTTCCTTTTCAGATGGCTCACTGTATATAGAAATACAATCTATTCTTGTGTGTTGACTTTGTATCCTGCTACTTGCTGAATTCATTTATTAGTTCTAACAGCTTCTCTATGGAGTCTTTAGGATTTTTTATATGTAAGATCATATCATTTGCAAAGAGAAGTAACTTTACTTTTTTCCTATTAGATGCCTTTTATTTCTTTTTCTTGACTAATTGCCCTCACTAGGACTTCCAGTACTAGATTAAATAGTAGTGGTGAAAACAGGCATCCTTTCCTTGTTCCTGATCTTAGAGGAAAAGCTTTCAGTCTTTCACAGTTGAGTATTATGTTTGTTGTAGGTTTTTCATATATGGCTTTTCTTATGTGGGGGTAGTTTCCATTTTATTCCTATCTCATTGAGTGTTTTTATCATAAAACAGTGTTGAATTTTGTCAAATAATCTTTCTGCATCAACTGAAATGATCATGTGAGGGTTTTTTCCTTCACTTTTTTTGATGTGGTTTATTACACTGATCAATTTTCATATGTTGAACCATCCCTGCATTTCAGGAATAAATCCCACTTAATCATGGAGTATAATCCTTTTAATATGCTGCTAAATTCTGTTTGCTAGTATTTTATTGAGGATCTTTGCATCAATGTTCATAAAGGATATTTATCTATAGTTTCCTCTTTTTTGTAGTGTCTTTGACTTTGGTATCAGGGTAATTCTGGCCTCATAGAATGAATTATGAAGTGCTCCCTCCTCTTCAATTTTTTGGGAAAGTTTGAGAAGGATTGGATTAGTTCTTTAAGTGTTTGGTAGAATTCACCAATGAAGCCATCAAGTTCCAGGCTTTTCTTTGTTGAGACATTTTCAGTTTTTTATTTAATCTCCTTGAATTAGATTTGGATTGTCTATTCTTTGTGATATAGTCTTGGTAGCTTTTTTATTTCTAGGAATGTGTCCATTTCATCTAGGTTACCTCTTTTTTTTGCATACAATTGTTCATAGTAGTACCTTACAATTTTCTATTTCTGTGGAATAGATAGTAATGTCCCCAGTTTCATTTTTGATTTTAGTAATTTGAGTTTTCTCTCTGTGTCTTTCTTTTTCTTTATGAGTCTATCTAGCTGTTAATTTTGTTGATCTTTTCAAAGAACCAAATTTTGTGTTCATTGGTTTTTCTCGGTTGTTTAATATTCTCATTTTTCATTTATAGTTCATTTATCTCTGCTTAATCTTTATTATTTCCTTCCTTCCACTAACTTTATTAGTTTGTTCTTTTTTAGTTTGTTCTTTTTTAGTTTCTTCTTCTTTTTTCTACTTCCTTAATTTGTAAAGTTATGTTATTGATTTGAAATCTCTCTTGTTTGGTAACGTTAGTATCTATAGCTATAAATTTCCCCTTAGCACTGCTTCTGCTCTGTCCCATAAGTTTTGTTACATTGTGTTTTTATTTTCATTTGTCTGTAAGTATATTCAGTTTCCCTTGCTATTTCTTCTTTGAGCCATTGTTTAAACTGTGTTGATTTCAACAATTTTGTGAGTTTTCCACTTTTGTTTGTTATTGATTTCTAAATTCATTCTGCTGTGGTTAGAGAAGATACTTTGTATCGTATCTACCTTCTTAAATCTATTGAGACTTAATGGGTGCCTAACACATACTCTGTTCTGGAAAATGTCCCATGTGCACTTGTAAAGAATACATATGCTGTTTTTTGTTGGGTACAGTGTTCCGTATATGTCTGTTAGGTCCAGGTGGCTTATTGTGTTGCCTAAGAAGCATGGTTTTAAGAAGAAATTTTCAGTCGAAACATAAAACAGAAAGTTAAAATTGAAGGAGGAAGAGATACCAGATGATATACACCTTGTTTTCATGGGAGTAACCATAATGAAGGGAGCTTGAACTCTTCTAGCAATGTCTGAGGGGAGTGACTGCAAGGCCCAAACCATGTGGATGGGTGATACAGTGCCAACAGCCTCAGTCATACTTGCAAATCCAATCTAAAGTCTTCTCAGGGCACCTGGGTAGTTTAGCCGGTTAGGCCTCCAACTTCAGCTCAGGTCATGATCTCACGGTTTGTGAGTCCAAGCCCTGCATCAGGCTGTTTGCTCTCAGCACACAGTCCGCTTTGGATCCTCTGTCCCCCTCTTTGCCCCTCTTCTGCTAGCATTCTCTCTCTCTCTCTCTCTCTCTCTCTCTCTCTCTCTCCCTCTCTCAAAAATAAATAAAACATGTTTTGAATTAAAAAAAATAAAGTCTTCTCAACAACTTTGTACCTATAATAAAATTCTAATTGATAAAGATAAAATCTCAGATCTCAGACCCGCGAATATTACAGTTAGTGACAACCTTACTTCACTCTAACGCCCTGCCTTCATGAATCCTCCTATTGTCTTCCAACAAGCGGCTACCTAACTTCTGTTTGAATACTTGCCATGATAGGGAATTCGCTATTTTACAAAACAGTATGGTCCATATTTATACACCATTGTTAGCCAGAAGGTCTTCCTTATTCTGGGGCAAATTCACCTTTTCTGTAACATTCACATACTTGGTCCTAGATAGACTTTTCTGTCCATCCAAAATAGACTTATATAAACATTTCCATATAACAGCCTTTTGCAGTCAATTATCATGTACATATACCCTCTAGGTTAAATATCAGAAGTTTCTTCAGTGGCTCCGTATGTGACAAGGTTTTATGCTCATTATCATCCTGGTTATTCTTAAACTTCCCAGTAGCCAAGCTAAGCCTGTTCCCATGTCCATAAAACAAGGATGGATGCTAATGCTTATGGTTCTAAACTAATCAAAATGAATTAATCTGTGTGAAAGTTGTTTACACATTAAAACATTTTGTAAAGGTGAAATACTATTCAAGTGTATCTGCTTCTTGAAAGGCAACTTGGCAAAACATAGTAGATACTTGCAACTCAAATGTAATCCAAGGACTTGCAACATTGGCCTTACTTGGAAGCTTGTTAAAAATAATTTCAGGCCTATCCCATAGCTATTAAATCCATATCTTCACTTTTAAGAAGATCTCTAAGGGAAGGGAAGCAAAAATAATATAAAATCAGGGAGGGGGACAAAACATAAGGGACTCGTAAATATAGAGAATAAACAGAAGGTTGCTGGAGGGGTTGTGGGAGGGGGGAAGGGCTAAATGGGTAAGGGGCATTAAGGAAGACACTTGCTGGGATGAGCACTGGGTGTTATACATAAGGGATGAATCACTAGAATATACTCCTGAAATCAATGTTGCACTATTTGCTAACTACCTTGAATGTAAATAAATAAATAAATGAATAAATAAATAAATAAATAAATAAATAAATAAATAAATATTTTAAAAATGCTGCTATACATATAAAGGTATTGCCATACTGAAAAGTGAAAAATCAAATTGGAAATTATACTTAGAGTGCCATTCCACTTTTGTGGAATGTGTGTATATGTGTATACATACAAATATCTGGAAAGATACACCAAAGTGTCCACGTTGGTTATAATTATCTCTATACAGAGGGCTTAGGGATAATTTTAACTGCTTTTAATTTATCCATGTTTGCTACTTTGCTAATGACCATTGGTCACATCCATTATAAAAAGGAATTTTATACTATGTGTATGATATGTGTAAGTATATAATGGTGTTACGGTGAAGATCATTACCCTGGACCTCAAAATATAAGCCTCTTGCTTAATTTCAGAACTCCTAACAAAGTCCTGAGAGTTTCAGGTTGCAAAATGCTGAAGGAGTGAGAAGCTCCTCCCACTCCTCACAGCCTCCTCCAACTAGAACACTTCTGACTGCTTCCCAGCCCACAACCAACATAAAAAAAAAAACCATTGTGTCAAGGAGACAGCACCAAAAGGCAAAACGAAGGTAAGGGTAATCACAGCTGGGGATAGTAGCTGAAAAGGAAAAGTTCAGCATGCTAAATTATGTCATGAAACTTGGCTCCTATACCTAGTGCTATATTATTAAATTGTTTGGCATTGTTAAATGGGTTGCTTTTAAATCCTAGACAAATTCTGTAGCCAAGTCTGGGAAAACAACTTGGTTTTACCAGGAAGGGGATGAGAAGTCTGGGATTTGACTAATGAGGAATTTTATTCAATTAGTGCTGCTTAGTATATTGCCAGTGCTACCGCGTTATTGAAAGCTGATTACTGACCACACTGCAAGGACTCTCTTACCAGTGAAGCAGCATTGATTGATCAATTCCTCGACAGGAGACCATGGCAAAGAAGGTGGCAGTGATTGGAGCTGGAGTCAGCGGCCTGGTCTCACTGAAGTGCTGTGTGGATGAGGGACTGGAACCCACTTGCTTTGAGCGGACTGAAGATATTGGAGGGCTGTGGAGGTTCAAAGTAAGTGACATCTTTTTTTTTTTCTCTTGAGCAGACTCTACTGCTTTCAGAGTAAATCACAGCTGCAGAGGGGCCTTGTTGAAGGATCTCCTAAGCGACTTTGATCAGACCTATTTCATGCAGCTACACAGGAGCTATAGAAATAGGCTGTCATCTCTCCCCGGTCATGACTCTCCTAACCCAGATGGCCAACCCAGGCACATAAAGGACCTTTTCTTATGGATCCTGCAACTGTCTCGCAGCCCACATTCTAGTGATTCTCAAAGCAACATACTAATGTTGGAGGACATTTTACAAAATAGAAGTGACAGGAATTCTTTTCAAGAGGCCACATCTATTCCAAACACTGAGCAAGTGCTTTTTCAGGGTGTGCTGACTTTCCTTTTCTCTGACAAATCATGTCTGTTTGCTTAGCATTACTGATGACACTCTAGGGTAACTTCTGGGAAACGCTTTAAAGGTATTATTAAACACATTCATTGAGTTCATTCTATTAGCCAAACCTAAATATTGATAATGCTCTCCACTCATCAGAATTTACATAAAATTTAAACAGATACATAGATAGACAACTGCAGAGATTCATAATTATCCCTTCCCACAGTGTTTTGATTTTAAATACTAGCTTGCCACCTCCTCAGTGTGAGATCTTGAGCAAGCTCTTGGCATCCCTGTGTCTTAGCCTTCTCAGCTGTATAATGGGGATAATAATATAAAAGTGTAATCACTCCACAGTGCTGTTTTGAAGATTAAGGGAGATAATTTATGTAAAGAAATTAGAGCACAATAAATGTCAGCTCCAATAGCTACATATTTTACAGACAACCAAACAGAAACTGAGGGAGATTAAGTAACTTGATCATGGTCACATAGCTGGAATTGGCATTCAAACCCAGGTCTCTATGACTTCTAAACAGGCTAGCCCCCTACTTATAACCATGCCCTAACTTGCATTTTTTTCTCAGAAAGGTTAAACAGAAGTGCTAGCTCAGAACTCCTGTGCAACAACTTTAGGATTGTGTATCAGGTGCATCTAAGTGAGGGAGTAAACAGTTGCGAACACTCTAAACAGAAGCAAAAGGTTTGAATACACTCAAAGCAGACTCCAAGGTGCAGTTGGGTGGCTCAGTCAGTTGAGCGACCAACTCTTGATTTTGGCTCAGGTCATGATCCCAGGGTCATGGGATCAAGCTCCACATCTGGCTCCATGCTGAGCATGGAGCCTGCTTAAAATTCTCTCTCTCTCTCTCTCTCTCTCTCTCTCTCTCTCTCTCTGTCTCTCTGCCCCTCTTTCTGGCTTGCTCTCTCTCTCTCTCAAATAAAAATAAATAAAAATAGGGGCACCTGGGTGTCTCAGCCGGTTTAGTGTCCGACTTCAGCTCAGGTCATGATCTCACGGTTTGTGAATTCGAGCCCCACGTTGGGCTCTGTGCTGACAGCTCAGAGCCTGGAGCCTGCTTCCGATTCTGTGTCTCCTCTATCTGCCCCTCCCATGCTCATGCTCCATCTCTCCCTGTCTCTCAATAATAAATAAATGTTAAATTTTTTTTTAAATAAAAGCAGACTCTGACATTAGCAGAGACCATCAAAAGGGCTCTGCCTACAAGCTGACCAATTAGGGGGAAGGCACAGACATCTAGCACATGTGCTTTGCAAGTTCGAACTGAATTTTATGCCAAAGTGGATTTTTTAACCTGGGGCTTCTCAAATGTGTATGACTATAAGACATACCTAGAGGGTTTTTTAAAGATACTTAACACCAACCCAGACTTATTAAACCAAAATCTTCTAAGGAGGGGAATCTGTTTTTAACAGGAGTCTCTAATGAATCTTACAATGAGACAAATTTAGCCAGCAAATTGCACAAATACCAAATAAAAATCTATTCATTCAACTATGCAAACATAATCAGAGCTAATGATGGAGATATTGATCCTTATATAGGACAGGTAACTTGCAGAGAGGAAACTGGAAAAACAGTTTGAATCACATTCATTTCTTACTAACAACTGGTCATTAGAAACAGCTTTTCCTGGGGCACCCAGCTGGCTCAGTTGGTTGAGTGCCAGACTCTTGATTTTGCTCAGGTCATGATCCCAGGGTCATGATCCAGGGTAATGGGACCGAGCCCCATGTTGAGGCCCGTGTCGAGATCCATGCTGAACGTGGAGCCTGCTTAATATTCTGTCTCTCCATCCTTCTCTGCTTCCCCCCCCATCTCTAAGATGATTAAAGAAAAAAAAAAAAGAAACATTATAGCTTTTCCTGAGAGGGTGATATAATAAGGTGGTCATTCCTGTCTTAACCAAAGATGTATTATTTTTGTTGACTCTAGGTTCACTCTAGGTTCCATTTGGGTGCCCCGCCCCGGGAGATTTTTAATCTAAAGAATAAATGTGAAGTTATAACAAATTTATTATTAAATATAAATTTGTCAGTGTCTTATTACCTGATTTGGGACTTAATATCTAAAAGCCAAATGTCCAGGGGTGCCTGGGCAGCTCAGTCGGTTAAGTGATCACCTCTTGACTTTGGCTCAGGTAATGATCTCATGGGTTCGTGAGTTCAAGCCCTGCATCTTGTTCTGTGTCGATGGTGCAGAGCCTGCTTTGGATTCTGTCTCCCACTCTTTCTGCCCTTCCCCTGCTTGCTCTCTCTCTCTCTCTCTCTTTCTCTCAAAATAAACAAAAAATAAACTTAAAAAAAAATTAGAAAGCCAAATGTCCCTTATATGATTATCATCAATTTGGTGATAGAAGCCGTGATAGACCACGTATTTTTATGTGGTCTGTCAAAAATATGACTTGATGAATTCCAGGAAGGTTTCTTCCTGCCCCCAAATACTTTTCCTGCTGTCCTAATCCCAGTTGCCAGTGTTTAACATTTCAGAATTAGAGATACCTTCCTATGGGTTAGAAAGGAAAAATTAGATTAAAATTTGAGTTAATTAAACCTCATTAGATATAAAATGGTGAAGTATATAAGTTCCTGAAACCTTTAACAATATCACATTTCAAACCTCTCAAAACTACGTCCAATAGAGAAACAAACAATTTTCTCAACCCAAAGAAGACAAGTAATCTCCCTGCAGTGTTAAATATACAGTATGCAAAATATCCCAAGTGGCCAATGAGGCCGCGTGAGGGTCTTGATTACCAACAGACTGATTGCCAAAGGGAGGAGGCACCGAAAAGGATGCTGGGAGCTACCACACCCACTCCCGAGGAAGCTTCACCTCTTCGCTACTCTACCATCAAGAATCAATTTTGAAAATAGTTTATTCATTAATTTCTATATTTACACATAGTCCTTCTAAGATCACCTAACATATTTAGTGCTGACAAGTTAAAACAAAATTTAAGAATCATTGCCCCATGCCCTGCTCAGAAGGTGCTGGATTTTTCCAGAAGGTTCTCCAGCACCCCTTAGTGGCAGCTTTGCAACATGGGCGGGGTGCATCATGAACCTATTTTTAGCACTTTTCCAGCAATGGAAAAGTACTTTCCATGCATCATCTTATTTTTTTTCTTCATAATACTCCTAAAAAGCAGTGTCAGGGAGCAAGAATTCCTGTCCCCTCAAAAGTCCTTCTAACTGGACTAAGCATCAAATTGACATAAGACAAACTAACAGGAGAAAATCAAAGTTAATAGATGTTCCTGAGGAATCCACATAGACATAGAAATTCCAAACACAGGGAAAATGAGGTATATACGTCATTCTAAAATAAGGAGAAGCGGGTAGGTTCTGGGACTTTAAAGGAAAGGAATGTCCTTCACACGGCAATAAGAATGGATGCTTGCTCTGTCATTCAGATGGGTCACTCACATAAAATTTTTCTCTGTTAATAACCCTTATTCTGGGAAAGACCCTCAGTTTAGATTCTTGTGTATGGTAAAGGGAGGACAAAAGTTTCTCTTGAGCCCATAAGGTCTCAAGTGCCTTCAGTTCAAAATAATCCACATGCCCAAGTGGCACATTTTGGGGGGAAGAGGGTCTGTCCTGAGATCCTTCAGTAGGTATTATGATTATCCTCATGGACATATCAAGAAGAAGATGAGTTTTGGAATGAACAATTTCTCCAGGGGAACATAGGTAGTGGGAAAGGCACAAAAATGAAGGTCTATAAGATTTCTGAGCCTGCACACCTAATAATCTTACTGAGGTGTCAAGAGAGGAAAGCATGATCTACCTTTAGCCACTAACCTTCTCTGCCTCCTTCATTGTTCCTAATACCAGCGTTCACAGGAAAGTTACCAACATATATCGCATTTTTGTTTGTTTGTTTGTTTGTTTTACATTTGGTTATAAATAGATCTTTTCCCAGCTACAAATACTCAATTGTTTTAATCTTCATATAATACTCTCTAAATGTCTCTCCATCCTTCCTCTAGATTCAATCTGAAATACCAGTTTCTCTCTTAAAATGTGATTCACACAAGATCCAATATTCCAAACCAATTTATTTTTCCAACATATATATTTTTTCAGAACCAAAGGGGTGCTTGGCACTGCTTTAGACAATGTGGATAAATCCCCTTGAAGAATTTATAATCAATTGGTCTAACAATTGCCCAGCATGACTTATGTTTCAGTAGGCCTGGACGGTCTACCTTTGCTAAAACAATTTAATGCTGCATTAGCTTTTTCTGCATTTGCAAAATTAAAGCTATCATTCATATAATTATTTCGATAGGGATTATCTCATTTTATACTCACAATACTCTCCTACATTATTTGTTATTAATTTCAACTTAAATATAAGAAAACCAAGGGTAAGTGGCTTTCCCATAGTGACTAAATAAATAGTAGGTGTTAGATCTTAGAACTAGCCACAATATTGAGATTAAATACATATAGGCTCTCCATCATGCTTTGTCTCACATAACTCCAATCATTTATACTGAGCTTAGGATCAATCAAAGTTCTGGATCTTTTCTATTTGAAGCACTGATGATCCAGGTCACTATTATTCTACCCTTATGAAACTGAATTGTCTTTTTTTTTTATGTTTATTTATTTTTAAGAGAGAGAGAGAGAGAGATCATGAGTGGAAAGGGGCAGAGAGAGAAGAAGACACAGAATCCAAAGCAGACTCCAGGCTCTGAGCCGTCAGCACGGAGCCCGACGTAGGGCTTGAACTCACGAACCGCGAGGTCATGACCTAAGCCGAAGTCAGACACACAACCAACTGAGCCACCCAGGTGCCCCTGAAACTGAATTGTTAATTCTACTTACAGGAGTTCACATTTGGGCATGTCCAACTGCATTTAGTTGGTTTTATCTTTGGTCAAGAAATATTCATTTGAAATTTCAATTCTGTCTATTCTTACTCAGCTCTTTCGGTTCTCTACTTTGGGTATACGCAAATTTGATCACCTGTATTTGTCTCCGTCAATGTTTTTGACTTAAATGTTAAAAATAGGAAGATAAAAATATGAAACAGACACTTGGGACATCACCAAATGGAACTTCCCAGGTGGCACCATCTATCTCTATACTGCACTCCTATCTTTCCTGTGCACCACAAACTCTCTTTTGTGTCGATTGGCTTATTCTTTTTAACAGCACATTCTGTGCACTTGAAGTTTAACATTATACAAGACTAATGTAGGGGCAGAAAAGTTTTCCCTTCTTCCCTTCTAGGTTCTTTGGCTGGTCTAATAATTTAATTGATCTATGACAGGGTAACAGGTCTAATAATTTAATTGCTATATGACAGAGTAACAGGGGGAAAAGAAACAAATATTTAATAACATGTATATATCTTGTATACCTGGGATAGACTCAGGAAAACTGAGTAACTCCCCGAAATGGCCATCACCTTAAAGACCACCTTTAGCTAAAGACATGAGAAGATGTTGAGGGTAGGGAGTCAGTTCCAGGAGGTAACCCAGGAAAAGCAGTAAGAGTGAGGTTGTTGTGTAGATTTAAGCCATTGCCTTCTTCTTTGATAGGAGTTTCTAGACACTGACTCATCCCCTTCATCTTGGCACAGCGAGAGAGACACCCTTATGCAAGCAAGAGATTTCCCTTATGCAAGTAAATACCTCTCACAGAAAGGTAACTTCTACTCAGTTTTCAAGGCCTACCTATGTCTGCTGTTTCTTAAAAAATAACCAGTTTAAAATAATCCCCCTGCCAAACAGACACAGTCGAGGGTGGCAAATTCTGCTCCTCTTTGCTGGTTTAGAACGAACAGCCATTTCCTCTCCAGAAGAGATAACCACCTTCCCTTTGTTTTACTTCCAGGCATTCTCTTAGGTAAGCTTATCCCAAGAATCTATCGCAGCGTAATTCAATATAACTTAGGTTTTTGTACCTTGCTGCCCAATTAATGCAAATGTATTAATAACCAAATTTAACATGTTAGATATTTGTAACTCTCCAGGCAGTGAAATATAAAATACTGTGGCTGGGTCTCAATTAAGTCTGTTCACCAGTAGTTCAAGATATATATTGGTTATCTTGCCACAATATTTTTAAAGTAATGTTTACGTGTGAAGAAAGGAAAAAAGTTTACAGCGGACGACTAGCAAAACCAAGTACTCATTCCCACTATACCACTGACTGTCCATTTTGCTATCATTAAGCCCTATTTGCAGTGATGGTAAAATGCTTCTAGTTAACATTACATATTCTTTCATTCTTTCATTCTTTCACCAAACATATTAGCTCATCTTGCACCATGCATGTCCCCAGCATATACTAGGTACCGTTAACCTTAAAAACTGACAGTCATTTTACCAGCAAAAGACAGATTTATTGAGGAATAGAAGAGAATCGCAGTCTGGGACAAACAAGCTGTAGCAAAACTGTGTGCAATCCAGGGAACAAAGTAAAGGAATGCTTTTTAAAGGAGAAAACGGTAAGTTGGGAAGGCTGCTATAAACTAAAAGCCCATTGGAATAAACTTGGGGTTTGAGGTATGGTGGCTTCTCATTGGCTGAGCTGTTGTCCAGGACAGGGTGGGGGGCGGGGGGGGGGGGGTGGTGAGGAAAGTGTCTCTTCCTCCAAATAGAAGAATAAAGTAGTGTCCATATGCAAGGTCAAATCCATCTCTTCCTGTTGGGTCTGCAATTGACTATGAGTGGTAGGGCCAAAACTTCCCAACTCCATTTTAGTGACGTTTACTGTTACTAATTTTCACAGTACTAAACAGGCACAAATGCACAGTCCCTGAAGGCTAAGGGCTCATAGTTCAGAAGAGGAAATACTAAAGCAAATCCATATCAGAGTGCAATTTTATAAGGGCCCTTACTCTAAGTGTTATGGAAAGCACAGAACATCATGCAGTAGAGAATAGGGCAAGCTTCCTACACGACGAGATGCTTTCATTTGTCTTGACAATAAGCAGAGATCAGGCCTGTGTTCTAGGCAGAGTAAATGGCATGTGCAAAGGAGCTTGAGAAACCTGACACGCATAGAGAAGATAAAGTCACGTGATGCAGCTAGAACAAAGGAGGCAGGTGGGTGAATAGAAATTGATGAAGCTGGAGAGAATAGTCAGGGTCTCATCATGAAGAACGTGTGTCCCATTCCAACAAGTATACTTTTTACCGTGAAGGCAGTAAAGAAAGTAGGCAATATGGGAGTCAGGGAGTTTAAATGGGGGTCACTATCAGTGAGCAAGCCAGAGATCTAGGGAGGTACCAACCTAATAGAGGGATAGCAGAATGCAGTAACGGTCTAATAAAGATGGTGGCTCCCAACATTCATGTGCATAAGAATCAGCTGGGGAGCACTTTTTTTATATAAGTTTATTTTTTTGAGACAGAGGGAGAGAGAGAGCATGAGCAGGGGAGAAGAGAGAGAGAGAGAGAGAGAGAGAGAGAGAGAGAGAGAGAGAGAGAGAGAGAATCCCAAGCAGGCTCCTTGCTGTCAGCACAGAGCCCAATTTGGGGCTCCAACTCACAAACCATGAGGTCATGACCCTAGCAGAAACCAAGAGTCCAACACTTAAGGGACTGAGCCACCCAGGCACCCCAGCTGGGGAAGCATGTCTTAAATACACATTAATGGACCCAAACCAGACCTGCTCAGAGTTTATGTTTTTCAAAGCTCTCCTGAAATCTTATCATGCAATAATCCATGAATGGCATTTGGGAACCACAATTTTTCCCCTAACTCTATAGTTAGGTGGAACATAAAAATAGTTTCAGTTGTACTTATTTCAAGCAACGGAACAGATAGCTATAAGTTCCATCAGAAAGAGTGAAAATTTGGAGAGTGGTAGAAATTTTTTAAGAAATACAATTTTATTATTTCCAACTGCTTAGAGCAACTAGCCAAGAGAACAAATATTTACTGGTCGAGGTAAATATGCTAATGTATCACAATGAAAATGACTAATTTATAAGTGTTTGTAACTCACATTTATAATAAGTTGAATCTATTTTCACTGTATAAGTTTGCTCCCTTTAGTAGGTTAAATATTACCATTATAATCTTCCTTAAACTTAGTTTTTGCAACCTTTTTATTCTTACACAGTGGAAGATAAACTTCAGTCTAATCTATGATCAAAATATCATAAATTCTAAATCAGTGCTCTCTGAACTAATTTTATTTTGCTATATAGTCTTCTGACATTCAGAAAATTCTACATTAGGAAAATACTTCATCATATGACCATTTCTCTTAGGTAAATCGTAGCAAATTCTATCTGCTAGGAAATTCAGACTATCAGTATTTGTGCTTAAATATCATTTTTAGGTACTATTTCTATTTTAAATAAATATGAGTTACATTTATATGTTTTGAAAGCTGTGTCTCCCTGTCTTTGTCTTGGCTGAGAGGAAAGCTTCTCATCTTATTCTGTCTCCATTCTTCCATCCTCAGAGCCCAAATATCTATCTATCTATCTATCTTAATTTTTTTTAATTTATACCCAAGTTAGTTGGCATATAGTGCAACAATGATTTGAGGAGTAGATTTCTTTTTTTTTTTAAGTTTTTTTTTACATTTATTTATTTTTGAGACAGAGAGAGACAGAGCATGAACAGGGGAGGGGCAGAGAGAGAGGGGGACACAGAATGGGAAGCAGGCTCCAGGCTCTGAGCCATCAGCCCAGAGCCTGACGCCGGGCTCAAACTCACAGACCACAAGATCGTGACCTGAGCTGAAGTCGGACGCTCAACCGACTGAGCCACCCAGGCGCCCCGAGGAGTAGATTTCTTAATGTCCCTACCCATTTAGCCCATCACCCCCTCACAACCTATCCAGCAACCTTCTGCTCCCTATATTTAAGAGTCTCTCATGTTTTGTCCCCCTCCCTGTTTTTGTATTATTTTTGCTTCCCTTTCCCTATGTGCATCTGTTTTGTATATATTAAAGTCATCATATGAGTGAAGTCATATGATATTTGTCTTTCTCTAATTCAATTAGCATAATACCCTCTAGTTCCATCCATGTAGTTGCAAATGGCAAGATTTCATTCTTTTTGATTGCCGACTACTACTCCATTGTATATATATGCCACATCTTTATCCATTCATCTGTTGATGGACACTTGGGCTCTTGCCATACTTTGGCTATTGTCAATAGCACTGCTATAAACATTATGGTACATGTGCCCCGTCAAAACAGCACACCTGTGTCCTTTGGATAAATACCTAATAGTGCAATTCCTGGGTGATAGGGTAGTTCTATTTTTAATTTTTTGAGGAACCTCCATACTGTTTTCCATAGTGGCTGTACCAGTTTGCATTCCCACCAGCAGTGCCAAAGAGATCCTCTTTCTCTGCATCCTCGCCAACATCTGTTATTGCCTGAGTTGTTCGTGTTACCCACTCTGACAGGTGTGAGGTGGTATCTCATTGTGGTTTTAATTTCTATTTCCCTGATGATGAGTGAAGTTGAGCATCTTTTCATGTGTCGGCTGGCCATCTGAATGTCTTCTTTGGAGAAGTGTCTATTCATGTCTTTTGCCCATTTCTTCACTGGATTATTTGTTTTTTGGGTGTTGAGTTTCATAAGTTCTTTATTGATTTTGAATACTAACCCTTTATCTGATATGTCCTTTGCAAATATCTTCTCCCATTCCGTCAGTTGCCTTTTAGTTTTGCTGATTGTTTCCTTCACTGTGCAGAAGCTTTTTATTTTGATGAGGTCCCCGTAGTTCATTTTTGCTTTTGTTTCCCTTGCCTCCAGAGATGTGTTGAGTAAGAAGTTGCTGCGGCAGAGGTCAAAGAGGTTTTTGCCACTTTCTCCTCCAGGATTTTGATGGCTTCCTGTCTTATGTTTAGGTCTCTCATCCATTTTGAGTTTATTTTTGTATATGGTTTAAGAAAGTGGTCCAGATTCATTTTTCTGCATGTTGCTGTCCAGTTTTCCCAGCACCACTTGCTGAAGAGACTGTCTTTATTCCATTGGATATTATTTCCTGCTTTGTCCAAGATTATTAGTTGGCCATACGTTTGTGGGTCCATTTCTGGGTTCTCTATTCTGTTCCATTGAACTGATTGTCTGTTTTTGTGCCACCAAATGCCTTTTTATTCAATGTAATAACAAGCTCCCTGGAGACAGAAACTCTGTGTCCTGTTT
The DNA here is from genome assembly GCF_022837055.1 of Prionailurus viverrinus. Classification (NCBI taxonomy): domain Eukaryota; kingdom Metazoa; phylum Chordata; class Mammalia; order Carnivora; family Felidae; genus Prionailurus; species Prionailurus viverrinus. Next base: position 11,075,074 of record NC_062577.1, read on the forward strand.
GCATTTAGTCCCTAACTCAAAGCTCAGGGCCTGGACAGGAGAGATACTTGATATGTATTTGTTTATTAAGAAGAATCATTCTCCCTTCTTAACCATCAGCAAAGGGTTTTACCCAGATTCATCTAAACACATAGACATCTGCTTCAGCCAACACAGGAGGAAGCCAACATAGAAACAAAGCTTTTTTTTTAACAGCTGTATACCAATCAACCATAATAAAGATTATTACTTGATCTTCAGGGGAAAACTTGTGATGTCATCATCGATTGCTGACAAATGCTGACACCATTAGAACTCCCAGAGGAGAGTCTTGCCCTGGCTCTGAAACTTCTGTAGCGGTTCAGACATCACAAGCAGTCCTTCTCATGACTCCAGAGCCCCTTAAAATTGACCTGACGGAGGAGCCAACCACATTTGAAAGCCACTGTATTGGCACATGAAAAAACCAGCATGTTGGCTACACTATAACAATCTTAGTTTAGCTTTTTCAAGAGTCAAACTAGTCAAACTATGACTAGTTTAGTAAGATTAATCCTCATGACCTATAATAATAACAATCGAGGCAGACATGAGTTGGGCACTTATTTAGAGACAGGCATTGTGCTAAGCACTTTACCTAATCTCAGCCTGATAACAATTGACCAGTGTTGGAATTATTAATGAACCCCATTTTACAGGAGAAAATGAGGAAACTGACTTACGTAACTTGCCCATGGCTAAAAAGCCATTAAAGGTGGTAGAATCAGGCCATCAATCCAGTTTGACTTCAGAGCTCTCACATTTCCTCTGTGCCACTTATAAAATTATCTGATCTTGAGGAAAAAATAATTGGTATCTCTTTGCTTCACGAAATACAGTTGACCTTTGAACATCATGGGGGTTGGGGCACTGACTCCCACACAGTCAAAAATCGGTGTATAAATTTTGGCTCCTCCTTTGAAGCAGCTAGGTGGCTCAGTCAGTTAAGCATCCCACTCTTGATTTTGGCTCAGTTTATGATCTCACGGGTTCCTGAGTTCAAGCCCCACATCAGGCTCCTTGCACTGACAGTGCAGAGCCTACTCGGGATTCTCCTTCTCTCCTCTCTCTGCCCCTCCAGTATACACAGTCTCCCTTAAAATAAATAAATAAACTTTAAACAAATTTTTTGGCTGCCCTAGAACATAACTACTAATAGCCTACTATTGACCAGAAGCCTTACTGATAACATAAACAGTCGATTAACACATATCTTGTATGTTGTATGTATTATATACTATATCCTTACACTAAAGCAAGCTAAAGAAAAGATTATTAAGAAAATCATAAGTACTGTACTATAAAACACCTATGTATAAATGGAGCCATGCAGTTCAAACCTATGTTGTTCAAGGGTCAACTATATTTCCAAGTTTGAGAATTTGGCTGGATAAGAAAGTCAGACATTTAGTCTTACCAAGGACATTGTACTTGACCATGCTGAAACATCCAGAAATATCAGTTTGACCCTAGTCGTATACAATTTGAAGCTAGTGTTTGAAAATTAAAATGATTTATTGATCCAGAGTTCAGGGTCGTTGTATCCTTGTGTATGAGGCAGAAACCACTTCATATTCTAACGCAAACTCCCTTGACATTCAAGCACTTACATACAGTTAACATCACACCAAACTGTAATCACCTAGAAAGCTGGCTGACCCTAAACTGACTAGCTTTTATCAAGCCATTTGAAACTGAAATAACGGTACAATCTGAGCCTTGATTCCAGACTAGGAAAGGTAAACACATTGTTCACATTCAAAAAGGCATTTGGCTCCTGACCTATAGCAGGCATGAATTGTGGATGGATGGATGGATGGATGGATGGATGGATGGATGGATGGATGAGGAGAGATAGAAGGAATGCATGAGGGAGATGGATCCTCAAAACGTAGACTTAGTTAGCAAATATTCTACATACCACTCCTAAATGACATGATCTGAGCACAAACATTGTTTTAGCTTTGGTAACTCATATTCGTACTGATAATCCTGAAATTAGGACACAGTGAGGCCCAATGCATATAAAGAGCTTTGCTGATAAAAGAGGAAAGGTCCCACAGTTTATTCTTCTTTAAGTCTTTGAAATCAAATCCAACCTCTTGTGCAGAAAACTCAGGTGTGATGGTGAGTGTGCCTGTGTCGGTTATCTCGCTGCTAGAAAAGCTACCCTCAGTGCCTTTCATGTACTGCGGTGAATGGGGAGTTTTAACCAACAGCTTTGCTGAAGCTTGTAGCTTCCTTAATAACACAGACAATAACAACACTGTTGAGCATCCAGTAGCTGCCCATTTTATAGATGAGAAGACTGAACCTCACTGCACTGACTGGTCCGGGCCACACAGTCTAAAGAGAGACGGATTCAAAGCCGTGTCTAACTCCAACAACCAGATTCCTTCAGCTAGTCCAGGCTGCCTCTTTCAGTGCTGCCAAAGATTTAAGGAGGCTGGATCTAAAGGTTTGGCAGGAAAGTAACAATTCTTCATGAATAATGATGAGAGAGAAACATGCACAACTGAGTTATTATGGTGGCAGGATTAGAGTTCAATATTTACTTTCCTTTATTTACTATTCTGTGGAAACGACAGAGTGCTGTTTCTGTATCACTGAGTAATCTATTCCAATTAATTCACGAGTTCCTGCAACTTTTCCATTTCATTACATTGCACCCTAACGTTGCATCATAATAACAACTACTGTTTGCCTGAATTATGCCTTAGTCTGCAGAAGCATTAATTGAGGAGTTCCTGGGTGGCACCATTTAAATTTTCTTGAGCAACCCTCTTTGATAACATGCCGATTTCAGGGACATTGAATCACCACACTTAGCTCTTACATAATTTAACATAAAGAACATTATCAGTATGCACAGCGCTTAGAGGAAACTATAAACTCAACCATAGCATGTGCTGTCTGCGGTTTTACCAAAGTATAGTGGCTAAGATTTAGATTCAAGTCGAAGATGTGATGGATGCTAATGCTGTTCACTTTTAGCACTTGAGGAAGGTTGGTTTCCATAAAGCGTAAAATGAAAGTGGGGCATTCAAACTAAGATGTGAAAACTACCTGCTCCCAGAAGTATTCATTTTAGGTACAATTCTCCAGAATACTTCCTCACCAGTATCCCAGAGTTTGTTGGTTCCTAAAGAGGTGGAAGGTGGAGATAGGCTCTCCAGAGGGAGTTCCGGAATGGGGCTAATTGTCACAATGGCTGGCATTAAGCAGGTAGAGAGGTGCCCAATATCCTGCAATGTGCCCAAACGAGGGTTGTCCCCACCTCCTATCCACCAGGGGCAATAGCCCCTCCAGTGAACAACATTGGAGGACCCCAATGAGGCCCTCTCACACGGGATGATGGAACATATAAGCCGCACCTCAGCACCCAGACACTGTAGTCCCTCTACAGCAGTGAAAGACGATCACATAACCCAAGGGTTTGACTCGGAAAAAGAGTAAAACACCAAGGGATCATTTTAAATGTAACATGATTATCACTTTTTTTTAATTTTCTTCTTTAGGAAAATGTTGAAGATGGCCGAGCAAGTATCTATCAATCTGTCATCAGCAACACCAGCAAAGAAATGTCCTGTTTCAGTGACTTTCCAATGCCTGAAGACTTTCCAAACTTCCTGCACAATTCTAAGCTCCTGGAATATTTCAGGATTTTTGCCAGAAAGTTTGATCTTCTAAAATATATTCAGTTCCAGGTATTGTATTTTGGGGGGAATGGCTTTCTCCACATGGGTTCAGCTCACATTTAGAGAAGTTACTCTGGTAATTAAGAAAAAGTGAAGAAAACAAAATATTTCAATCCAATTCTTTGCTGAAAGGTAAGAGCAAGATAGAAAGCCCAAAAGGTAGTGTCACTAACCCCGATATTATAGATTACATGCACATTAGCAGAAGAGGAAAATCACCTGTTAAAACTAAGGATTTGAATAATGATGATATTGACCATGAAACTGCACTTAAGCTAATATCTATAACCCCTGCAGACCCCTAGCCTCATTTCCCTTGAAAGAATAGAAGAAGAAAATCAAACTGCTATTTCATTTTTGGATCTTCTCTGTAGAAATGGAATTGCTGAGAAATACGTATGAAATAAACTCACAGCTCTCCATTCATTTCATAAGCCTGTAGAAACTATTTTTGGTCTTTGGGGCGGGGGGGGAAGGCATGGCACATTCTCTGGCAACATAAGGCTGGTTGGATCATTTTTAGATACAATTAGAACCACCTTTCCTGTGCTCCCTCAAAAACAAATAATCAACAAGAACAATATTCTCACTATACATGCTGGATTTTTATCAATAACCTACACTCTGAAAACTAGTAACTGTGCTTAGGAAACAAAATTAAATTATACCTCTGGATAAATAACTGTGAGTGAGCTTATTTTCTTGTAACACAAGAAAAAAAATCTCATTTTCTCAGTAATTTCATTTTTGTTCCAGGTTTGCATTCTATTAATTTATAGTAGCTGATTGTGGTGGAAATCTATATTTGTAACTACCATGAAAATGTATCTGATGTAGTTTTCCCCAATGCCTGGCAGAACCATCCTATGAATAACAGATTTTTTTGTACCAGAAGCTTTAATAGGTCTTTGCCCATTTGACTATCAATTTATTTAACAGATATATTGCCCTCTTATGATATAATTTGCGTTATGTGTTCTTTGAAAGGTCATGTTAAAGTTGCAAGGGAGCTGTTTCTTTTGTTTATTGCATTACTGCTGTTGGATTCCTGGAGATTAGAGAGGGGTTAGGAACACTCATTTCCATTATTAGTCTCTTGGTACAAGTCATAAGATATTAGGGCTCCACTCGATCTATAAAAGCTCTGTTTCATTTCTAATAGCCTCCTGAGTTGCACTGAAGGTGTTAGTTCCCAAAGCACATTTTTAGTAGCAATAACCCACAGTGCTTTAGCTAATATACTACCTTAAACTGCAAATCTGAATCTTTTCTCATAGCCAACAATGCCCAGACATTTTATAATACGTTAGCAAACTTTATACTAATAGTCTATATATTTTCTTAATTGGCACAGCTTCAAAAATTGCCAACCCAGCGTTTTTTTAGATATCTGAAAATTTGAAAAGCAGGTGTATGGGACTCAAATACTTGTAAGCAAGAGAAGCATGCCATGACTCTAGAAGTAAGAAAAACTTTGTTTCCACTTGACATTGTTTCTTTTTTTTTTTTTTTAAATTTTTTTTTCAACGTTTATTTATTTTTGGGACAGAGAGAGACAGAGCATGAACGGGGAAGGGGCAGAGAGAGAGGGAGACACAGGATCGGAAACAGGCTCCAGGCTCTGAGCCATCAGCCCAGAGCCCGACGCGGGGCTCGAACTCGCGAACCGCGAGATCGTGACCTGGCTGAAGTCGGACGCTTAACCGACTGCGCCACCCAGGCGCCCCGACATTGTTTCTTAAACACCAAAGATGTATAAGCTTTATGTGCATTTACAAATTCATAGACCTCCAGTGAGCTACATTAAAAAAAAAAAATTAATGGGGGTGACTGAGTGGCTCAGTCGGGTTAAGCATCTGACTCTTGATTTCAGCTCAGGTCATGATCTCATGGCCTGTAAGTTCAAGGCCCACATCAGGCTCTGTGCCGACAGTGCAGAACCTGCTAGGGATTCTCTCTCTCTCTCAAAAATAAACTTAAAAAAAGGATTTCCTATTAAAAAATTAATGAACATAAATTATTTCATCCAAATGAGATCATGAACTATATTGCTATAATGATGTACTCTGTTTTAAAAATAATTAATATGAACAGCTACCATTCATGGGATGCTGACAATGTGCCAGGCACCATACAAAGTGCTTCACACGAGATGTCTTCTCTAGCACAGATTCTGCACAGAGGTGGACACATAAAAGTTTCTTAATCAATACTGACTGTATGATCACTTGAATAATAAACATGTGTTTTGTATCTTGCCCAGAACTTGTCTGTCTCTCTCAAGTCCTTATTCAGTCCTTAACAGACAGGTTCTCACTGCTGAGTCAGGCCTCTTGCACAAAGTACCGTATCCTTGGTAGCTCCCTGCCAAATAAGAATGAGAAGGGGACGCTTCACAGTCTCTGTCTTCAGTGAGTTGAAATGGATTCAAATGGAACCGAGATGGAGTCTGCCCATCCCCACTCCCAGGGTACTACTGAATGAAGCCCCTGTTATGCCAGAGGAATGCTCAATGATGCCTTCTCTGTGTTCGTTCAAGACAACCGTCCTCAGTGTGAGAAAACACCCAGATTTCTCATCCTCTGGCCAATGGGAGGTTGTTACTGAGAGCAACGGCAAGAAGCAAAGCGCTGTCTTTGATGCGGTTATGGTTTGCAGCGGCCATCACATCCTCCCTCACATCCCACTGGACTCCTTTCCAGGTGAGGCCTGCGGGGATTCCCAGCTTTTTGGAGTAGGTCTTGTTGGGGAGGAAAATTTTTCCTTCACCCTTCCACATTCTTTTGGCTAGTCTCAGAGTTAAATTGACAAGACAGACTAAGAGGAAAAAGTTTAATTTAATTATGCATATAGAGACTCCGTAAGAACATGAGGTCCACAGGCAGTCAGGCAATTGAGGCTTGTGTGCCATTTTGAGCTAAAGAGAAGGGGGCATGGGTTAAGGACTTTAAAGGGAAGGAAGTCAGTTCACAGGAAGGTGAAAAAGCCTTCTGTTTGATGGCCCATCCAGAAACAATGGGACACAGAGAGGAAGTTTAACAAACAGACTTTGCTAAGTTCCTCCCTGTCTACCTCCCCTAGTTCATATTATACTGTAGTTATCGACAGTGACAGCTCCCTCCCAGGAGCAGGTCCTCTGTCTAAATTCTTTTAGGCAGTCGGGGGAAGTCAAAGGTTTTTCTGTTTTAAGGAGGCTTCTGTTCCTTAAAAATTACTAGCTTAAAATAATTCACATGCCAAGGAGGCTCATTTCGAGGTGATGAATTTGGCTGCCCTACAGTGTCCAGGTATTTTATATGCAGATTGGATTGACAGGCAAAATTAGCTACTGCAACGGGACATAATATTAAGATCTGGATAGAGCCAGAAAGATGAAAAGCTCCACACGCCATCTTTGTTCCCATTGACCTCTGGGTCTTCATGACACAGGGACTTCGGCCAACTTCCTCCAAAGTCACTAAATCTTCCCTGGGATTTCAGAGAACTTTCACCCACATTGGTTCTCCATTGGCAAGGCCCTTATATCCATGTGCCTACCTTGGCCTTTATCTAGCCTACCAAACCCTGTGACTCTGTTATATCCTTGGAGACTTTTCCTCAGAGCCATGCCCACAGACAGGGATATTGAGGAGATTTCCTGGCAATAAGTGCTCCTATAGGACACTGATGGACACAGAGAGAGTGAAGGAGAGGGATGTAGCCAATGGAACCCCACATCCATCTCTCCTGGTACTTCACAGGCCCTTCTCTCAGAGAGCATACTGCCTTCTCAAGGCCCTCAGGGGAATGTCTAATACAGTGGTTCACAGTCCAGACCTCACACTCAAACCACCTGTGGAGTTTCTAACATCCTAATGACCCCCAAAAGTTCAAATGATATAAGGTAGGCCTAGATCAATTAAGGGTTGCTCAAGTGATTTTAATATACAGCCAGGCATAAGATCTTCTACCCCAAAGCAAACAGAATCACCTGGTGGGCTTTTAAAACCACAACTTGCTAGGCTCCACCTCTGGTATTTCCAACTCAGTAGATACGGTGTCATGAGGCTGAGAATTTGCATTTCCAACAAGTTTCCAGGTTCCAGCTAATGATGCTGGCCAAAGGACCACACTTTGAAAACTAATGATCTAAAGGTTCTTTCAAGCAACCCACGATCAAAGACAAATACTTTAATAAAGTCATATTTTCCTGGGAAAGACAGAGAGAGGCTTGTCTTCAAAAAGGTTTGTCCAGTGAGTTACTGACTTACCGCAATGTAGGAAGTGTCCTTCAATTTCTAGGTGCCTGTTTTTAGTTTATTTTCGTTTTTGTTTGCTTTTGCAAAATAAGAATGATAAATATTATTCAATTATTACACAACTACAATAATAGCACTTCACAATATGTCAAATAACATTTAAAAGAATACATGTGTTAAGTGATATTAAAGTATCACTATACAATCCAAAATAGGATAGGGATGGCTCAGTCGATCTGAGCGTCTGACTCTGACTCAGGTCATGATCTCACTGTTCATGGATTTGAGCCCTGCATCAGACTGCACTGACAGTGCGAAGCCTGCTTGGGATTCTCTGTCACCCTCTCTCTGCCCCTACCCTGCTCTTTCTTTCTCCCTCTCTCCTTCTCAAAAATAAAAAAATTAACAAACAAAAAAATAGGATAATGGGTAGTGAGAAGCCAGCATCCGACTCTGCTGTATTCATTGAAGCCATTTGTTTATTCTCTAATAAATATATAAGCTGCAGCCTCTGAAATCAACTCTTTTGGTCCTGTGCCATATGCTAGCATTTCTTCTATACTTAATTCTTTGAGTCTGCCAATCGGTCTTGCCATTGCAACTCCCCTAAGAGGGGAAGAGGTAAAATAAATAACTGACCCCAGAAAAGAAAAGCTGAAAATGCACTTTTACTGAAATGTACGTGGTTCATGGATTTCTCTCTTCTTCCCCTGAAGGTATTGAGAAGTTCAAAGGCCAGTATTTCCATAGCCGCCAGTACAAGCATCCAGAGGGATTTGAAGGGAAACACATCCTGGTGATTGGACTAGGAAACTCGGCCTCAGATATTGCCGTTGAGCTGAGTAAGAAGGCTGCTCAGGTGGGATGCTCTCTGCTTATCTTGTACCATGGAGGAAGGGAAGAAGTACATATTGGAAAACCCCAGCCACGTAACCAAAAAGCTCCATTACTCACTGATTAGTTGGTTAGTTGGTTCCTACAGTGCGGTATCATTAAAAAAAAACCTGGTAGTCAGGAAGCCAAGGTTTACCTCCCAGCCCTGCCATTAATCAGCCATGTAACCCAGAGTAAGTCTTTTTCTCTGAGCCATATATGTGATATATCACCTACACAGTAGATTCCTCCCACAAGGGACAATGCCCTGATTTCAACAGCATTCCTTTTTGCTTACCAGGTTTTTATCAGCACCAGACATGGTTCCTGGGTCATGAGCCGTATCTCCGAAGACGGCTATCCCTGGGACATGGTGTTGCACACCCGGTTTATCTCCATGCTCCGAAATGTCCTGTCACGATTCAAAATAATTCGAAAATGGATGATGGAACAGCAGATGAATCGGTGGTTCAACCATGCAAATTATGGCCTTCAGCCTCAAAACAAGTAAAGTCATTTTGCTTTTTCATGTTATACTCATTGATAAAGCAAGGGTGTTAGAGGTGCCTCTTGGTAAAGAGCCAAATTGCTAACACAGCATTTCAAACTACAACCTAACAGTATGGGTATTATAGACATTCCAGGATTTGAATTCCAAATTTGTGCTGCATACCTTTTAAAAAGTAAATACTTAAAGAGATGAAATAGAAAATATTATGAACTTTTTTATGGTTGAGTAATATTCCGTTGTGTACGTATACCACATCTTTTGTATCCATTCATCTGTCAATGGACAATTAGGTTGCTTCCATATTTTGGCTATTGTCAATAATACTGCAATGAACATTGGGTGCATATATTTTTTTTCAAATTAGTGTTTTCATTTTCTTTGGGCAAATACCCAGTAGTGGAATTACTGGATCACATGGTAATTTTATTTTTAATTTTTTGAGGAAATTCCATAATGTTTTCCACCATGGCTGCACCAATTTGCATTCCCACCAACACTGTATTAGGGTTCCTTTTTCTCCACATTCTCACCAACACTTAGTATTTCTTGTGTTTTTTATTTTAGTCATTCTGACAGGTATAAAATGATATCTCATTGAGGTTCTAATTTGTCTTATGATTAGTGATGTTGAGCATCTTTTCATGCAGTTGTTGGCCATCTATGTCTTTTTTTGGAAAAACATCTTTTCGGGTCTTCTGCCAATTTTTAATTGGATTACTCGGCCATAAAAAAGAATGAAATCTTGGCATTTGCAACAGCATGGATGGACCTAGAGACTATAATGCTAAATGAAATAAGTTAGTCAGAGAAAGAAAAATACCATACGATTTCACCCAGGTGTGGAATTTAAGAAAGAAAAACAAAAAAAAAAAAATAGACTCTTGAATGCAGAGAACAAACTGGTGGTTGCCAGAGGGGAGGTGAGTGGTGGGATGGATGTAATAGACCAAAGAGATTAAGAGTACACTTATCTTGATGAGCACCGAGAAATGTGTACAATTGTTGAATCACTATATTACACATCTGAAACTAATATAACACTGTATGTTAATTATACTTGGATAATAAATTAAAAAAAGAAAAGGAAATATTAAGAGCTGCTTCAGAAAGCAGAACTAGGATCATAGGAAGAACTTCCTAATACCCAGAGCTGTCCAACATTGGAAAAGGCTGCTTTTGTTGTTGTTGTTGTTGTTGTTGTTGTTGTTTGTTGGCTTTTGTTTGTTTGGTTGGTTTGGTCTGAACCACAGACATTTATTTCTCATAGTACTGGAGGCTGGGAAGTCTAAGATCAAGGTGCCAGCAGATTCGGTTTCTGGTGAGAGCATTCTTCCTGTCTGGCAGACAGCTGCCTCCTCACTGTGTGCTCAAGTGAGGGGGAGAGAAAGAGAGCTGGTTCTTTTATGCCTCTTCTTATGAGGTCTCTAATCCTATTGGATCAGGGCCCCACCCTTATGATCTCATTTTACCTTAATTACCTTTTTTTTTCTTTTTTTGTTTTCAGGAGTAAACTTTAGTGATTCACCTCTTACATGTAACACCCAGTGCTCATCCCAACAAGTGCCCTCCTTAATGCCCATCTCCCATTGAGCCCATCCTCCCACCCACCCACCGCTCCTACAGCAATCCTCCCTTTGGTCTCTGTATCCAAGAGTCTCTCATGGTTTGCCTCCCTCTCTGTTTTTATCTTTTCTTTCCCTTCCCCTATGTTCATCTGTTTTCTTTCTTAAATTCCACATATAAGTGAAATCATATGATATTTTTCTTTCTCTGGTTGACTTATTTCACTTAGCATAATACATTCTAGTTCCATCCACATTGTTGCAAATGGCAAGATTTCATTCTTTCTGATTGTTGAGTAATATTCCATTCTGTATATATACCACATCTTCCTTATCCATTCATAAGTCAATGGACATTTGGGCTCCTTCCATAATTTGGCTATTGTTGATAGCACTGCTATAAACATTGTGGGGCATGTGCCCCTTTGAATCAACGTTTTTGTATCCTTTGGATAAATACCTAGCAGTTCAGTAGTTGGATCATAGGGTAGTTCTATTTTTAATCTTTTGAGGAAACTCCAAACTGTTTTCCAGAGTGGCTGCACCAGTTTGCATTCCCACCAGCAGTGCAAAAGGGTTCCTCTTTCTCCACATCCTTGCCAACATCTGTTGTTTCCTGAGTTGTTAATTTTAGCCATTCTGACAGGTGTGAGGTGGTATCTCATCGTGGTTTTGATTTGTATTTCTCTGATGATGAGTGATGTTGAACATCTTTTCATGTGTTTGTTAGCCATTTGGATGTCTTCTTTGAAAAGTATCTGTGCCTTCTTCCCATTTCTTCACTGGATTATTTGGTTTTTTGGCTGTTAAATTTGATAAGTTCTTTGTAGATTTTGGATACTAACCCTTTATCCGATATGTCATTTGCAAATATCTTCTCCCATCCCATCAGTTGCCTTGGAAAAGGCTTCTCTAAGAGATTGTGACCTTCCTTTCAGAAGGGTGTAGTGGGACATGTGTCCCAAATTCTCCATGTGAACTACTGCTTTGCTAACTCTGTACACCATAAGGGTTCTTCCTATGAGTGGCTTTTGAGAACATATTCACTATCTCTTTGCCAAAAAATAAATCTCTATTGAGCTCGAAGTTATATATCGCTGATCTTATAAACACAAGCAAACATTATGAATGTTTGTTTTTCTTTAGTGATAGCGGGCTCCTTCCCTTTAAAAAAAATACAAAAACAGAGGGTGCCTGGGTGGCTCTGTTGGTTAAGTATCCAATTCTTTTTTTTTTAAGTTTATTTATTTGAGAGAGACAGAGAGAGAGTACAAGAAGGGGAGGGGCAAATAGGGAGGGGGACAGAGGATATGAAGCAGGTTCTGTGCTAACAGCAGAGAGCCTGACATGGGGCTCGAACTCACAACCAACTGAGTCACCCAGGTGCCCCACATCCAGCTCTTGATCTCAGCTCTGATTTTAATCTCAGGGTTGTGAGTTCCAGCCCTGCATTGGGCTCCATGCTGGGTGTGAAGCTTACGTAAAAATATATATATATATATATACACAAAACACAAGAGCTTCGGAATCTTTTAACAAACACCATATGACTGCTCAGCTCTGATATCTAATACATGTAGCATGTATTTTCTTATATTAAAAAAATGTTTCTCAAATCTACAAAAAGGAATTCCAGAAATACAACCAGACTTTATCACCCATGCTATCACATACAGAGACTCCGTGGATATTTGGGATGAACAAATATTCCCAAACTTCAGTTTATACATTAATTGTAATACTAATCCCTTAATAAAGTTTCAAAACGAATGGGGATTTAACTAAATTCTCCTTTCTTACTTTATGATCAGATAGAGATTAAATGGAACAGCATGATAATTAAAGGCAGATAACATAAAACAATAGTGAAAATATCAATGGGATAATCATGACTGGAATATTCAGGGACTGACCCTGGTATTTTGGTTAAGTCCTTGGGAATGCCTCCTCTTTTGAAATGTCTTTTACCCACATCACTTACATGCCTTCCCTTCTTTGTTGAGGGAGAGATTTGTGATATAAGAATAAAGTTATCAAGATAGTAAGGTTCGGGGTAGACCAACTAGTTAAGTTAGAAAGATTTATGGATAGGGGCACCTGGGTGGCCCAGTCAGTTGAGCATCTCACTCTTGATTTTGGCTCAGATGGTGATCTCATAGTTGTGAGATCCAAACCCACATAGGGTTCTGTGCTGGGTGTGGCGCCTGCTTCAGATTCTTTCACTTCCTCTCCCTCTGCTCCTCCCCCTCCTCTCTCTCTCTCTTTAAAAAAAAAAAAGAAAGAAAGTTTTGTGGATATTTGAGAAACCTCATTCAAAGAGCCCAACCCCATAAAATATCAAGAGAGTTCTAGGACTCCTTGTTAAATGTTCCTTCTAAGTATTTTCTTCTGGGTGTTTCAGACATCTCATGAAAGAACCTGTAGTAAATGATGATCTTCCAAGTCGTATACTCTATGGAGCCATCAAGGTGAAATCAAGAGTGATAGAGCTCACAGAAACTTCCGCCATCTTTGAAGATGGAACAGTGGAGGAGGATATTGATGTCATTGTCTTTGCAACGGGATATACTTTCTCTTTTCCCTTCCTGGAAGAGTCACTTGTTAAAGTAAAGGATAATACGGTCTCACTGTATAAGTACATGTTCCCTCCTCACCTGGAGAAGTCAACTCTGGCATGCATTGGTTTCATCCAGCCCCTAGGCTCCATTTTCCCAACTGTTGAACTTCAAGCTCGTTGGGCAACCAGAGTTTTCAAAGGTACGTGAGGGGCCAAATGAGGGGCTAAGGGTTTTACAACTGATGGAGCTTGCTCAATAGTAAGTTTAGACACAGAGGTTGCCAGTAAGAATGTGGCCAAACTTGGGCTGCTCTCATGAGATTAACATCCTAAAAAGTTAGTGGAGAATTTTCAAAGTAGCAAATACAGAGATAAAATAATACTAAATATCTGCACTCATCCTTTAAAAATATTAGAAAGTTCATCGAATTTCAATTGTCATAAAGCTAAGTACATACTATCCTTTCCTGGAATCATGAGAGAATAGTTGAGAAAAAAAAGATCTATGACTCCCAGTTTTACCTAGATGATGTTTATAAATTCCTCTGAATACATGCAAATCCAGAGACCCAGGGCCTTTCTGCATTAACTCAAAATTAACCCTTAGTATGTTTTTTTTTTAATTTTTTAGATGTTTATTTATTTTTGAGAGAGAGAGTGAGACAGAGTGTGATCAGGGGAGGGGCAGAGAGAGAGGGAGACACAGAATCTAAAGCAGGCTCCAGGCTCTGAGCTGTCAGCACAGAGCCTGACATGGGGCTCGAACCACAAACCGTGAGATCATGACCTGAACCGAAGTCAGAAGCTCAACCAACTGAGCCACCCAGGTGCCCCATCCCTTAATATGTTAAGAAACTCAACCTCACAGGTCCTTACAAAGTCATAAAGCTATTGAAAGTTTTCTAAGTATCTGTACAGCCTTTTGCATTCCTCCCTGACCCCAGGGTTCAAATTCAGCTCAACCAAAACTCATTGAATACCTAGCCTTGTGCTGGAACCTGGTGGAATAGAGAGAAATTTTTTTTTTTTATTTGAGAGAGAGAGAGCACACACAAGTGGGGGAGAGGGGCAGTGGGAGAGAGAATCTTAAGCAGGCTCGGTGCTCAGCATGAAGCCCATTGATCCCATGATCCTGGGATCATGACTGAGCCAAAATGAAGAGTCAGATGCTCAACTGAGCCACCCAGGCAACCCTAGAGAGAAATTTAAACAGATCATTTCCACATACTAAGAAAAATGCTTTGGTAGAAGAATGCATGGAGGGTATAGGAAGAAGAGAAAGGATGCTTAGCAGCAGCAGAGTGGGGTAAAGGAGGGCATGTGGTCAAGGAAAACTTCCTAGATGACCAGGTTTCTCAGGTGCAAAAAAGGGAATCACTTGAGCCAAAGCACAGAGGCATGATGGATGTGGAGAATTATAAGCTGTCTGTTGTTCCCAGAACCTGACACATGAGGCAGAGAGGGGTGAGAGATTATTCTTTCTGGAGAAGTGGCCAGGACACAGGAGCCTTTGTAAGGCATGCTAAGAAGGTTACAATACAAAACTTAGGTCAGCGCTTTCCAAATCTGGCTACACATAAAAATCATCTGGTGGACCCTTAGGGACCCTGATTAAGTCTGGCTTGAGGACCTAGAATCTCCATTTTAGAAAGCTTTGCAGCCAGAGGACCCAATGAGAGGTTATAAGCAAAGAAGAGACATTATCAGATTTACATTTTCAATAGATTAGTTCAGCATTAGTGTGGAACATAGATTTGAAAGGAGAAAAGAATGAGGTCTTGGAGACCAGTGAGAAGGCTGGTCTGCAAGTCTCTACTGAAACACGATGCAGCTGAGCCAGGCAGAGAGAAAGTAGTGAAGGTGATAGAAATGTGAGAAATAATTAGGGATAAAATCCGCAGGACATAATGATCAGCTGAATGTAGAAAATCAGAGAGAGAGAGAGACAGGAATCACAGATGACTCTCAGATCTCTAGTATGGGAACTGGGGGGACAGCAGAGCTATGAATAGAGAGGACAGAAGAAGAAGAAGGGAAGAGAGAGGACGTGTGGAAGAAGATGTAAGTCTGACCAGGAGGGCTTTAATGACACGCTTGGTTATGGACTCGTTGACTCTGGTATGTCTGATGACCAGCCATATCCAGGGGAGACTGACCATTTCAACATGCCCGAGAACACCCGTGGACAGAGATGTAATCACAAGCACGTAGTGATAACTCCTACATCAATCTACTTCCTCTGTCCCCACTGCTCAACCTTACCTCCACCAGGCTTACTTCAACAGCCTCTTAACTGGTCTCGCTGCCACTAATCTCACTTCCCTGGAGCCCATTTTCCAAAATTCAGCAGCTAGAAGAATCTTTCCAAAAGGCAAATCTGATCTTGTCACCACCTGTAGAAAATCCTCCCATGGCTTCCTATCACCTTCAGGATACAGCTCAAGCCACCTGGCATGGCTTCCAGCTCTTCAGGCTCACCTTCCTTCTCCAGCCACTTCTCTTACTCCCTCCACCTCAGAGTTCACACAGTAGCCCATGCTCCCCTTATGGGCAGCATCACCTAGAACTCAAGAAGAGCAGCACACCCCAAAGTTCAACAACACAGCAGCCCTGACTGGCGTAACAGGGGTCAGAGTTTAATGGTGGGAATCAAGTACTAGATAAAGCAAAGATACTGAACCAAACCCACTACTCAAACCAGCCTTTTATTTCTAGGCTTGTGTACCTTGCCCTCAGAGAAGACTATGATGGCAGACACTATCAAGAGGAATGAAAAAAGAATAGATCTGTAAGAATTTTTTTTCTAATTCTTTACACAGAGCAGTGTTTCTCAAAGCATAGTGATCTGACTACCCACAAGAACCACCTAGCTCTTTCTTAAACATTTCCTGTGTCACAACCCAAACCAACTGAATCAGAACCTCCAGATGAGACTAGAAACCTGTATTTTTATGTTCTCCCTAGGTGATTCTTATACATATTAGTTTAAGAACCAACTACGTAAAGCTACAAGTGTTACCAAATCAGGACATTTTTCCTGGACTTAATTTTATCCGGCTTTGTGTGATGCCTGTGTTCAATTCCATATCTTCTCAGGTTGCCCGCTCTCTGTGGTTGGAGAGGAAATTGGATGGGGCAGTGATGGTGACAATGGCCTGACTGTCTCTGGAAGGATGGCTGGGGGATGTCCTATCAAACTAAATTATAAAAGGAGTTGATGTGAAGCGAAAGTTCAAAGAAGCATACTTTGTGATACGGTAGAATGGGGTTCAGTAGTGATCAAGCACCCTTGGACAGTTGACTTGGGGGCCTCATATATAGGGGTTTTCTCATGATTAAATTCTAATTAATCTAACATTTACTGAGCATCTATTACGTTCCAGCCACAGTGCCAAGTACTTTCATAATTTAGCAGGTAAATATTAAGTATCTTTTCTGTGCAAGACACTGAGCTCAGATTTCATCTGCATTCGCTCATGAATCTTTGCAGCAATCTTGATTAATTTGTACTTGCCTGGAGAATTGAAGCTACTCACTAAATACCAAGTAATAATCCTGGTTTTAAACCTTGTCACATTCCCAGAACTGCCATGAATTCATGACTATTTCTTTCACGGCCTACTCTCAATCTGAGATCTGGGCCTTCTAATGAGATAAGCTCACACCTTCCACTGGCGATTTATTCAAAACTCATTTATTCATTCACTCAGCCCTTCTTTCTTTCAACAGCCCTCGAACAGCTACTGTTCTTATGTGACTTATAACATTTTGTGAATCTGCCCTCTCTACGTTCTTCATTAAGGTTTGGAAAGAGTCAGAGTCAGACACTGCAGACCGATTATATCGACTACTTGGACGAGCTCGCTTCAGAGATAGGTGCGAAGCCAGACCTCCTGTCTCTCCTGCTAAAAGATCCCAAACTGGCCATGAAGCTCTATTTCGGACCCTGCAACTCCTACCAGTACCGGCTCACTGGGCCTGGGCAGTGGAAGGGAGCCAGAAGTGCCATTATCACTCAGAAAAAGAGGATACTGAAGCCTTTAAAGACACAGGCACTAACAACCTCATCTAATTTCCTAGTTTCCTTCCTGTTGAAAATCCTGGGGCTTCTTGCTATTTCTATGGCCTTTTTTTTCCAGCTTCAGTGGTTCTAATCTGTCAGAGTAAGGCTTTTGACTTTAGTGTCAGTCAGCTCCTCTTTAAAAACAAAAAAGGCTAAAAGAAAAAATATTAAATCTAGATTCTATGTTTCAGAGCTGATAGGAACAGAGAGGTGGTTGTAGAGAATTAGCAGAATTAGGTCCGTGTAAAACACCAAAATGGCGTCATGAAATGTCTTGGCCATTCCAACCTTTCCTCAAGTTCGCCAGATTGTCCAAAAGGACAAATAACATGGCCATGTACATAGTGCTGCCAGCCCTTACGTAACACAGTTGTGTGGAAAAAAACAGAAATGCACAGAATGAAAAGCAGGCCCCATGGCTTAAAACATTGGAAAATTTCAACAGTGAGTAAATATCTAATCCCCTGCGTGATGCTCTTAATAGTCCCCTTACCCAGACTGTATTTGGTAACAAAGTCCTTGGGTGTTACATCATGCTCCATTTGCTTAGTGGGGCATTGCTCAAAAATCCTGGAGATGACAATGAGAGGATAGACTCAAAAAACGATGGCAATGATGTGACAGACTTCTAGCACCTCATGTTGAAAGCTGAGCCAATAGCCACATTTCTGATACTTTGACATAAATCCACTGTAAAAATAAAAATAAATATGCCATAATAGCTATATACATATTTAGTACTTACCATTGACCAGACATTGTGCTAAGTGCACAGTATAGTATTCACTTCATTTAATTCTTGTGATAATTTTGTTAGATGGGTGTGGCTATCATACCCACTTGTCAGATGATGGAACTGAGACTCAGAGCATTTGGGTAACATGCCCAAGACCATACAGCTGGTCTTGTCGTGGAGCTGGGATTTGAACCCAGTTTTGCTTGACTCTAGAATCTACTTATTGACAAAAGCCCTTATTATTGATCAAGTACTTATTAACAGTTTATTTTCTTTATAATCATATCTATGTTGCTTTGGGAGGAACTTAACACAGATAATAGCACTCTTCTTGCAAATATGATCAATTGATTTTTTTTTTGAGTGAGAGAGAGAGAGTACATGAGTGGGGAAGAGGAGTAGAGGAACAAGGGGAGAGAGAATCCTAAGCAAGCTCCACACTTGGCGTGGAGTCCAATGTGGGGCTTGATCGCACGACTGTGAGATCACGACCTGAGCTGAAATCAAGAGTCAGATATTCAACCAACCAAACTATCCAGGCACCCCCAATTAATTGATTCATAATATTTGATTTATAGTCAAGCTAGGTCTAAAAAGCATTTGAAGGGATTAACAGTGCGAGACACCTATACAAGAACATTTCAAATAGCCACTGACATTTTGAAAAAATAAGCACCAAGGAAGAAGTATATGTTCCAAGTAGATGAAAAGCATTATAATGATTGAGCCTTGTATATAGCTCTAACTTTATAATCAAGGCAAAAGCAAAACAATATGTAATCTCCGTCATCTGATGAAAGGAAGCATACCAGTTTTTTAGGAGACACATTTTCTTGGAACTGAAATCTAAAAAAAGACACAAGCAATTCAATGTCAGTAAGCTTTGAGCAACATAATAAACATCCAGTTTATCTGTCCACTACAGCCATTCTTTCCATGAAGTGTGCTTTGGGAGATAAACTATGCCCTAAACCCAGATGAAAGCCTTCTGAAGAGGGAAAAGGTCAGAGATTAGAGATTTAGACAAATGTCTCCTCTTACTTTTCCAAAGCCTTTGTGGACACTGTTCTTTACTTGGGCCTGGATTTGTTTCTGAAGTGCCTAGAGCAATGTAATGACAATCGCTATCAGTGGAAGCTTTATTTCTTTAGAGTCCATTGAAATAACACCACCATTTAAATGCAACATTTGTTTTCATTGCTCCTATAAGCAGTTTCCTTTGAAAAAATTGCAGATGGTATGTATACTTCTTGATTAAAAACTGATTATTTTGCTAATTATTAAAGATTATTTGCAAGCCTTTATATCATTAATAATAGAATTTATCAATCTTGTATAGCAAGAGAAGGTGAACTACTTCTGGTAGGTTAAATCCAGTGTACTACCTATTTCTATAAATAAAGTTTTATTGGAACACAGTCACAACATACATTGATGGTCTGTGGCCACTTGCAAGCTACAATGGCGGAGTTGAGCAGCTGTGATAGAAACAGTAGGACTCACAAAGCCTAAAATATTTTACTATCTGGCCCTTTAGGGAGAAAGTCTGCCAATTTCTTTGTCGTCCCAATTATTTTTCATAACTTGCTTCATTCATCGTTACCACTACCAGGGAAGTAACTATGGTTATTATCCTACTTTTACAGTGGAACGAATTGAGAAACAAGTGTCAGGTTGATACTGAATCAGTGGGGAAAATAGCTCCATTAGGACAAAATTATTATTAAATGTATAACCTTGAAAGTTTTAGAAAGAGGATGATCTCTTGAAATCTTTCCAAATATTCCGAAATCTTTTTAAAAACATAAATAGTTCATTTCCAGAGTCTGAGATTCACTAAGGAAGACTCATCCAAGTTTATTCTTCTGCCTCTATATACCCTGAAACAGGAAACTATCCCAGACAAATCACCTAGGATAGTTTGTTCCAAACTACAACCCACAGACTATCTCAGGGAGCTTCTAGAAGTGCAGATTCTTGGAGGAGGAATTAAGATGGCAGAGAAATAGAGGGACCCTAAGCTTGGTGCATCCCTCTAGCATAGCTAGATAGTTATCAAAGCATGCTGAACACCCAAGAAATCAATCAGACGTCTGAGAGAACAAAAACTGGTGGTCTACAAGTAGAAAAGCCACCACCTTTCGGAAGGCAGGAAGTGCTGAGCGTTGACTCAGGGGAGATATAACTGTGGGTACACCAGCGGGGAGGGAGCCCTGCTCATGGAGACTACCACAAAGTATTATAAGCAGCAGGGCACAAAGTCTGAGTCTTTAGAAGTCCACTACCATGGGACGTGCCTGACTTAAAGGTACTCGGGTGGCAGAGCAAGGCGGAGTCCCAGGAGTGACAGTATGGACTGAGGATCCCCTGGGTCGCAAGAAGAATGGGTGGCTCCCACATGCTGCACTGTTCCCAGGCACAGGAGCAGGGACTCTGGCTGAGGGCAGTGAGCCAGGGTGCCAGCTTTCTGCTCTACTTTGCTATAAACTCTGAACCACTGCATGATCATGTGATCACTTCCTAGCACGGGCTGGCAAACACTTGTGCTGTTGCACAAGTATGGCAAGACCCTCCCCCAGAGGAACAGCACTGGTCCAGGCTGCAAAAGTTTCTAAAATTTGGAGTTTTGAAACTCAGTCACACGCCTGCGATAAAAGAAGCTCGGACACAGGCAGGGTGAACGCAGGGTCCTGACAGAAACCAGGGACACAAGAGGGATGACTGATTGTTCTTCTGTGAGGGTTCCCCCAAAGAGTGGGGGGGCACAAACTTTCAGCTCCAGAGCTAAAGAATGTGGCACCACCATATTCATCCCACCCATCAGCGCTGAAAGTCTTCAAGGAGCAAATCAGCACCACCTAGTGGAGGCCTAAGCTACCTACACCAAGCCTCACCCACCCTGTGCCCTGGAGGTGTATTTCCACTGAACAAGACAGCAGGAGAATGAGCCCAGCATTCCCCTCCCCCAGAAGACCAACACAAACAACTCACTCACACCAAGTCTACTGATCATAGAGTGCTGCAATCTTCAGCTCTAGGGGAAATAGGATCTCACTTCCTTTTTACTTATATTCTTTATTTTATTTTTTTCACTTATTTTCTTATTCTTTTCTATTCCTTATTTATTATTATTTTAATTTTTATTTATATATATATTTTTAAATTTTTTGTTTGTTTTCATTTCATTTCATTTTATTTATCTATAATAAACAGTGCAGCATGTTGGAGCCACCCACTCTTCTTGGGACCCAGGGGATCCTCAGTCCATACGGTCACTCCTGGGACTCTGCCTTGCTTTTGGGTGGTTGCGGGGGCAATATAGATTGTTTTAAAAAGCAGACCAAAACACAGCCAGGATCTAGTTTTTGGGGTTTTTTAATTTCTTTTCCTTGTTTTTTTCTTTGTTTTGTGTGTGTGTGTGTGTGTGTTTGTTTGTTTTGTTTTGTTTTTGTTTTCTTCCCTTATTTTTTTCCTAGACAAAATGATGAGATGGAAAATTCACCCCAAAAGAAAGAACAGGAAATAGATCTCATGTCCAGAGATTTAACCAATACAGATATAAGATGTCTGAACTATAATTTAAAATAATGATTATAAGGATTCACTGGGCTTGAGAAAAGCATAGAAGACACTAGAGATAAAAGAACTAAAATCTAGTCAGGCTGAAATTAAAAATGCTATAACTGAAAATGCAAACCCATAAGGAGACCATAAAAATGAAGAGGGATAAAACAGAGGAGTGAATCAGTGACACAGAAGATAAAATTATGGAAAATACTGAAGCTGAAAAGAAGAAGAAAATAAAGGTAATGGATCATGAAGGCAGACTTAGGGAACTCGGCAACTTGTTAAATGGAATAACATTTGTATCACAGGAGTCCCAGAAGATGAAGAGAGAGAAAAAGGGGCAGAAGGTTTATTCAAACAAATTATCACTAAAACTTTCCTAATCTGGGAAAGGACACAGACATCAAAATCCAAGAAGCAGAGAGAACTCCCATGAAAGTCAACAAAACCCAACCATCACCAAGGCATATCCTAACCACATTCACGAAATACACAGACAAGGAAAGAATCCTGAAAGCAGCAAGGGAAAATAGTCCTTAACCTACAAGGGAAGATAGATCAGGTTCACTGCAGATCTGTCCACAGAAACTTGGCAAGCAAGAAAGGAATGGCAGAAATATTCAATGTGGTGAATGGGAAAAATGTGCAGCCAATAATTCTTTATCCAGCAAAGCTGTCATTCAGAATAGAGAGAGAGAGAGAGTTTCCCAGACAAAAAAAAAAAAAAAAAAAAAAAAAGAAAGAAAAAGAAAAAACTAAAGGAGTTTGTGACCACTAAACCAGTCACAAATTTTAAGGGGGACTCTGAGTAGAGAAAAAAAAACCTAAAAGCAACAAGACTAGTCACTGATTCACCACTGTTGGCAGAGAAAGGACCCATTCCAAGTAAAATATTTGACCTTCAGTAGGCACGGTACCCTCTCCACCTGTCCTTTCAGTACTACTAGTCTGCAGGTGTGTTCTCACAAAAAGAAAAAGAACAACCTCAATGTGAAAGGGACTTAGGGAGTTACCCACTCTTAGGAATATCAGTCAACCAATCACCATCAAGAAAGGCAACTGTGGAGCCTCTTGATGCTTTCTTCTGGGGGAGTGGGAGAGCTGAGGGGTAGGACTTGTGGCTGTCTTTAATTTTTAGAGGGAGAAAGAAAAAATTGCACTGGGTGGGTCTAATTTACTAAAGCTAAGTAAATTCTACACTCTCTTTCAACTCCGCTCCGCATCAGAGCAGGGTGGGGGAGGGAGGGTGGAGAGACTTCAGAAGATAATTTAGAAATACAGTGAAGAAGCCAGAAACATCATTCTAGTGCATCCATCAATAGAAGCCAGGTATGGTGCACTAACAACCAATCCCCAAAGCTCAAAACCTTGAAATAAGACAAAGATCCTTCCTCTTTCACGTTATGTATCCACTGGAGGCTAGGCTCTGCTCATCAGAGTCACTCAGGCATCCAGGCTAATGGAACAGCCTGGTTGAAAGTCTGAAAGTAGCTATAGCCACCGTGAAGAAAAAGAAAGTGCTCTCTGGTCTTACACTGGCAATTAACAGCTCTGAGCCCAGAAAGGACATATGTTACTTTGGCCCACATTTCACCGACCAGAACTAGTCACATGTTCCCAGCCAAACACCAAGAGACCAAGAAGTTCTATCCTACCATGCACCCAGAAGGCAGAAAGTCCAAAATACTTCCTAAAAAGCATGATTGTCTACCAATCTGGCTTCCTAGGGCTCAAAAAGGGCCTGGATAGCTTTCTCCATTCCATGGCCTCAAGCACAGCTAATTTACAATAAGCCCTAAAAATAGCAGAAAGTAAAGGTGTCACTGAAAGCCAATCTTCTCATTTTTAATTACTACAAGTCTCTTGCTAATTAAGAAAAATGAGATGATCTGATCAATGATCATGTTTAGGCTCAAGCAACGTTTTAAGTTCTTTGTTTCTACTTATGTCAGCAGCATGCCTGGTAAGGCCTAGTGACCTTACTACTAGGCATGTGCCAAAGATGCATGTACATATCAAGGTAAGTGCCTACGCCAAGTGTCCATCAACTGATGAACGGATAAAGAAGATGTGGTATATATATCCAATGAAATATTACTCAGCCATCAAACAGAGTGAAATCTTAGGGCATCTGGATGGCTCAGTTGGTGAAGCATCTGACTTCAACTCAGGTCATGATCTCACAGTTCGTGAGTTCAAGCCCTGCCTTGCTCTTTCTGCTGTCGGCACAGAGCTCGCTTTGAATCCTCTGTCCCCCTCTATCTGCCCCTTCTCCCCCTCCTCCCTCAAAAGTGAATAAACATTTTTTTAAAAAAGAATGAAATCTTGCCATTGTCAATGATGCGGATGGAGCTAGACAAATATCATATGATTTCACTCAAATGTGAAATTTAGGAAACAAAACAGACGAACATATGAGTGGGGGGGGAAGAGAGGGAAGCAAACCATAAGAGACTCTTAACAATAGAGAACAAACCGAGGATTGATGGAGAGAAGTGGGAGGGGGATGGGCTAAATGGGTGATGGGTATTAAGGAGGGCACTTGTTATGATGGGTGTTACATATGAGTGATGAATCACTAAATTCTATTCCTGAAACCAACATTACACTATATGTTAGTTAACTCGAATTTAACTAAACTTTGGGGTGGGGGAAGTAAATGCCTAAGTACTGGGGTTTGGGACACTAATTGTGGCCCTAGTTCTCAAGGTGTCCCTGACTTGACGTCAAAGATACTCTGGTTTTTAAAAACATGCTTGAACTAATACCACTTTTGAGGGCTCCCTTTCTGGGTAAAAACTAAACTTTGAAATGATTCAAATATTGTCCTCATAGCTGCAGGAAGGCAGCTGAACTCCACACAGCTAACAGTGCTGTCTCCGTGCCAAGTCTTTCGCCAGAAGCAAGGTAAAGGGTAAGCCTAATGAGCCAGCAACAGACTGGGTGATACACAAGGCTGTCTAGATACAGAGCTGAAGGGTGTGGTTATACCATAATGAAAATCAAGAAAAAGATTTATTCTTCCAGAACCTTCTCCCTGCTTCAATCTTACCAATCGGTCCTGACGTTTACTCTCTCTGCCTGTGGGAGTCATTTCAATACCACAAGTCCATAACCAAGACACCTTATCTGTCCTGGCAATGACATCGTTATCACCTTCATTGCAGCCACTCAGTGTTTACTATGCAAAAAAAATCTCTGCGTGGATTATCCCATCTAATCCCCACCACAACCATCTGAGTTAGGTATTATTATGTTTATTTTAATTGAATAAGCTGAAGCTTTAAAAAGTTATATAATTTTCCCAAGATTATTCTGGTAATAACTGGTGAAGAGAGTACTCAAACCCAGGACTTGTGACTCCAAAAGTCATGATCTACCCAGATGTTTGTTACATTTCCCAAATGTCTGGGCAATCATCTGTACTTAAGAAGTCTTTTAAAAATGAATTTAACAATGTGGGTGATGTATGGTTTAAAAATAATAATGTGAAGGGCACCCAAGTGGCTGTCAGCTAAGCGTCTGACTCTTGGTTTCGGCTCAGGTCATGATCTCATGGTTTGTGGGTTCAACATTCCCTCATTGGGCTCTGTGCTGACAGCACAGAGCCTGCTTGGGGTTCTCTCTCTCTCTCTCTCTCTCTCTCTCTCTCTGCCCCTCTCCTACTTGCTCCCTCTCTCTGGAAAATAAATAAACATTAAAAAAAACCAAATAAATAAAAACAATGTTAAATGGATCAAAACTTTAAAAGTGAACCTTTGGTATAGCAGCTATTGACATGATTGTCTTATTTGCTCCCTTTGAACAGCGAAGTTGATGAACAGTTAAGATGCCGCTGTGACTCACTAAGTTAATTTCTATTCTGCAGGGTGAAGTGTGAGTCTAAAGGGCATATCACCCACCAGGCAATGTTTTTCTCTTAGCATGATTGTACCATTAATCAAGTTAAAATGTAAGCAAAGACTAACCTTAGGTCCCAAATTTTGCATAACATTCCTTATCTCTTAGTCCCAGTTCATCCGGAGCCAGGGCCTGCTAGGACAACATTGGCTTGTGCTCATCCATTTCAATTCCTGCTGGCTCCAGAGTCCAAACTATAGTGGGAACCGTGGGAATTCCAGTACATTAAAGTAACTACATAAAGTAAGTAACCAGATATAATCTCTGCTTTCTTTGAATTAGGGAGGTGGGACCCAGATTTTTTCTGTTTTGTTATTGTGCTTCAGGACAGAATTACCTCCCATTTGGCACAAGTTGGGAAAGATAAGTAACCCCCCGTTGGCATCTGAGTTGTCCTTTTCCCGTTGTTAAAAGTGCTCCATTCTATGCATTGTGACAAAGTTTCTTGAGTTTCTATGGTCAGATCTCTCTTGTTAACCCCACTCCCAGATGAATTCACTATAACTCTCAAAGGTTTTGGAAATCTTTTATAGATACCCAGTTTAATGTCTTCTGATTTACAGATGGTGGAGCTGAGTCTCAGTCCTTCATTACTTCTTCATTTCTCCTCCAGCCTAGGGAAACTCTGTGGCCTTGTAACTGACAAGATAAATTTAAATCCTAGCAGAATTTTTCTTATGTGGTTAGGAATGGGCTTGAGCAGGCGAGGAACAGCTGCGGGAACACAGGAATCACAAAGCACGGCCCTGCTCTGACCTCAGTTTCTTACCAGCTTGTGCTCATCTGTTCCCAGGGGCCAAGTAGGCACCTTCACCCCTCCCCCAACTGCCATCCATCCAGCTAAATCTACTGTCTCTTCTTAGTCTTGAAATGCATGGCCCACTTAAGGACATTATATCATGGGGCACCTGGGTGGCTCAGTCGGTTAAGGGTTGGACTTCAGCTTATGTCATAATCTCATGCTTCATGAGTTTGAGCCCCACATCGGGCTGTCTGCTGTCAGCACAGAGCCAGCTGTGGATCCTCTGTCCCCGGCTCTTTCTGCCCCTCCCCCGCTCATGCACACGTGCACGCGCACTTGCACACGCATTCTCTCTCTCTCTCTCTCTCTCTCTCTCTCTCTCTCAAAAATAAAATAAACATTAAGAAAACGATATTGTATCATTGTGCACTCAGTGCTGGTATCCAAGCACTTTCTGTGTAGTACTTGCTTTTTTAACATTGCAACTGCCGAAAACCCAGCTTTGCAAAAATATGACATCATCTAACATAACACAGCTCTAACTGATATTAAAACTATCAACTACCCATCAGCTTTGCTCCGAATTCAACATACATGTGTTTTCCTGGATATTTTAAAATCATTCACAGCACCTCTGCACACCATTTGGGGAATGGCAGGTCCAGCCTTGTGTTCTGATATTAGCTCCCAGTAAATATTCGCTCAGTTAATTTTTTTTTTATTAAAAAGGATATACTGTGGTGAATTCATTCATTTTACCCACCAGGAAGTCAACTCATTGCCAAGTGTTTATGCAACTACTAGTACAGACCAAGTGTGCCACTCACTATAGAAAATAAGACAAAGAGGGGCGCCTGGGTGGCTCAGTCGGTTAAGCGTCCGACTTCGGCTCAGGTCATGATCTCAGGGTTTGTGAGTTCAAGTCCCATGTCACGTTCTGTACTGATGGTGTGGAGCCTGCTTGGGATTCTCTCTCTCCCTCTCTCTCTCTCTGTCTCTCTGCCCCTCCCACACTCATTCTCTCTCTCTCTCAAAATAAATAAATAAACTTTTAAAAAAGAGAGAGAGAGAAAGGGAAAATAAGAAACGAGTCAAAGGAAATGCCCCCACTTTAGGCAAACATATAACCTTGAGCAGAGAGAAGATTAACAGACCTGATCCAGTGAATCAACACCGTGATAGTCTCCTCTTGTGGGGAACATGCTATTTCCTGTAAGTTTCAAGCTCACTGGGGAGCTGGGCATTCGTAGAGGCGTCCATTGACCGTCTCTGGCGGCTACTTTTGCTGCTCCCTATCTCTATAGCTCATTTCCTTCCCTCTTCTGCCCACTGGCATTCTTTTCAAACTTCAAAACCTGAAGCAACTAGTATTCCTCAGTATTGCTTTCCTATCACCCCAAAGTCACAGTATGAGCCTCTTCCTTCATGCTCTTATTGCAAGGCGTACATAAGACACGACTCTGTCTTAGCGCGTGACACAGAATACTGCAATGATCTATTTATCATCCTGACTTCCCCGCCAGAGGGATAGCTACTCTAAAGAAGGCATCACACCTTATTCATCTTTCATACTCACAATACCTCGCCCAGGGCTTCGGATCACAGAAGCCCCTCATTGAGTGTTTGACGGCTAGACTAATCCATGAATGAATCGTGGAATCTGAGTTAACAGAATCCTAAAGGGCATTTGATTCCACCCTTTACATTACCTACTACTCTCCTACTTACAATATTTCCATAAAATAATCTTACAGACTCTGCACAAATATCAGAGCTTGAAATGCTGTAAAGTGCTTATATGGAACTAAAATTTGCCTTCATGTAAGTAACGTCTTCAGTTCCACCATTTCCCATAAATCTAATCCTTCTGTTTGCAACGATCCTTCAAATGCTTAGGGGCAAATGTTTACAGTACTGGGTCAGGCCCTTGGACTAAGAGTTGATATGGTTATCCTTTTTTGCAAAGTGAGCCCAAGGCAGTTGATTTCCTTGCCCAAGGTCTCCACAGTTACCTCACAGGGAGCCAGGTCCCTGGCTGGCCCTCCCTCTGACCAGGCTAACAGCTGGAGTGGATGCATTTCTCCTTCTCCTTCTTTCCCCTCCTCCTTCTCCTCTTTCTTCTCCTTCCAAAATTTATTATTGAAATATAATTGACATACAACGTGACGGGTCCTTTTCTTCTTATAGAACCAGTTTGGTGCTTTCATTCAGCAACATGTACCTGAAGCTACAACATCCTAGTCAAGGAAACATACACACTGGTTCTTGCCATACCAGAAGCCCATTTTTCCTCCATGGGACACCACCCTGGAAACATGGCAGAATATACACTGACTAGCCTCTCTCCGGAGAAATTTGATCTCCACCTGCTGACCTCTAGTCTCAGTGGAGCCATGCTAGGGAAATTTCCCTTCCTTCTCAATCCAGCTACTGCAAATGGCTCTGCCCTCTCCCCTTCCAAAAGGAAACTGCTTTGTTTCCTGGTCCCTTGCTGAGGGCATGAGTATCCCATTATAATCAGACCTGCTGTCTTTACAGAGCCAGCATGCTTCTGCACACAGCTGCAGATATCATAGTGATATATGCAATTCCTCTCTTCATTCTGAGAGTCATTTTTCCCATAATACTCTTGGGGCTCCCTGAGTGGCTCAGCTGGTTGAGCATCCGACTCTTGATTTTGGCTCAGGTCATGATCTCACATTTCATGGGATCAAGTCCCCCATATCAGGCTCCGTGCCAAGCCTGGAGCCTGCCTCAGAATCTCTCTCTCTCCCTCTGCCCCATCCACCCCCCGCCCTGCTTGTATGCACATGCACTCTCTCTCTCTCAAATAAAAAAATAAAATCTGGTGGGTGGGGGATGGGTTTAATCAGAGAGGAGGTTGGTGAGGGATGGGTTAAATAGGTGATCAGGATTAAGGAGGGCACTCGTGATGAGCACTGGGTGTTGTAAGTGATGGATCACTAAATTCACCACCTGAAACTAATAATACACTGTATGTTAACTAATGAATTTAAATTAAAACTTGAAAAAGGAAAAAATAAAATAAAATCTTTTTTTAAAAAGTGGATATTCTTCATTGAATGTCTACTATGTCTCACAAAAATGAAGAGCAGGATGTCCCATTTTACAAATGAGGAAAGTGAGGCCCAGAGGGGATATTTTCCTATGCGCCAGGCTGATAGAGCAGGGATTTGAAATAGATGTGTCTGGTCCCAACACCCATATTCATTTCATTACATCAGCTGTCTCTCTAAATGTAGGGTCATTTTATTTCTCTAGGACGCAAGGCAGGGAAAATTGTATGAGGTTGTGTTTCTATGGTATCCATTAGGATCTAGAGCGTGACTTCCCCTAAAGGGGCCTACCAGCTCTCTCCCAGTAAATCAGAGCTAGTAGCTTCGGGGAAGACACTTTTACATAACACCTGAAAATAAATGGGCCTTTCCATTTCATTCTAGAACTATTTATTGAGCACCTGTTGTATTCTGTTCCAAGGACTTCCCTGGCCACAGAGGCCCCAGCAGAGAGCAAAGCAGATGAAGTCTCTATAGTTGAGCTATTTCTCTCAAAAACGAAAGATGTATGTCCAGTTTTGTGGAAAAAGCTCATCTGTGCAACGAGAAAATAGCAAATGTTCAGGAAAACAATGCCTTCAGGGGCACTTCTTACATTGACTCTGGGACCCATGCGCTTTCAAAACTCACTAAAGTGAGGAGATACAATTGTCACAAAAATGTATTAGGGAACAACTCTAAATCACATGATTCACTGTTAAATGTGGATGAACTGGCCAAAACGTATAGGAATTAAAAGAGCAGAAACTTACTAATGGGAAAGGCAGAGGAGGACACCAATTTTGGGAAATGGTTTCATAGTTATAATCGCTTATATTTATTAAGCATTTGTTACATGCCAGGAACAGTTCTAAATCATCTGATGTGTTGACTCCCTTGATTCTCACCAAACACTACAAGGAAACTACCACTATTTCCTCAATTTTTATGATGCACAGAGGGGTTAAATAACTTGCCCAAGATCACACGGTAGTGACTGGCAGAACTGAGCTTTAACCCAGGCAATCTGGTCTAGAGCCTGGTTGCTTCACCAATGCACTATATTGCCTCTCAGCATTCTTGCATGGCCTGGGGACAGATGACCCTCCGCCTGTGCCAGTGGGGACAGGGCCATGTTCCCTGAGCTGCATCAGTATCTGAAGGGGAAAGGAGGGATGAATGTCCACACAAAGCCTCGCACCCTCACCCTTCCACTGGCCGCAGATAGGAGAAGGATGGGCAACCGAGCCGGGACCCTGCGGTATGCCAGGGGCTGGGACTCTCCCAGGGCTGCCGTGGCACCTGCAGTGGCCACAGGTCTTGGCTTCTAGTCCCAACTCTGCTCCACCACCGCCATGTGGCCTTGTCTCATGCCACCACGCTAATCTGACCTCCAGTTTCATATGTTTATTTAAAAAACATGTTAGGGGCACCTGGGTGGCCAGTCAGTTAAGCTTCCAACTATCGATTTCAGCTCAGGTCATGATCTCACGATTTGTGAGATCGAGCCCCACATCGGGCTCTGCACTGACACTGGGATTCTCTCTCTCTCTCTCTCCCTTCCCTGCTTGTGTGCTCACGCTTGCATGCTCTCTCTCTCTCTCTCTCAAAATAAATACATAAACTTAAAAAACAAAACATGTTTGACCAGGTGATTCTTTCTGGTCTACTACTCTATGCCATTCTGGGACCCATGAAGGGAGGCCGGAGGCAGCAGCCCCATCCTGAATGCAAAACTCTCCACGAGAGGGTCTAATTTCAGCCACTCTGCCAGAAGCCACAGTCTTGGCAACAAATGTGCTAACATCAGGCACGAGCTCCGAGTGTAGGCGCAGGGACTTAATGAGCACAGGGTTAAACCAGGGACCTGAACATTTCTCTTTTTGCACTCACGACACCAGAGGCCAGCCACAGAGGGATCAAATGGAGCAAATTTCTTAACCTCCCCAGTTCTTTTTCCTGGTTGGCTAGAGCAGCCAAGCTGGGGTGGGGCTTTCACTTGTGAATAAAAGGCTCAGTTTTGCTTTCCCCTGCACCAGGGAACATGGCCAAGCGAGTTGCGATTGTGGGAGCCGGGGTCAGTGGCCTGGCCTCCATCAAGTGCTGCCTGGAGGAAGGCCTGGAGCCCACATGCTTTGAGAGGAGTGACGACCTCGGGGGGCTGTGGAGGTTCACCGTAAGTAGGGGTCTCAGCAGCTGTGCGATGTGTCTAATGGATAAGGCTGGACGGTGTGAAAGCATTTCTCCCAAGGCTGCTCTGGGGCGGGGGGATGAGTTAGAAGCATCTGCTGAACAGGGGCCAGGAGGGTTAATGAAATTGTTAAAAGAAAGAGGCAGGACACAGCCTGAGCTTGGGTGGGGAGTGTGGAAGCAAGCCTACAAACTTTATCTAAAGCCAAGAGGAAGGAAGATGCCCACAAAGGGTGGGAGAGAATGGAGTGGCTGGGACAGCCAGGAAAGTCCGGAACAAGGGGAGCAGGAGCCGGGGTGTGAAGTGAGGCCAGAGGCTGTAGTGTTTGGGGCAAGCATATGAACCCAGCAGCGCAGGGATGCTGGCCTCCACCTGCTGGGCAGAACTGCTCACCTTCTTTTTTCCCCAGTCCTGCTGCCCCTGACGTGAAACAGCGCAGGGCTCGCTGGATGATGAGTTCTATACTCAAGGTGCTGCTGTCCAAGCAATGCCAATCTATGCCAAGAACAACCAGAAGTAAAGAATGTGAGTTAGGCGCCTTTTTTCCCTGAGGCAAAGAAAGTAATATCCTCAAGTCTCGGCAGGGCTACCGTCCAGACTGGAGAGGAGAATGGGGTGAAGAAGGAGAAGAGGGGACTCTACAGCCCACCCTTGGCTGGCCTGGGCCAAAGGGGACCGCAGCGGCGCTGCTGGGGCCACTGAAACCCTTTGAGTCCTGTGTCTGAGCAGGGAAGCATTTGCATTAGAGTTCCCAAGCCTCCTCCTGGCCCTCCTTTTCTAGAGCTTTCAACATGCTGATGAGAAAGCTGTCGGGAATAGTGAAAAGGAGCAAGGTGTCAGACGTCCAGGCCTCGGAGCCCATAAGGGGCTAAGAGAAAGATGCGGCACTCCTCTACCCTAGAAGAATAGAATTTGGAACTGGAATAAAGGATTTCCTAACTCTGTGAGCAAAGCTCCCGAGAGGCCAAGGCTGCTGGTTAGTTGCAGTTCTCCTAGCATAGGTCCGCTTGGCCCACATAAAGAACTGCAGGTGTTGAAATGTGACCATCGATACATAGAAACCTCCTCCAAAGGCACTAAGTGAAAGAGCACATCTGTTCCCATGTTTCAAAGTGCATACTTTCCATTAGGACAGCAGAAACCTAACACCCCTGCTGTACCTCTCCCCTCCTGTGTCCACTGAAGACCTTGCTAGTCAAGCATGATACACTTCCCCTGATAAGCCTCAGAATCCTTCTTAACACGTACTCAAGATAAATAGGACTAATCTATCACAGCTGGGAGTTGGCTTGCAAGATGAAAGTTCCCAGTTAAAAGGATAAATAGCAGAATTTCAGTCAAAGCAAAGGTGAGTCCAGAAAGAAAAAAAAGCCCAGAGACCTGAGGATACTGGACAAAAAAAAAAAAAAAAAAAAGCACCTTATATATGTCACAGACACTTAATTATTCACATGTAAAAATCACTGATCTAAGAATCAAGAGAAATGAGTTACAGATCCAGCTGTGCCCAACTGGCCGTGTGACTTGGGCAGGTCAAACACCTATGCATGAGCACCATGGGGGACGCAGAAATGAGAATACATCAAACCCCCAGGCTGCTGCCAGGGTAATGAGAAGAGAGTAGGATCCTACAAATTAGACACAGTGCTGTGGGTATTTAAATGAGGTCAGGATTGTATCCACTGGAGGAAAGTCAGGGAAGGCTTCATGGGGGAGACGGTGTGTGATGGAAAGATTTCAACAGGCGGACGAGACTGAGTGGGAGATTACAGGGAGGAAACCAGTAAAGAAAAGGTACTGAGCAGGCTTGGAAAATAAAAATAGCTCATTGGTGTACGTGGCGTGCGTAAGAAATAATGGGAGGGGATGAGGGTGGCTGAATTTTCTGGCAAGGTATTATTTAGAAAGCAATCGATAATGAGGAACGCAATAAAGGAGATACTTTTTATTAGTGTATCGATTTGCTTATGTTGGCATGATGGGAAGACCCAGACATGTTTACAGGCAAAGAGAAGCTACCTGGACAGGGGAGGTGGGGGGTGGGGGGGACTATTGATTACTTGAGCCCAAACTAGAACAAGATCCTACAGACAAGGGAAGGGGTGTCGTTGTAGGCCCAGCAGAAGGGTTTGCCTCAGAAAGGTGGAGAGGCCTCGATCCCATCAGGAAAATACGGCCTCTGTGGAGGATAAAGGAGTGGGAGTGGGGAAGGGAGGGGGGAAGTAAGAAAAATAGAGAAGGTAGGGGAAACCTATCTCGAAGCACATGATAGGGCATCGAAAGGATGGCAAAGAGGATAATACAGCAGAAGAAGCCCAAGTAACAAGTCCTTCCAGCCCCACTGCTTTCTGTCTTCAATGAGAACACAGAACCAATTTGAAATATAGATAAAAGCTCGGGCACTGGGAGCCAGGAAAACCACCCCACCTTCATTCAGCAGCCCTCTCTTGACACAGTGGCCTCTTGAGATAACTGTACCACCTTGAGATTTCTCGAAAGCCTGAGAGAAAATCCCTAAACTAAGGTGCCCTTAAAGGGACCTTTCAGCTCCAACATGCCATGAGCCTTGAGTCTTTCTAGAGGCATCCCACTCTCCTCCTACCTCAGCGCACGTGCACATCCGCACACAGGCTTGGTTACGGGGTGTCTCTGTCTCTGCACTCAAAGCAAGTGGCCAACTCAAAACTTGCAGATTAAAGTGTCTGCTCCAGGGTGCTGGACTCTTGATTTCCGCTCAGGTCAGGATCCCAGGGTCGTGGGACTGAGCCCCATGTCAGGCTCCACGCTTAGCATGGAGCCTGCTTGGGATTCTTTGTCTCTCTTCCTCTGCCCCTCTCCCCTGCTCTGTCTCTCTAAAATATGAATGAATGAATGAATGAATGAATAAATAAATAAATAAATAAATAAATAAATAAATAAATAAAATTTTAAAATGAAAAAAATAAAGTGTTCAACCAAGGGCTGTGCTTACCAGAAAGCCCATAGGGGATCCTTAGTTCCCCTTCTGGGCATCGGGGATCACCGGGCAAAAATGGACAAGCCATCTGCAGAAACCCAAGACAACACATATGGAGACTGCCTCCATTTCCAAATAGGGAGACACCCCCAAAGATTATAGAGATTAGAAACCACTGTGCTTAATTTGACACTCAGATACCCATTTCTCTGGCCTCTTCCAGCTACCATAGCCTCAAGCAAAGAGGAAACAAAGGTTGCAATGGAAAAGAAATGACATCATTCCTTGGGGTGGGAGAGAGGTGGTGATCTTTAGCAAGAAATAAATTGGTAATAATTGGGATACGTTGGTAAAGAGCCCACTTCTGTCCACTAACTCAAGTGGGGGCAAGCGAGATGTATGGAAAGTCTATCTTACAACCAATTCTCTTAGGCTCCTAAGAGGGAAGGAGGCTTAGGGCAGTAACACCATAGGTTGATTACTTCAATTATAAAGTAACATTGAAATAAAATGTGAGGAATTGTCCCATCACTCAAAATGAATTTTACTCAGAGAATTTTAGTATAGGAAGGGATCTTAAGGGATAGCCTTCCTATAGAACCACACTGACATTATCTAGAGGAAATTATACTATACTGGTAGAAACACATTCGGCTTCATCCTTCACATCCCTGAAACATATTCCAGGGCCTACTAACCCTCCCAGAATGATGTTCTGGCCTCCAGTGAGACTCCAACTCTCGCTAGGGAGAGGAGGAGACAAAGAAAAACGGATTCTGGCTGCTCAAAGGAGAGGAAAAGAAGGCAGTAATTGTTCTTGGAGAGCAAGAGGTATGAATGTCCTGTACAGAGAGAATGTCTCTATTTAGGAGTGACTTTTATTATCATTTTACATTTGTTTTTAATATGAGACAGGAGAGACATCTGAACTGTCAAAGCTTTCTTCCCATCACCTATTATCCTCTCTGAGGGACACAAAGCTTCAGAAAGTAAATCTCCATAATAATCATGGAGGAATGGTATGAGTAACAGTTAACATTTATTGAGAGCTTAGCAGACACTATCCTAAACACATTACAGCTATCGTTTCAGTTTATCCTAGGGGATATACACGATTATTATAATACCTATTTATAGCTGAGGAAACTGACTCGATTTCAGCATAGGTCACGATCTCAAGGTTTGTGAGTTTTCAGTTTGAGCCCCCCGACTCCGCCCGGTTCTGCACTGACAGTGGGGAGCCTGCTTAGGATTCTCTTTCTGCATCTCTCTCTGCCCCTCCCCTGCTTCTGTGCGTGCTTTCTCTTTCTGTCTTTCTCTCTCTTTCTCAAAAATAAATAAACTTTAAAAAAGAAAATTCCCAAGATTACCCAGATAAAACTGTAGAGCTTGAAGATGAACCTAGGCAGTCTGGGTCTGGGTCTGTGCTGTCAAGAACTGTACTTCATGCATTTCCAGAGTCTGGCTCAAGAATGAGAGCATGTAAATTCTGGACAGTTCAGGGAGTCCCACCCAAGTGTCTTAGCAGATGACTGTGGCCTTTCCATTCATTACATTGCAGGACCAAAGTAGACCGGGAAGCCAGAACCGCTCAGCGCATGCTTTTAGCCTTTGCTCTCTGTCCCCGTCCATCCCTCCTCCCCTCCCACTTTTCCCTTCAAAACAAAAACCTTTCCCCGACATGGCCCCACCAGTTCGTGAGGCATGTGACTTGGAGCACCAGGGCAATTGGCAGACCCACGCAGGGACAATGCCAAGAGTGTATAGCTGGAAGTCCCAACAGGACCTTGGAATCACTGAGGCAAACACAGGAGGGCAGGCGGCAGGAGCCGCATACAGAAGTACTCTCTGTATCTTTCTAGGAGGAACAATCAGTGGGAAGAAAGAAAAGAGCGAAGAGTTGGTCTTGGATTCCGCCCTAAGAGCTAAGCGCCTCCTTGGCTAACATCTGTGATACATTGTTTCAAGATAGGCCTCAGGTTTTCCGGGAAGACTCTCTTCTCCCTGCCTTTACAATTATCTCCCAGAGTTTTACAAAACAGCATTTTTTTCTATTTATATTTCTTTGTTCATCTGTTCTAAGGTCCCATTAATACATGGTTCCTGGCTTATGCAACTCCACTGAGCCCCATTACTCTCTGCTGTTTAAATGTGCCATTCCAACATACGGAAAAAACTTTTTGAGCCATTTTTATGGAAATCTTTACAACAGGTATTATGCACATCTCTTCCCCTATTAAAACAGTATATATTCCTAACTTACCCTTTTATTATTGTTAACTAGAAATTGCCAGTATTAACCAAGTATGATTCACTATGTGATGTTTTCAGATGCTAGAGAAAAGTGAGGGAGCTTTGGCCTAATTGACCCCAAAACATTCATAACTGATGTTTCTCTTATTGTACTATAGCTTCTTCCCCTGCTGTTTGCTCTCACTGCTCCACATTACATCTCTTTATAGCTGTTCCTATTCTCTTTTTATCCTGTAACCCAGAGGAAGCATCACTTTTAATTAAATAAAACCAACACTAAATTTTGTTCTAATAGCTGGCTTCAACTTTAAAGCTCTACTATTCAATAAAGTAGCCACTGTCTGCATGTAACTATGGAATTGGTTCATATTGGAATTGGTTCACTAAAAACTTGAATTTTTTATTTCACTTAATTGTAATTAATTTTAATTTTAAAACCAATACTCAGTTCAGTTACTGGAGTGTTTTTAAGCATATTTGCTAACAGTTTGGGTATGTGAATCCCCTTTTTCCAATAAAAATTTGGCATTTGAATTGAGAAGTATAAAATATACACTAAGGGGCACCTGGGCGGCTCAGGTGAGTTGAGCATCTGACTCTTGATTTTAGCTCAGGTCATGATCCCAGGGTCGTGGGAATGAGTCCTGCATAGAGAGCTCCACACTGAGCTTGGAGCCTGCTTGTGGTTCTCTGTCTGTCTGTCTGTCTGTCTGTCTCTCTCTCTCTCTCTCTCTCTCCCTCTCCCTCCCATGGCCTCTCTCCCCTGCTCATGCTCTCTCTCTCTAAAAATAAAACAAATCTTTTAAATGAATTCTTTAAAAAGAGAAAAATAAGTTTTTAAACAAATAAATAAAATATAAAATATACACTGATATTTGAAAGACTTGCTATGAGTAAAAGAATATAATCTACTTCATTAGTAATATCTATAGTGATTACGTGTTGAAAGTATAAAATTTGACATATGTTGAGTTAAATAAAATATACTGTTAAAATTAATTTCACCTGGCTCTTTCTACTTTTTTAAATATGACTGCCAGAAAATTTTAAAGAGCATAAGTGGCTTCCACCAAATTCCACTTTGGTAGGACTGCTCCAAAGTGTTGTTACTCAAAGTATGGTCTGTGCCCAACAGCATCTTCAGGGGAATTTGTTAGAAAT
This sequence comes from Prionailurus viverrinus, assembly GCF_022837055.1. Lineage (NCBI taxonomy): Eukaryota > Metazoa > Chordata > Mammalia > Carnivora > Felidae > Prionailurus > Prionailurus viverrinus. The sequence goes on from NC_062577.1 coordinate 11,113,156, forward strand.
ACAGAATCTCAAGTTCACCCAGACCTACTGAATCAGCATCTACATGTGAGTAAGATTCCCCAGGTGATTCTTTTTTTTTTTTTAATGTTTATTTATTTATTTTGAGAGAGAAAGAGGGGGAGAAGAGGAAGAGACAGAGAATCCCAAGCAGGCTCTCACAAGCCATGAGATCATGACCTGAGCCAAAATCAAGAGTCGGGCACTTAACCAACTGAGCCCAGGTGCCCCCAGTTATCTTTCAATGAAAGAAAATAATGACAAATTTTATGCATTTCTGGCTAACAGTTTTCAAACTAACCTTAAAACATCAGTGATCCATGACTCGCACACAGTTCGAACCCCAGGCCACTCATCACACGAGTTAAGGCAACACTGAGACTGATCTAAGTCCCATTCAACACATGGAAGTCCACGTGCTTGGATATTGAGCAATGGTGAAGTATTGCTAGTAAAGTTTCCAGATGCTTACTCTCAATTTCTGTACTCGTCATAGAGGATTAACAAAGAATCCAGTTCCATATTGCTCGTCGAGCAATATGTCTTTGAGTAACAGTGCTTTAGATCTGCCTGCAGAATAAAAGATCAGGATTTAAATAGTCATCTTTCTCAGAAGCCTTTCGATTCCAGGTTTCTAGATTTATGCTGTATAAATGAGACTGGCAGAGGTGAGGCCCCAGACAAACAAGATACAGCTTGCTCCTTAGTTGATGAGATCAGTAACATTAATTCAAACCACACAGACATGTTTATAAGTTTATTCTCTGTGCTCACTATACCTTTCCCTTTGAGGGAACGAAGTGAGCCCTTCTCCATAGGTGAGGCTTACATTCGTCTTTCCACTTGTTCACACAAACAAAAGAATTTTTGCTTCACAGAGGACAAAAAAAAAAAAAAAAAAAAGAACTGTAGATATCCAAAATGGTAAATAATATTAAAATACTAAGGACCACATTCCCATTAAAATCAGAACAATCCTCCATAATACATTCAAAACACAGAGGCAATGTATATTAAAGACTAAATATACCAAAAGTGCTTATTACTCAACCTGGTTGTAGTTGTCTGAGACACTGACATGTGCTAGTTATCCATGTCAAAACTAGGAGTGGGAAATTAGTGTCTCACTAAGTACACAGTTGTCCATTCTGAAAACCTTTGACGTGCTTCTTCTCCCAAGTCCTAAATCCAAACAGCTTCCCTATGCTGCGCATTCTGACTTACTGCTACCTCACAAATCTCGCCTCTCTGTGGCAACCACCACTGCCTCTGCTCGGGCTGCCATTAGCAATCAAGTGGATTTGTGTTTTAGGCTCTTCACTGGCCTCCTTCCTTCTTTTCCAGACTTCCTATTTCTTTTGTGGAACTGGAATTATCTTTCCAAAATTTAATACGAATCACTTCCACATAAAAACTCAGAAGACTGCCATAACCTTCCTATAAAATGCAAATTCCTTAACTTTAGATGCAGAGTCCTTCAATAATCTGAACCCTCTTCTCCGTGATTCTTTCAACAATACCCTGGGAAACCAAACTACCTAGCGATTGTCCATCATCCAGATAGTACTTCCTGGCTCTGGTCTATTTCTATATTTTCCTACCTTTTGAAGTGATGCCATATCAATCTGGACAAGGGAGTTCATCCTGGGTTTATTTGTTAACATGTAGTGAATGAAATAGTAATTTTGATAATAAAATTAAGTATTCAGTGTTCACCCTATCTCAAGTGCAGGGTAACAAATCCCATTAGGAAGGGTTACCTTGGGGGACTCCTGGGAGGGCTCAGTCGGTTAAGCGACCGACCCTCAATTTTGGCTCAGGTGCTGATCTCATGGTTCATGAGTTCCAGCCCCACCTCAGGCTCTGTGCTGACAGCACAGAACCTGCTTGAGATTCTGTCTCTCCCTCTCTCCTCTCTCTGCCCCTCTTCCCATCTCAAAATAAATAAATAAACTTAAAAACAAACAAAAAAAGAAATGGTAATCTTGGAGTGCCTGGGTGGCTCAGTTGGTTAAGCATCCTACTCTTGATCTCTGCTCAGGTCCTGATCTCAGGGTCATGAGTTCAAGCTCCATGCTTTAAATTAAAGAAAGAAAGAAAGAAAGAAAGAAAGAAAGAAAGAAAGAAAGAAAGAAAGAAAGAAAGAAAAGGAAACAAAAAGATAAAGGGTAACCTTAATCTTTATCAATGTTTGAAATGTCTAAAAATCAATATCCGTTTCATGTGTGTGCACACACATGCACGAATGCAGACACACTCATGTGCGTGTACCGTTTGTACAGGAACATGTTGAAGAAGGAAGAGCCAGCCTCTACAGGTCTGTGGTTTCCAACAGCTGCAAGGAGATGTCTTGTTACTCAGACTTTCCTTTCCCAGAAGATTATCCAAACTATGTGCCAAATTCTCAATTCCTGGAATATCTCAAAATGTATGCAAACCGGTTCAACCTTCTGAAACACATTCAGTTCAAGGTAAGACACAAAACATGAGTTAGTAGTCAGGAAGTATTTCCTACCAATTTCCTATTTCTCTCCATAGCCTAGCCCTTGGCTCTGCAGATGAGATCATGAACTGGCAAGATTGTTGACAGCTGGCTGGATTCCTTTTCCCCTTGTACTCATACCCACCCACCCCCGCCGCCTTAAGTAAATCTGGAGGTGGAAATGGATACTTTCAGTAAGGATTCACATGAATAAATTTTTAGTTTGCAATAATTTCACCCAAGTACCCAAAGGGACCTAAAAATATCAGGCTACATTCTCAGCTCGGAACAAATGCACATAGTGACACTGATGACTTCTACCCATACCTAGGCACTCTCCTCTGGACTATCCCTCTATAGGAATAAGCACGTGCAGGGGCCCACACATAAGAGAACCCCACGATCTGAAGGAAATCTTTTCTAGATATCCTTGGGAATAGAAAGATCTTTGAATATTGTTCTTTATAGAGGCCTTACCACCTCCCTTCCCATTTCCAAGAACAGAGACAGGAAGAAGGTAGAAGGATGCGGACAAATATATCTTCTTTTTTTCCCCTCTCCAAGAAACATGAAGAATCCACATGTTTTCTTTCTCCTCTCTTCCCCTCTCCCTACTACAGATGGGGATAGTAAGGAATTCCTAGGGAATTGAAAACAACATGAATGACCAACACTAGTAGCAAATAAGATTCATATTCACAACCTTAAAAGCACTGATAAAAATGAAACCACTATCTTGAAGAGATATCTACACCACCATGTTCACTGCAGCATTATTTTCAATAGTCAAGACATGGAAACAACCTAAGTGTCCATCGATGGGCATATGCATAAAGAACGCATAAGGAAAATGTGGCACACACATACACACATACTGGAATGTTATTCAGCCATAAAAAAGAAGGAAATCCTGCCATTTGCAACAACATGGGTGGACCTATAGGGTATTATACTAAGTGAAATAAGTCAGACAAAGACACAGACTGTAGGATCTCACTTGTATGTGAAATCTTAAAAAAAAAAAAAAAAAAAAAGCAACTCATATAAACAGAATAGATTGGTGGTTACCAGGGGTGAAGAGTAGGGACTGGGGAAATGGGTTAAGGTGCTCTAAAGGTACAGACTTCCAGTTGTAAGGTAAATCCGTTCCGGGAATATAATGCACAGCATGCTGAATATAGTTAACTCTATTGTGTTGTATATTTGTAAGTTGCTAAGAGAGTAGATCTTACAAGTTGTCATCACAAGACAAAAAATTATAACTATGTGAGGTGATGGATGTGAGCTAAACTTATTGTTTATTATAATTATTTTGCAGTATATACATATATCAGATTATGTTGTATACCTTAAACTTATACAATGTTATATGCCAATTATATCTCAAAAAAACTGGAGAAAAATTTTTTAAAAACTTCTAAAGAGTATTTTACCCCACTCCCATATCTTTCAAGGGACACAGTAAAATTGAAACAGTACCATAGTGAATGGGCATAATCCACAGAAGTAGTTTTAATGCATCAGAGCTCCTGAATCTGAAGCATTTTCTTTAGTAGGTGCTGCTCCAAGCCTGCTTTAAAATAATTGAAAAAAGTTTTTTAACGTTTTATTATTTATTTTTAAGAGAGAGAGAGAGAGAGAGAGTACAAGAAGAGGAGGGGCAGAGAGACAGGGAGACACAGAATCCAAAGCAGGCTCCAGGCTCTGAGCTGTCAGCCCAGAGCCTGACGCAGGGTTTGAACTCACGAATTGCGAGATCATGACCTGAGCCGAAGTTGGATGCTGACTTAACTGGGTGAGCCACCCAGGCCCACCTTGAAAAAAAACCTTTAAAGCTAGATGTTCACCAAAGTTTTAAGAGAGTACACACAAGCAGCTGTTTATAAGAGATTTCTTTCCTCTCTGTGCATTCCAAATTTTTAATTATGAACATTTCTTATTTTTAAGTTGAAAGTAAATTCTACTTTGAAATTAATTTTTAATTAACTGAAAATTTATATTTAAAAAATGAAGAGTTACTAATACAAATGTTGAAATGGAATAAGCACTTCAAATATTATAAACCAAATTGTGAACCCATGAGGTAAGACTTGAGACACCTGTCTTTTCTGAAAACTTAAAAGGAAAGAAAAGCAGCAAAGTCTCTTGGCCAGTGGAGCATTTATGCTTTTAAACTTGACTAGGGGGGCCACTGGGTGGCAAAGGTGGTTAAACATCTGACTCTTGATTTCAGCTCAGATCATGACTTTATGGTTTGTGAAATCAAGCCCCACATCAGGCTCTGCACAGACAGCACGGAGATTGCTTGGGATTCTCTCTCCCTCTCTTTCTGCCCCTCCCCTGTGCACACTGCCTCTCTCTGAGTCTCTCAAAATAAATAAACTATAAATAAATAAGTAAATTAATAAATTTGTCTTGTAAATTTATTTTATATATTTTCTGAATCAGAACCTAGCATGCATAAACATATACATACTCTATTGAAACAAAAAATAGACTGACATGTGGACCACTCCCATGGTCCATCAAGTTAGTACATTCAGGCCATCAAGTTAGTACTTATCAGGCCATCAAGTTAGTACTTATCATTCAGGCCATCAAGTTAGTACTTATCAATAGCTATCAAGATCTGGGAAAATGTCAACAACATATTCTACAGGACCTTTCATAAGGTAAGATACTTGGGACCAAATTCATATTTCCAACTTATATCATCCATGTTTTTATTAAAGCACAGCTTTATGAGAGATAGACGTAACAGAAAAAAAAAATGAAAAAGACTTCAGAAGACCGCGATGCTTGGTTCTATCACTTACTATGAGAATTTGAACAAATCACTCAAAATTTTTGGATTGCATCACTTCTCTTAAGTAACCCTCTACAACCCTTAGAATACATCCATCCAGGGGTGCCTGAGTGGCTCAGTCAGTTGAGCGTCCAACTTCAGCTCAGGCCGTGATCTCACGGTTGGTGAATTCAAGCCCCACATCCAGCTCCCTGCTGTCAGGGTGGAGCCCGCTTTGGGTCCTCTGTCCCCCTTTCTCTCTGCCCCTCCCCCACTCATATTCTCTCCCTCTCTTTCTCTCCCTCTCTCAATCTCTCTCTCTCAAAAATAAATATTTTTAAAAAAGAATACATCCATCCAGAAAATTATGGTTAATCTGATAACTTGATTCTATCTCTAAGTTTATGCTTATTGATTATGTTTAGCCTATGCTCTAGAACATTTGAAGTGTCAACTGGTACCCCGGCCAGCAAGCCCTTACTAGAAGCTTGACAACAATTAATTGTGACTATGACTCTTTTTTTCAGACTAAAGTCTGCAGTGTAACAAAATGCCCAGATTTTACTGTCACTGGCCAATGGGAGGTGGTCACTCAGCATGAAGGAAAGCAAGAGTCTGCCATCTTTGATGCCGTCATGGTCTGCACTGGTTATCTTACTGACCCATATTTGCCACTGGACTCTTTCCCAGGTACGGTTTTCTGAAACTGACCTTAATTCGTCTTGTGGGAGCCATCCTGATACTGGCTTGGTCCGGGAATGAATTTCTATGGTTCTTCCGTTAAATAGTTAAAGTTGTAAGGTAACGGGGATTTTTTCTAACCAGCATTTCTGGCCAATTTTTGACTTTCATTTGTTCCAAACAATTTATAAGTGCCAAAGAGTAGAACAAATTACTTGCAAGCAGTTTTATGCTTCACTGGGGTTCAATGTCCCTCCTTAAGCGATGGGCAACACTCAGAAAGTCTTCTAAGACACTGGATGCTTACAAAGTTGTTAGCCTCAGCAGTAGCACACAACCAAAGCTGAGTTTAGAGGCCACAAAGGTCGATCAGTGAATTAATTTTTTAAAAAGTAGTGTGATTTTTGTTCGTTTGTTCCATAGAGGTTTAGCTAGATCAGACGTTTATAGCACTGGGTCAGTAGTCAACAGAGAAAAGAATCTTAGAAGTCAAGTTAAGTCATCTTTGAGTCCCAGTTTCCTTATCTGGTTTTTGCAAACACGATTCATGTTAATCTATGTCAAATTTCCATTGGATTACAATGCAGAGGGAATAAAAAACACAATGATTTGGTTTATTTTATCCACAGTAAGTTTTCAAGAAGTTAAAACTTTAGGAAATTTTTCTCTTCATCATCTAAATATGCCTTGGAGTGATCTCAAGTCTCGTCTTACAATAAACTCACACACCTCCCATGCCCCAAGAGCTTATGCAAGTCCGGCCAAGTTAGGACGAAGCACATCCTGAAAACTGCCGTGGAATTGAATCTTGAATCAAAAAGCCCCAAGTCCACGATATAAGGAACTATTCCCCAACATCCCTGAGAGAGGATCAATAGCCACCCCACAAGACAACCCAATCCTTTCTCAGCTCTTGTCCACAGAGAAAATCCCTAAGTAGGCAAGCCCCTCCAAACTCCTAGGAAGGAGTGCCTGGTACTAGATCACCCTAAGAATCCAGAAAGTTCCATGACATAGAGAATACACTGAATTTATTTGGCACCAACAGTGCCATATTACACAAAGTGCTAAAAATACAGGGGTGGATATGACAACATGTAGCCTGTCTGGAAGGAATGAAAAGAGTTTTATAGGAGTCCAGCAGAGGAATCACAGTCTACACATGACCTGCAAATGATACAAATGCTTATTTTACAACAACTCACGTACATCCATTGGTGCTGGGTCTGCCCTCCAGACATCATTCAAGTCAGGTCAGATTAGGATAAGGTGTACCCAGAAAGCGACTGAACCAGTGTCCTCAGTTTGAATAGGATGGGCTTGAGACCCAGGAGGTACAGATTCTAGGCTACACAGCTAACAAGCTATACAACCTTGGGCCTTCCGGTTAACCTTTCTAAGCCTCTGGGGTTTTGCCCATAAATTGACCACCTTATCCAACAGCATACATCACAAATCAAACAAACGGAGCTCTATGGGACTTGCAGACCTTTTCAATATCTCACCGGCTACTACCAATTGGCCATTTGAAATCCCTGGGTAGGTAACCATTAAGGAGCTTTTGAGTTCTAAGGTTTTGTGACTTTAGATTTGAAAAAGAGTCCTCGAAATCTCACAAACTCTCTCTCTGCCTCACAACAGACTTACTTAGTCTGTACGTAATTCCTGGGGTCATCATTAACTATTAGAAAAATTCAGATTTACTGAAGACATTTGAAAACATGTGTCTGGAGGTACATTGTTCTTTTTTGTTTCTTTGTTTGTTTTGAGAGAGAGTGAGAGCACAAACAGGGAAGGGGCAGTGAGAGAGAGAGAATCCCAAGCAGGCTCCACGCCACCAGCGCAGATCCTGATGGGGGACTTGATCCTGCAAACCATGAGATCATGACCTGAGCCAAAATCAAGAGTCAGACGCTCAACAGACTGAGCCACTGAGGTACCCCTGGAGGCACATTGTCTGGAGTCAATTCCAAAGATGTTCCAAAAAGTCTTAGTAAAAATAATAGGTATCACAGAATAAATGCATAACTTCACAGAATAAATGTACAACTTCCCAAAATAACTACTTGTAATCAATCATTCAGATATATACACTCTGGTGTGTTTACTAACACAACCACATTCACCTAAAAAAAGTGCCTGCTCTATCCTCCTGTGATAAAAGGGGGGAAAATATTAGTGTGATAGGTGGCTCAGACACAGTCTCATTTTTGTTCATTTCTGATCCAAAAGACCCTGATCTGGAGAAAAATCTAAGGTAATTTAACATCCAGGGATAATAATTCTATGATTTTCCTTAAACTTGCTTAGCTCTCCCTTGTCAGCCATTCTCTGATCTGTGATGAGTCCTGTCTGAATTAATATTTGAACTTGGCTGCACGATTATTAAATTCTAAGTGCTCAGGATTGTGGTGGGTTTTAACTGAGATTCATGTCAGATTTCTAATGTTTCAAGGTGAACTAAGGGTGAACCAAACCTTGATAAGGCTGTTTGCCACAAGCATCGATATTTATCCCCTGAGAATCTAGGTGTCTTATCACTTTTCCTGGAAAAAAAAAAAAAAAGATTCTTTGTACAGCACCTCTTAACTTTTGTGTTATGCAACCCTGAGAGTATTTTCCAAAACTCTCCATTCACATTTAATGTTTCAGTGAGACATTTGGCATCAACCGCCTGAGATATCCTTTCTGGTTAGAACAGTAGAGCTAAACCCAGCGTGGCGAACATGATCCCTTTTTCTCAGAGCCAACTCTTGCTGCCTCAGCAAACTCAGTCTGCGTTATAGTCGGTCACCAAGGTGAGCTATCTGTGAACTTCCCCAGCCAACATGGATCTTTTCGAATAGGAACCACATTTTGTTTATCTTATTTCTCTAATATCAACTTAGCCCAGGTCCAAGCACATAGATGCCAAAAACAGTTTGCTGAAAAGAGTGGAGGCGCTGACTCATAGTTCCCTTTAACTTCTCTGCTCTTGCTCCTTGCTTGGGAGAAGCTCTAGATAGTCAAATATTAGTAAATAGAACAAACTAATTCTATCACTGATTTCCATCAACTTTAAAATTGGTAATGATGGCTTGGGAATGCAAGCTGGTGCAGCCACTCTGGAAAACAGTATGGAGGTTCCTCAAAAAACTAAAAATAGAACTACCCTACGACCCAGCAATGGCACTGCTAGGCATTTATCCACGGGATACAGGTGTGCTGTTTCGAAGGGACACATGCACCCCCATGTTTATAGCGGCACTATCAGTAATAGCCAAAGTATGGAAAGAGCCCAAATGTCCATCGATGGATGAATGGATAAAGAGGATGTGGTGTGTATATATATATATATATATATATATATATATATATATATATACGCGCACACACACACACACACACAATGGAGGATTCCTCGACGATCAAAAAGAATGAAATCTTGCCATTTGCAACTACGTGGATGGAACTGGAGGGGATTATGCTAAGTGAAATTACTCAGAGAAAGACAAAAGTCATATGACTTCACTCATATGAGGACTTGCAGAGACAAAACAGATGAACATAAGGGAAGGGAAACAAAAATATACAAAAACAGGGAGGGGGACAAGACAGAAGAGACTCATAAATATGGAGAACAAACACAGGGTTACTGGAGGGGTTGTGGGAGGGGGGATGGGCTAAATGGGTAAGGGGCACTAAGGAATGTACTCCTGAAATCACTGTTGCACTATATGCTAACTAATTTGGATGTAAATTTAAAAAAATAAAAAATTAAATTAAAAAAATAAATAGGGGCACCTGGGTGGCTCAGTCGGTTAAGCGTCCGACTTCAGCCAGGTCACGATCTCCCGGTCCGTGAGTTCGAGCCCCGCGTCAGGCTCTGGGCTGATGGCTCAGAGCCTGGAGCCTGTTTCCGATTCTGTGTCTCCCTCTCTCTCTGCCCCTCCCCCGTTCATGCTCTGTCTCTCTCTGTCCCAAAAATAAATAAACGTTGAAAAAAAATTTTTTTAATAAAAAAAATAAATTTTTAAAAAATAAATAAAATTGGTAATAATGGCTTAATTAATCTTTATGCCATGATATTTCAACTTAGTAGCAAATAAACCCAGAGACCTATCTAGTGAGATGGAATAAGTACCTCCATTAAATAATCACTCATGTCTGTGTCTTACAAAGTCATGTATTCACATTTTGGATTTTCTTAAAATTGAGCATGCTATTAAAAACAACCAAAATAATCCATCAAAAGGATTTTTTTTTTTATTTTTTACGTTTATTTATTTTTGAGAGAGAGACAGAGACAGAGCACGAGTAGGGGAGGGGCAGAAAGAGAGGGAGACACAGAATCTGAAGGAGGCTCCAGGCTCTGAGCAGTCAGCACAGAGCCTAACGTGGGGCTCAAACCCACGAACAGTGAGATCATGACCTGAGCCAAAGTCAAATGCTCAACCGACTGAGCCACGCGGGCGCCCCAATCAAAGGGATATTATTAATGGAGCAATACATATGTTTCGTTTACTGATCCTATAAAATTCTTCATTTGACTTTTTTTTTTCTATAGGTATAAATACCTTTAAAGGCCAGTACTTTCATAGCCGACAGTATAAATACCCAAATATATTTAAGGACAAGAGAGTCCTTGTGGTTGGAATGGGGAATTCGGGCACAGACATTGCTGTGGAGGCTAGCCACCTGGCAGAAAAGGTACCCTGATGTTACCTAATGAAAAACTGTAGCTTAAGATGCATGCCTCAGGCAAACAGTGACAAAAGATGAAAGAAATAAAATGCCTAAGATACACACACATACAAAAAAACCATATTTTTTAATTTTATTTTTTAATGTTTATTTGTTTGTTTGTTTGTTTGAGAGAGAGAGAGAGAGAGCGAGCAGGGGAGGGGCAGAGAGAGAGGGAGAGAAAGTCTCTGTGCTGTTAGCAGAGGAGGCAGATCTGAGAAAGCACAGGCCACGTTTAATCACTTTGTGAAACAACAGAAGCTAGAAAAGCTATTCTGGCTCCTCAATCCTGCCAAAATGTACAGGGAAACTCTTTTCACGAAAATAATAAAGTAAAATAAAATAAAAGCAACAAAAGCGAAAATAATAATAATAATAAATTGCAGATGGATTAGCCCTGCTTTATAGAGTTCTCCCTAATCTGGTTCAAATGTGCCATTTCGACTTTATCTCCTGCTACTCTGAGCCTTTTCCAATTCCTGTGTTTTTCCCCTTTGCTCATACCACACCCCTCCCTTCGGTGCTCTTTTCCGCTTGATTACAATCCACTTGTACCTCCCCAGCTATGTTGCCCCAACACAGTGATCTCTCCCTAGTAAAGTTTATGTAATAATTGTAATTAACGTTCCTCAGCTGGCACTTGTTAAAAACAAATACATATTAGTTGTTGGTTTCTGATGTGCCAAACGTTGTGCCAGGCACAGGGGGAATCACGGAAAAATACAATAAAAACAAGATTTCTGGGCACCTGGGCGGCTCAGTCAATTAAACATCTGACTTCGGCTCAGTTCATGATCTCAAGGTTCCTGAGTTTGAGTCCCGCATCGGATGAGAGTCCCACCTCTCTCTCTCTCTCTCTCTCCCCCTCCCTCTCTCCCTCTCTCTTTTCCTCTCTCTCTGCCCCTCACTCACTTGAGCCCTCTCTCTCTCAAAAAAAAAGCAAGATTTCTGCCATAATGGAGCATAGAGTTGAGGCGGACACAGATGCCAACTAAATAAGTATAAATAATTAGGTCATGGATACCTGGATGGCTCAATCGGTTAAGTGTCCAACTCTTGATTTCAACTCAGGTCACGATCTCATGGTTTGTGAGTTCAAGCCCCATGTCGGGCTTAACACTGACAGTGCAGACCCTGCTTAGGATTCTCTTTCCCTCCCTCTTTCTCTGCCCCTCTACCGCTTGTGCTCACACTTGGGTTGTGCACTCTCTCTCTCTCTCTCTCTCGTTCTTGCTCTATAAATGAATGAATGAATCAATGAATGAATGAATGCAAGAGTGAGGAGTGCCTGGCCGGCTCAGTCAGTAGAGCATGCAACTCTTGATCTGGGGGTTGTAGGCTCAAGATGCATGTCGGATATAGAGATTAGTTAAAAATAAAATCTTTAAAAATAATAATTGCAAGAGCAAAAATAGCTATGAAGGAAAAGGATTGGGAATGTGATTTTGATATTCCCTTCGGGAACTTTCAAAAAAAGGATTGACTGGTTGATTGATCTGGAGAGACTTCGCAGTTTGGTGGAGACATCCTGAGAGAAGAGAAAGGAGGTCCTGAAATAAAAATTAACAGTCCCATCCACTCCGACCCCCACAGGAGACATGTGGGTAGCATATTCTATTTCCATTCATATTATTTCTATCTCTCTTATCATGTGGAAATTTCAAACTTAGTCAGCTGGTGAACTCAAACAGCTAACCTGTTAAAAAAAAAAAAAGTGTTTTTTAAGGAATTCACCAAAACCAACTGTGTTACTGAAATTTATTGTCAGTTCAAACAGTGGTTTCTATTGAAACCCTTTATAGACAAGATTCACCTGCTGCCACACCTTGTTCTTATGCCCTACAATTACTAGCATGCAAAACTGTACCCACCCGCTCGCTGCTTTTTCACACGAGACTTTGAGCTCGCCCTGGGTTGCCACAGTAGCTCACTCACTGAGGTGTCTGGCACTGTGTCTCGCAGATAATAAGGGCTCAGTTATATGTTCGAAGGCACTTTAATACTCTAAGTGCCCAAACCGTTATCTCAAATGAATAACTTTACAGCGGGAGCCAGAGGAGCCAAAACCATCTTGTGGAGGATGTATTTTGAGGGAGGGAGACTTTCAGGCGCTATTCCAACGATGAGACCTCTTGACTCTCTGGCGAAGCCAGCCGGGCTCACCATGTCAAACTGAGTGGCTTCTTTGACTGCTTCCAGGTGTTCCTCAGCACCACCGGCGGGGCGTGGGTGATCAGTCGAGTCTTCGACTCAGGGTACCCGTGGGACATGGTGTTCATGACTCGGTTTCAGAACATGCTCACAAATTCTCTCCCAACTCCAATTGCGAACTGGCTGCTGGCAAGAAAGATGAACAGCTGGTTCCATCATGCAAATTACGGCTTGGTACCGGAAGACAGGTAAACGGAGGGTATCTGCTGAGGGCTGTGAGGAAGGAGGAGGCTCTGTGCCTCCACTGGCACCTCCAAACCAGGCAACAACACATCATATCGACCGAACGTGAAGGAAAACTTCATCCCAGTGTATTTCCTAATAGCTAGCTATTTTGAGTTCTTGGTAAGTGAAACTAGGTATTGCATCTTGTCAACAACCCTTTTTTAAAGTCTTACTTAATCTTCTTTTTACTGTGGGCAAACCGAGGCTTGGCAAAGTTCAGCCACTTGCCCAAGCTCATGTAGTGATAAGTGAGCTCTATGACCTAGGCAGGTTACGTGGCTCTCAGCTGCAGCGCTTGAAAGACAATGACTTGTCTACGACTCTTTTGGTAGAAGCAACACGCTTGGCTTGTTTCCCTGTGTGGGAAGAATCAAATGTTGTAGTGGCCCCTGCCCATCTCTCCAGCAGCAGTGCCTTCTTGCCCTTGTCAAGACGACCTTGACCTCAGTCTGTACTTAACTCAGTCTGTATCTGAGTTACAGCCTACAATTTATCCCATTAAGAATAGACGGTTTTGGGGCACCTGGGTGGCGCAGTCGGTTAAGCGTCCGACTTCAGCCAGGTCACGATCTCGCGGTCCGTGAGTTCGAGCCCCGCGTCGGGCTCTGGGCTGATGGCTCAGAGCCTGGAGCCTGTTTCCGATTCTGTGTCTCCCTCTCTCTCTGCCCCTCCCCCGTTCATGCTCTGTCTCTCTCTGTCCCAAAAATAAATAAACGTTGAAAAAAAAAATTTAAAAAAAAAAAAAAAGAATAGACGGTTTTACTTTCTCATTGAGTCGGTACAAGGATACTCCATTCCCGGGGTTGGCATCGTAGCCCAGAGATCTCATCTGATCTTCCTCCAGGTTCCACTCTGAACCAACATGGATCAGGTGTACCCAAGCCACCACTGAGGGCACACAGCTCCCTACCGAGTGCCACTTCTCCCAAGACTGGCACCTCCTGCCTGGCCAAGGGGAGAGCCCCAGAATGAGGAAGGGAAGGGAAGGGAAGGGAAGGAGGTGGAAGGGCCAGCCACACTGGTCACCGGCACATCTCTTCCCTGCCCATGGTTCTCTTTAGGACACAGCTGAGAGAGCCTGTGCTAAATGATGAACTCCCAGGCCGTATCATCATTGGGAAAGTGCTCATCAAGCCAAGCATAAAAGAGGTGAAGGAAAACTCTGTCATATTTAACAACACCCCAAAGGAAGAGCCCATTGATATCATTGTCTTTGCCACTGGATACACCTTTGCTTTCCCCTTCCTTGATGAGTCCGTAGTGAAAGTCGAAAATGGCCAGGCATCACTGTACAAGTACATCTTCCCTGCACATCTGCCAAAGCCAACCCTGGCTGTTATTGGCCTCATCAAACCTTTGGGCTCCATCATACCCACTGGAGAGACCCAAGCACGATGGGTTGTTCGAGTCCTAAAAGGTACGTGCATGAGAAATTTCGGGGCATATGTTTTCTGTTTACTATGTTATTTTGGATACTAGAAATTTTGAGAGCATCCCCAGCTCCTATCTCAAACAACAGAATCTTTAAAAGCAGGATTCATTCTATTCTTCATGGAATTACACTATCAGAATGAATTTGAGCCATTACCGGCACAAAAGATAAATCGGGGGTCAAAAAAATACAAGTTGTGTCTATCTGTTGTTTTCACTGAATTAACTGGTTCAATTAAAGTATAAAACTTCAATCAAGTGACAGAATTCAGTTCTGAGGTTATGTTGTATCAGATAACTAGTGAGATGACCAGATGCTTATAACTTTTCAGCTGGTAGCATTATTACCAAAAACTTACCATCAACCCTGTAGGCAGCTAATATTTTTAGGAGGAGAACAGATGAGTCGCTGGGTACCAGGAATAAAGATAAGCAGTAATAAGACATCTTCACCCACTAAGCAAGCAGGCCTGAAGTTAAATTGCCTTTTTTGTTGTTTCACAGGTATAAATAAGTTACCACCGCAAAGTGTCATGATTGAGGAAGTCAATGCAAGAAAAGAAAACAAACCCAGTGGGTGAGTTAACTTAGTTAACTCCTTATGCATCTTTTTGAATCATGACTCAAATTGGCAAAACAATAGCAGAGAGACATGAGGCAGCGCCTGAGATTTAGAGGGGGGGGGAACTAGCATAGCCTGTTAAGGAGAGTGGGGAGAAGGGGAACTGAAAAGTTTAAAGGTCCCAAAATCGTCACTTCAGACCATAATTATCTAGCGCCACATGGAGTCTGGATTCTAAACCAAATACAATTAACTCCCATCTACCAGATACATTATTCCACGCCTTTTTCATAATCAGCAGGCAAACAGTTGTGTTTATCCCCTCTGATGCTAGAAGGGTCTGTTTATTCATTCATTCAACCAATCTGTATTCAACTCTATTGTTTTATTTAGATTCTACTCTAGTCAGGATTCTGCAAACTATGTCCTGCAGGTCAAATCTGCCGACCACTTGAACTTTTATGTTTTTTAAGAGTTGGAATAAAAGAATATTTTGTGATATGTGAAAATTATATGAAATTTATTGTTTTAAAATTTTTTTGTTTACTTATTTTTTGAGAGAGAGAGTGAGCATGAGCAGGGGAGGGGCAGAGAGAGAGGGAGACACAGAATCCAAAGCAGGTTCCAGGCTCTGAACCGTCAGCACAATGCCCCACATGGGGCTTGAACTCACGAACCATGAGATCATGACCTGAGCCGAAGTCAGACGCTTAACCAACTGAGCCACCTAGGTGCCTCATATGAAATTTAAATCACAGTAGCCATACATAAAATTTCATGAGAACCTAACCACACTCATTCATGTACATATTTACATGTAGCTGCTTTTGAGTTGTTGAGATAGAGACCATAACATGGCCCTCAAAGCCTAAAGTACTTACCATCTGACCTTTCGCCAGAATAAGTTTGTTGACTCTGTTCCCTAGAGAAGTTTCCACTTATTCTCTGCTCTCTGGCTCACACTCAAGGACCAGGGATTACAGAAGGGAAGCAGCAGAAAAGAAAGGAGTGTTGGCCTCCCCCCCCAACCCCACCGACTCTCATCCTCACTCCTAACCCAACTAAAACATCTCTGGTTTTGTTTACTGTTAGTCTGTTTTGGGCTTTAATATAAATTATCACTTGAAAAATGCTTTCTGATACCAAAAGAAAGTTTTTAAATCACTGCATTTAGGGGCGCCTGGGTGGCTCAGTCGGTTAAGTGTCCGACTTCAGCTCGGGTCATGATCTCGCGATTCGTGAATTCAAGCCCCGCATCAGGCTCTGTGCTGATGGCTCAGAGCCTGGAGCCTGTTTCAGATTCTGTGTCTCCCTCTCTCTCTGACCCTCCCCCATTCATGCTCTGTCTCTCTCTGTCTCAAAAATAAATAAACATTAAAAAAAATTAAAAAATAATAATAAATAAATCACTGCATTTAAACATTTTTATCACTGGGGCACATGGGTGGCTCAGTCGGTTGAGCGTCCAACTTCAACTCATGGTCTATGGGTTTGAGCCCTGCTTCAGGCTCTGTGCTGATGGCTCAGAGCCTAGAACCTGCTTTGGAATCTGTGTCTTCCTCTCTTTCTGCTCCTCCCCCAGTCATGGTCTGCCTCTGTCTCTCTCAAAAATAAACAAACATTAAAAAATAATTTTTATTTTTTTATTATTTTTATCACTTCTCTAATTTAAATATATTTCCAAACTTCATGTTGAGCTATCCTTGTCAAAGTGCTAAATCCCAAAATAACAAAAAAACATTTTAGATGCCTCTTTTTCACCCTCAACCTGGAATGTGATTTGATCTCCATTATGGAATTGTCCTATAACATAGATAATTAATTAGAGCTGCACAGTGGAAAAGCTTCTTGTCACATAGGTCAGCTGGTGATTTTAGGACCAACACCAGCATTACAGGAAATTCCACCTTATTGATTCTTGTGGACTTTACATTATATAAATCTAGCAATAACTGAGTTTTAGAAAAATTTAGGAATAGTGAAATTATGTAAATAAATTTTTTTCTAGAAATTCCTAAATATTTGACAAAAGAAGCAGAGAAATACTAGATGCATTTTAAGCATTTGGAGCACCATATGCATAGAGTATCTTGTCAAGGAGCTCATCTTGTATTAAAAAAAAAAATGCAATGAGACCATTAGACAGCTATGGGCTTGGAGAGAATAATACAAAAACCATTTCAGGGGTGCCTAGGTGGCTCAATCAGTTGAGATCTGACTCGTGATTTCGGCTCAGGTCATGATCCCAGGTTCATAGCATCGAGCCCCACATCGGGCTCTGTGCTGAGCATGGAGCCTGCTTGGGATTCTCTCTGTCTCCCCCTCTGCCCCTCTCCCCAGCTCCTCTCTCTCTCTGTCTCTGTTTCTCTCTCAAATAAAAAAGAAAAGCAAAAGAGAACATTTCAAATTTTCTAGCATCATTGTTTACTTTTGGCATGTTGACTTGCTCTGGGTTATCATTATTTTATCTTTGTGTCTTTCTCTTTATCCCCCATTTTCCTTTTATAAAGGTTTGGCTTGTGTTACTGCAAAGCTTTACAAGAAGATTATATCACATACATAGATGAACTCCTGACCTACATCAATGCAAAACCCAACCTATTCTCTATGCTCCTGACGGACCCACGCCTGGGCTTGACCATCTTCTTTGGCCCATCCACACCGTACCAGTTCCGCTTGACCGGCCCAGGGAAATGGGAAGGAGCCAGAAATGCCATCTTGACTCAGTGGGATCGAACATTCAAAGTCACCAAAACTCGAAGTGTACAAGAATCCCCATCTCCCTTTGCAAGCTTACTTAAACTCTTAAGCCTTCTGGCTTTGCTTATGGCCATTTTCCTAATTTTCCTATAAATAAAAGATTACCCAAATGGCTCGTCAGATGCACACTGCAGATTTACAGTGCTCTGTTCTGCCATTGACACAACATTGCATTCACAGCCATAAGCCATGTGCAAGTGGTGAAAGCCACTTCCTGTCCCCTCCTGCCGGTCTTCCTGGGCCTCTCGAGGCTCTCCCTGCTTCCAGTGCTAGAGGCAGATAACCAAGATTTCGATGCCTTTGAAGGCTGCTGGAAGGTTCCAGGTTCATTTTACAAGAGAGAGCTATTAAAGACAGCCCTCTGAGCCTTCCTCTATCTTTCTCATATAAACTATTTTCACGGGCCTCAACTAAAACTCCCTACTTCATAAAAGATTTGGTTGTACTAAAATAATCCTCTTGTGATATCAGATAATTAAAAATAAAAAGAAAGGAAAAAAAACAACAAAACTGATTGTTTCAAGTGGTCTTTTAACCTCTTTTTTACAAGTTGGGGTAAAGGTAGGGGGAAAGAGATAAGGGGATGAGGTATCTATTCATAAAGACCATAAAAGAATTGGGGGTTCAGTAAACTCACTGGAATGTTTCTAAAAGAATGTAAAAAAGGTAGAGAAAAACAAATACCATACGATTTCACTTATATAGAGAATCTAAAAAACAAAGAACAAACAAAACAGCAACAAAATCCAGAAACAGGCTCACTCATAAATACAGGTGGTTGCCAGAGGGACAGGGGGTTGGAGGAAGGGACAAAATAGGAGAAGGGGATTAAGAGGCACAAACCTCCAGTTATAAAATAAGTAGGTCATGGGGGTAAAAAGTACAGGATGGGGACTGTAGTCAGTAATATTATAACAACTTTGCTGACAGACGTAACTGTAACTACGTTTATGGTGAGCATTTTGCAATGTATGTAATCATTGAATCACTATGTTGAAAGATAATTTCTTAATAAAAGTAAAGGGATGTTCCTGCTTGTAAGTGCTTATTCCCCTAAAATGCCCTATACAACAAAATGGGGTGCTCCAGCTGGCACAGTGACCATACAGATCAGATCTACCCCACAGAAAAATACCCCCTCCACCAGTGCAAGGAGCCAGCCTCCATGAAATTTCCATAAAACACTAAAACCATGGGGTTCAGAGAGCTTCCAGATTGCTGAACACAGAGAAGTTGGGGGGAAGTGATGTCCTCAGAGAATACATGAAGCTCTACACCCCTTCCCAATGTCTTTATTTATTTATTGTGAAAGAGAGAGAGAGAGAGCACACAAGTGGGGTAGGCGCAGAGAGAGAGAGAGAGAGAGAGAACCCCAAGCAGGCTCTGCATCGGGCTCCAACTCACAAACCATGAGGGCTCAAACTCACAAACCATGAGATGATGACCTAAGCCAAAATCAAGAGCCAGATGCTTGAGGCGTCTGGATGGCTCAGTCGGTTGAGTATCTGACTTCAGCTCAGGTCATGATCTCACAGCTCATGGGTTTGAGCCCTGCCTCAGGATCTGTGCTGATAGCTCAGAGCCTGGAGTCTGCTTCAGATTGTGTCTCCCTCTCTGTCCTTCTTCCATCTACACTCTGCTCTCTCTGAAAATAAATTCATTAATTAAATAAAATTAAAATGTCTTTTAAAAAAAGTCAGATGCTTGAGGCGCCTGGGTGGCTCAGTTAGTTAAAGGTCTGACTCTTGATTTCAGCTCAGGTCACGATTTCATGGTTTGTGAGTTTGAGCCCCGCATTGGGCTCTTCACTATGTCAGCACAGAGCCTCCTTGGAAGTCTCTCTCCCTCTCTCTCTGCCCCTACCCCATGTCCTCTCTCTCTCAAAATAAGTTTTTAAAAACTTAAAAAAATTAAAGAGTTGGATGTTCAACTGACTGAGCCACTCAGGCACCCCTCCTTCCCACATATCTTGTCCTATGCATCTCTTCCCATCGAGTTTTTCCTGAGTTATATCCTCTTATAATAACCTGATCATCTAGCAAGCAAAATGTTTCTCTGAGTCCTGTGAGCCACTGTAGCAAATTAATCAAACCGAAGGAGGGGTCACAGAACCTCCATCTATAGCTGGTCATCAGAAGCATGGGTGACACCCTGGGTAGGCAACTCAAGTAGAGGGGCGCCTCGTAGGACTGAGCCCCTAACCTGTACAATCAGATGCTGTCTCCAGGTAGGAAGGACCAGAATTGAGTTCAGTTGTAGGATACCCAACTGGTGTCCAAGAATTGCGTTGCAATGTAGGGAAAAAACCTCCCACACACTTTGGAATTGGGTACAAAACCCTTAAAATAGAAACATAACGAAA
The DNA here is from genome assembly GCF_022837055.1 of Prionailurus viverrinus. Lineage (NCBI taxonomy): Eukaryota > Metazoa > Chordata > Mammalia > Carnivora > Felidae > Prionailurus > Prionailurus viverrinus. The sequence continues at coordinate 11,133,374 of NC_062577.1, forward strand.
AAATGCTCCATTGAATACTCTCCCAATTTAGGAAGATTCCCACGGAAGCCGTAGACAACAAAAAAACAACACCCTTCAGGGTTGTCCTGTCCTTAGTTGTCCTGTCCTTAGTAAGATAGGATACATTATTTAAGAATAATTTACATTATTTAAGTCTAACTTCAGGGGCACCTGGGTGGCTCTCATTGCTATGGGTTTGAGCCCCGCATCGGGCTCTGCACTGACAGCTCAGAGTCTGGAGCCTGCTTCAGATTCTGTGTCTCCCTCTCTCTCTGTTCCTCCCCTGCTGGCTCGCTCGCTCGCTCTTTCCCTCTCTCAAAAAGAAAAAAAAAAAGAAAAAAAATAAACATTTTAAAATCTTTTAATAAAGTAAATAGCCTAACTCCAGAACATTTTGATTTTTAAAAAGTCTGCACTTAGTTCTTTCTCTACAAAAAAGAACTCGATTAGACATTTGAAAGCAAACCTAACAAGTTTAAGCTAAAAGGGAAAACATGAGATGATCAACTTGTTTCATTAGGGTAAGACAATTGATCAAATTTCCCTACAAAGTAAAATTTATGCTATTTAAATATGCGATGTTGTTATTTGCGGCATCTGTTTCCATGAAAGTGCAAGCAGCCTTTATAAAGAGAGTGGCTGGAATTAGAGCTCCAGCCAGAAACAGCAGGGGCAACATGTGGCTGTGGAAGGAAGCTGAGTGCAAATGTCATCAGGGGAGAGAACGCATGTCCCCAAACGCTCTTCTGTAAATGGTCTTTATAAAGTCAGGACATAGAAGAAGGCAAAGGGAGATGTCGCAAGACATCAGAGGAGGAGGATAGTGATTGTGGAATGAGAATGTTATTAAGTGCGTTTTGAGGCACCTTGGCAGTATTTACCAAAGTTTTAAATGTGCATATCCCTTGGGACAGCAATTACACATCTCAGAATCCATCCTGTAGAAACAGTCGTGCGTTCAAAGATACGTACGTGAGGACGGTTATCTCATTGTTCACAACAACGGCAAAAAGACACTGCACTGAGAGTAGCAGAATGGTTACATAATTTGTGGAACATCCCAACTGTAAGAAACAGAAACTCAACCGAAACTGACACAACAAGGAAAGTCTGTGGCTCATGTAACCGGAGTCCAGCAGTGAGATGGGCTTCGGGGTGGACCGAATCCAGGAGTTTCAATGCCATCTCTCCATGGTTCCCTGATCCACTCTTATCCCTAGGCCAGCATCATCCTCAGCACGATAAGGGGATGGTGGCTCCAATTCCAGACTACCACCTGTAGAAAAGGAGAGAAGTGCTTCCAGAATTCTTCCAGAAGCAGAAAATGGCAGACGGCAACTCGTAGCCACAGAGTCTGCTTCACTCCTCTTCCAGGTCATATGCCCACCTTGCCTTCCTCGCAGCTAGTGTGGCCATGTGATCAAGTTCTTGCAAATGGAATGTGAATGGAAACTATGTGTGTCATTTATCCCTGCTTTACTTGCAAGGGAACTGCTTACTCTGAGGACTTCCTCACTCCTTTCTGCAAGAGGGTGCCATGGAAATGGAGCACGAAGCAAACCAGCTTCAACCATACTCCTCAGAGATGACTAAGTAACAACATAGAAGCAACAAGTTTCCCTGCACCTGGGTGCCTTACCAGCCTAGAGTGGTCTGATTGTTACATGACAGAGAAATAAAATGTTGTCTTATCCGTTCCACTATGCGTAGGAGCCTGTTAGGTCAGCTTCCCATTCACACTACTAATAGGTATGTATCCTAAAGTCTCCAGCAGAGCTCTCCTCGTGTCTCAAGTCCTCACAGCCTGCATCGCATCGGGGACAGGATTCTCCTTTGACCAAACGACCCACACCTGGAGCTGGGGGAGGAGCCAGCATCCTCAGGCTCAGAGCTGCGTGGAAGCGTGAACAGATCTCTGACTCAGTGTCTCTTTCTTCACCCTAACTTCTCTCATAATTCTCAGTGATTTCAAAATCAAGTGTACGATCCTTCCCTGTCACGTTCTCTCTATTCCTTAACCCGGTTATCTCTAACGATCACACCCTCCACCTATCTCAGCCACTCACTACTATGTTCACACTCTAGACCAGTGCTGTCCAAGAGAAGAACTTTCCACCATCACAGAAATGTTTCACCTTCACTCTCCAATATGGTAGCCGCTAGCCTCACGTGGCTGTTAAAAACTTGAAAGGCAGCTAGTGCCAATAAGGAATTACATTTTTCATTTTATTTAATGTTCATTTAAGTCTCAGCTTCAACAGCTATAGATGGCGAATGGCTATTGTACTAGCCAGGGCAGGCCTTGGCTTTGTCACTGTCAGCAAGAGCAGCTGTCCACAGTCTGAATTACAAACATCCCGTCCTCCACCAATCGTGTCATGGTCTGCCAGCCAACCCCTACTAATACAATATTCTCTTCAAACTGCTGGGACTTCCAATCCAAACATCCTGCCATCTTTCACTTTCCATCTCCCCTCATTTTCTCATTTCCTTCATCATCCAGCTTCGACTTCGTGATTCTATGGTGTCACATTTGTGTGTGCTCTCAACTCATTGCCCCCTCTCATTCATTCATATTTGCATGACAGAACTGCAATTCTGGTCAAAATCCAACTCTCTACCTACTTCAAACTTCTGCTTGAGCACTTGACCTTAGATGGAGGAAGAACACTCAGTAGTACCTAATGGATCACTCTTCCGTTCAAGCCTACACGACTGCCCCCAAATCCTGCTAGATTTCCCTAATTCCTTCACTCCCCAATCTGATCTCCTGGATGACTATTTTATATCATCTCCTTTCACCCCCAATCTCTACCACTTCCTTCTCGGTTCACTGTCAGACGAGAAAATAGTAACAATTCGAGGGGAACGTCATCAGATCTCCCTGCCACCAACTTCCTAACCCACCTGCCACTGTGCCCATAAACTCTCTTTCCTGTCACCAAGGGTGACTACCTATGCTCTGATGGGCAATTCTGGCTAGTGTTCTTGATTTCATCCTTTTGTACTTACCCAAGAAGACCTCTCCCATAATTTGTCCAATTTCTCTCCCAAGTTGCTGATCTTTCTCTCGCTCTCCTGGACCATCCTTCACAATATATAAATATGGTATAATATTCCTGTTTTTTGAAAACCCTCCCTGACCACACATTCAGCAAACGCTTCTGTGTATTAGAGTGACATGATCTAATTTATGATTTTAAAAGAATAGATTTCTTTCTGGAGAATAGATTATAGGGGAGCAAATGAAAGTAAGGAGACTAATTAAAATGCTATTTCAGGGGCGCCTGGGTGGCTCAGTTGGTTGAGCGGCCTACTTTGGCTCAGGTCATGATCTCGTGGTCCGTGGGTTCAAGCCCCGCGTTGGGTTCTGTGCTGACAGCTCAGAGCCTGGACCCTGTTTCAGATTCTGTGTCTCCCTCTTTCTCTGACCCTCCCCTGTTCATGCTCTCTCTCTCTCTCTCTCTCTCTCTCTCTCTCTCTGTCTCAAAAATAAATAAGATGTTAAAAAAAATTTTTTTTTAAATAAAATGCTATTTCAGAAAAATAGTTTCTGTGGTAGCAAACTAGATAATATCGGCCCATCTTAAATTGGGCCCTTTGGAGGCTGGAAGACTGCTACAGAATAGGACAAACTAAAGAGGCCTAACAGGTAAATGCAACTTGTAAACTTTGATTGGCTGTTTAATCAGGAAAAAATATAACTGTAAAGAGTGGTATATAGTTCAACGTATGGAAATGAGTTAAAGTGATACACCATATTAACGAAATGAAGGATAAAAGTCGCATGGTCATCTCAGTAGCTGCAGAGAGAGCATTTGACAAAATTCAACACACGTTCGTGATTAAAACTCTCAACAAACTAGGTAGAGAAGGAATTTCTCTTAATATAATAAAGGCCATATATGACAAGCCCATAGCTGACGTCATACTCAACGGTGAAAAACTGAGAACATTGCCTTTAAGATCAGGAACAAGGCAAGAATGTTCACTATTGCCACTTACATTCAACATAGTACTGGCAGTCCTAGCCACAGCAGCTAGGCACCAAAAAGAAATAAAAAGCAGCCAAACTGGAAAGAAAGAAATAAAATAATACGTTTGCAAATGACATGATCTTAATATAGAAAACACTAAAGATTCCAACAAGCGAAAACAAAAACCCTGTTAGAACTAAGAAACAAAACTACAGCACTTAAAACGAGAGAGTACTGGCATAAAGACAGACATATAGACCAACAGAGCAGAATCGTGAGCCCAGAAATTAATCTTCAACAAGGCTGCCAAGAGCACACAATGGTGCTGGGAAAATTGGCTATCCACATACAAAGGAATGAAATCAGACCCTTACCTTACACCACACACACAAAATCAACTTAAAATGGATTAAAGACTTAAACACTAAAAAAAAAAAAAAAAAAAAAAAAAAAAGACTTAAACATAAGACCGAAAATATAAAACCCCTAAAAGATAACATAGGGAAAAAGCCTCTCTTTTTTATTTATTTATTTATTTATTTGGTGGGGGGGGGGGGGGGGGGGCGGGGAGAGAGAGAGAGGGAGAGAGAAAGAGAGAGAGGGAGAGGGAAAGAGAGAGAGAGAGGATGAGCAGGGGAGGAGCAGAGGGAAAGAGAGAGAGAATCCCAAGCAAGGTCCATGCTGTCAGCTCAGAGCCCCCATGTGGAGCTTGAACTCACAAACCTTGAGGTCATGACCTGAGCCAAAATCAAGAGTCAGATGCTTAACCAATTGAGTCATCCAGGCACCCCAGGAAAAAGCCTCTTGACAATGGTCTTGGCAGTGATCACTTGGATATGACACCAAAGGCACAGAAAATAAAAACAAAAATAGGCAAGTGGGACTTCATCAAACTAAAAACCTTCTTCACAGCAAAGAAACCAATTAACAGAATGAAAAGACAACCTACAGAATGGGAAGAAGATTTGTAAACCATATTCCCCATAAGGGGTTAATATCCAAAATACATGAGATTTCTACAATTAAAACAAAACAAAGCAAATAATCCTATTTAAAAATGGGCAATGTATTTGAATGTCTCTAAAAAAGACATACAAATGGCCAACCGATACATAAAAAGGTGAGGTGCTCAACATCACTAATCCTCAGGGAAATGCAAACCAAGAACACAATGAGATATTGCCTCATACCTGATAGGATGGCTATTATCAAAAACAATAAAAGTAACAGGTTTGATGAGGATGTGAAGAAACTAATACCCTCGTACACTGTCGGTGGGAAAATAAAATGGGGTACCTGCTATGGAAAGTGGTATGCAGGGTCCTCAAAAAATGAAAAGTAGCAATCCCACTCCTGGATATTTATCCAAAAGAATTGAAATCAGGATCTTGACAGATGAATACCTAAAATGTTCTATACACATACAACAGAATATTCAGTGTTAAACAGAGAAAGAAAAGAGAAGAGAAGAAAAGAAAAGAAAATCCTGCCATATGTGACAACATGGATGAACCTGGAGAAGACATTATGGTAGGTGAAATAAGCCAGTCACCAAAAAATCATATGATTCTTCTTCAAAATAGTTAAACTCAAAAAAGCAAAGAGTGGAATGGTGGTTGTCAGAGACTGGGGATAGGAGAAAATGGGGAGTTGTTCAATATATATAAACTTTCAGTTCAGCAAGATGAATAAATTCTGACAGTCTGTTGTTCAACACAGTGCCTACAGTTAAAATACGAACAGTGCACATAAAAAAATGTTAAAAGGGTAGATCTTACATCAAATATTCTTACCAAAAACAAACAAATGAAAGGGTGTGAGGAAACTTAATGAAAGTGATGTGCATGTTTATTATCTTGATTGCAGTGATGGTTTCATAAGCATATTGCATACATCCACACTCGTCAAATTACCTTCATTAAATATATGTAGAATTTGTGTGTGTGTGCGTGTGTGTGTGTATATATATATATATACATATATATATGTATATATATATACATACATATGTATATATATACATATATACATGTATATATATGTATATATATATATATATATATATATATATATATATATGCTGTTAAGTTAAAAAAAAAAAAAGGAAGAATGGTGTGTCATTAAATTTTGTTTAACAACTAGCCAGGGGTAGGGAGGATCTCAGACTTCTAGTAATTGCCAATTTCCATGGTATAAATATTCCCACTACGACCAATGTCAAGCTACTGTTATATCACTGAACTTGAAGTTGGAAGAGATGCACACATTGTCACTGTACAAGCCAGCCTCAGCATGCCATTGGATAAGAACGTTTTGGAGACAACGGGAGAAATTTGAAAGTAGACTGGATGTGTTGGATAATATCACTGAATTTATATTGATTTTCTTAGATGTGGTAATGGTAATGTGATTGTGTGGGCAAATGCCCATATTCTTGTGAGATATATGCTAAAATATCCTGATGGCATCCTGATGTTTAAAGACTACACTCGTGTGTGTGCGCGTGGGTGTGCACACGCACGTGCACGCATGGACACGTTTGGGAGGGGGGAAAGGATATATTGGTCTTCATTAACAAAATTGTTCTTTCAACTTTTCTATGAGCTTAATATTTTTAAAAAGGAAAAAATTAACTTGTGGCCAACAGAAGATATCATGTAAAAATCTGGATTTTCATTTTCTATTGAAAAAAGCCTAAAAATGCAATTTCGGACTCATGCTTTCAAAAAGCACCATACCTGAACCTAACAGACAGGAGATGTGCTTGCCGATCAGTCTTACCTGGCCCTCTTTCCTCCTCTGAGTTACCTTCTTGACCCCTGTGGGCATTTGCATTTGAGCTCTGGGTCCAGAAACGGGTTCAGCGAACTCAAGATGGCCTTTTATGCTAGCTTCTAAGCACTCAATGGAGAAGGAAAAAAAAGAAAAAGGAAAAACAAAAAGATGGTGCCTATTTAGTATTCTGTTCCTGCTTCTGGAATTATTGTTTTCACTGTGCTCTAGGCTAAGATCTAAGACTAATTTTGTGCTTTCTCAAACTCATTTTACCAGCTCTCTCGGCTGACCCTTTCTGAAAGGATGACAGTATTTAAATTCCTTACAAGTTCTGGATTTTAAAATCATATTTCTCAGGTTAGAGACCTATAGACATGAAAGAACTTGGCGAGGTGATAGTCACCGAAATGACTTTGTCGTTTGGACGGCTCCTAGGATGGCTCCGGGGACTAAATGACACAGAAGAATCTAGCAAGCAGAATGCCTGTTTCACGCAGGGCTGTGATGTTGGCGGTGACTCTGGCGCCCTCTAAAGGCTACTGTGAGAAAAGCAGCCGCTTACCACGTGCTTTAAGTTTCGGGCTTTGCCGGAAGTGTGACGTTTGGGAGGGAGGGGGGCAGAGGTCGTGTATGTTCTTCGAATCCAGAGCCAGTAATCTAACTCGTCATTTTGCCCTCCCCTCATATCGTGGAAGTAGCAAGCCCTTGTCCCACACAACTTTTCATCCTCAGTGAGGACGATACTCTCTGCTGTCACCAGCAAGACTGGAAACAGAGAACTTGATCAAAGTCTGCATTCCTGTGTTGTTGTTTTTCTTTTAGAACAAAGAGTTTGAGATGCGAATTTTTTTTTAAGGCAAGCACTATCTTGTCTATTTGCTTTGAGAAATAAGTTGTCAGAGTATCTGCTCTGTGCCAATAAGGTAAGTGTGCTGGGCTATTCTTCATTGTCATTGTCTTTTTTTCTTTTCTTTTTTTTAAATGGGGAAATGTTTCCAGAAACCTCTTTTGCAGAGGATGAATATTCCCCTTGCTGAGTGCCTTCCTTAAGGATGAATGTCTTCTTCAGGAGCCTCTTGATCAGGGTGAAAGCAACAGAATTAAGGAGAAAGTCAGAAAGCAAAGGAGCTGTTGTAAGGAAACAAAGTTATGTTGTCGGGAGCAACCCTCTGAAAGAAAGCTGTCAGTGAGAATAACAGCATCCCAGGACTTTCTGTAACTCTCTTCTCCCCTCTGATGTCATCTTACAGATGACATAGGAGTGCCAAGCGTTGGGAAACATAAAATACTCCACAGGTGTTAGGAAATACTATAGCATTGGCGAGTGATAATAAGAAATATAAACAGATCAAATTCCAAACCCAAATGAATCATGATCGATCGCATGATTTGCAGATCACCCAAGTCTCTCCATATTTCAGAAATGATTCCTACATTTTCTGGTCTGGCAGGTCTGGGATGGGGTTTTCGTGTCGTTCAAAAGTCCAGTTCAATAGACTAGGGCTCATTTACCAAAGAACTCCGATTAGAAGCAACCTTTGAGCTACAGAGGACCTTACAGTCATAACGCACATTATAGTTTAGAGAGAGCATACACACACCTTATGTCCCACCACTCCCCCTGCCCTTCATGCCTGCGGAATCTCTCCTCCCTTTCAAATCACACCTATTTTGGTACCAATTACTTGGCATTCAGACATTAAAAGCAATTCTCTTGGGCTGGAAGAGGACAGAGGGAAAACTACTAGAACCCTCTGTTTTACAAATGCAGGAACAATCTCACGGTGAAATAAAGAATTTTAAGTTCCTGCGGCCGGTCAGAGCCAGAGGCAGAACCAGAACCCAGATCTTCCTATTTCTAGTTCACTCACCAACTCCCCTCATCGACTCGAAGCATACTTTTTACATTTACGTATTTATTTTGAGAGCGATAAAACGAGACAGAGTATGTGGGTGTGCATGCAGGAGGAGAGGGGGCAGAGGGAGAGAGAGAGAATCTTAACCAGGCTCCTTGCCCAGCAAAGAGCCCGATGCGAGGCTGGATCCCACGCCCCTGGGGTCATGACCTGAGCCAAAATCAAGAGCCAGACGCTAACCAACTGGGCCACCCAGGCGCCCCCCCCCTTTTTTTTTATTTAAACTTTTTTATTTGAAGCATATTTTTTAAATGGCTGTCCCCACTCAGAAATTCATAATCTGCAAGTGTTGTGTAATTCCAAGAGGTGTAAATTCCTAATTTGTTTTTGCTGCCTGTACAGTTTCTTAAGTGGCTCTATAAAGGACAAGGTGTTTTGCCCTGGAAAAACACAGCCCACTCTGTGTCTCTAACCAACAGAGACATTGTTGCTCTGTGTTGCTCTGTGTTGCTGTGTTGTGTAGCCAAACAACCCAACAGGGCCTGCGAACATTGGTACCTGGAGCACACAACCGTTACAGGAACGCACCACATGATGTCATGTGTGTCCACATCTCTCCATATGGCAGCGTCTCCTGTTACGGGGTCTTTTCTTATTACTATTATTTAGTCACTGGGCCTTCATCATCTTTGGGTCCGCACCCTTGGCTCTCTAACTGCACTTCGAGGTACCCAGGTGCATCCATCCATTCAACAGAATGGATTCATTTGCTGCTCGCCTGTTCACTGGAGCATGTTTTGCACTTTGCCAGTTCAATCAGCAACCATTTCTTTTGTGTTTTGATTGCAAAGACAGAATACAGTTGAGATCTACCGACTTCAGCCATCTACCTAGTGGCCTAGAAATTCCAGTGTCCTCATTGGCAGAGGCCATTTACGTCTGTTTGAAAGCTGTCTAAAAATCCTACTCCTCACCCCAAAGGAAGCTACAGGTATGTATGCCTCCTTATTTCCAAACTCGCTGATTGCTTTTGTCTGTGTGAGCTGTCTTTTCTAGGGAAAAGAGAGGAAGTGAGGGAGATAATTAGGGAGGTAGGGAATGAACACTGATAAATATTTGGTGCTGGGCACTTTTGTGTGAGTAATGTCGCTTTGTTTAAAACTCAAACAATTCTACATAGCTCTTTTTCTTATTTTATAAGCAATAAATCTTAAGGTGTTCAAGTAGGTTGTTTGGAGTCACATGGCCAATCAGTTGCAGACACAGGGTTCAAACCAGTTCTGTTGCCTCTAAGTCCATTCTGATTGCAGCCTACCTAGCTCTTTCAATTCAATAGAGACTCCCAAGTCAACCAACAGTCTCAGGGGAAGAAGTGTCAGTTTTGTCATAAATAATGGAAGCCAGACCTGGAGGTCTCAACCCTACAAAGGGCAGGTTGGCAAGTAAGATTTGGCAACAGCCCTAAGAAATCCCTCTGTATCTCCTTGCAAGTCCCTGGATCTGCTCCAGGACCAGGTGAGTTCGAGGGTCTGAAGGGCTCAGAAGTCTTCCTCTGCCCCCTGTTAAGTTGATAAATACACTTTGACTCTGTGCCTGGGGACTCTGATTTGATCTAGAAGGCAAGCTGCAAAGGCATACGACACATTCCCCCAAGTCCATCACAAAAATGTGACAGCAAACCTGAGCACAGGTGAGGGAAGGGGCTTACTAATGGGAACCACAGGACACCTTAGCCTCTCAGACCAACGAGATGCGCACATCCAACCTCAGAGTCAGAGATCTAGAGTCGCTGCAGACCCAGCCCCTTACTAGCAGTGTGGCCGCAAATCATGTCACACGATGACGCTCTTTGTTTTCTCATTTACTGGCACTCAGGTCTCAATAAATATTTTTTCTCTTGGTTCCCCAAGGCAAATAGCACTAGAATAAGCAGCATCACGCTACAAAAATCACATAAGGGTTACACAGCAAGATCTCCCCTCAAAAAAATACCAATGTCTTCAAAGGCAAAGCCAAATCAATTATACATATATATTTTTTATAAAACAAATACTTTGACGTCTTGACTACTCTGTGTGTGTTTGGGACTGGCCGGGGGTGGGGGGGGTTGGTGCTGAGGGAAAGGCAGCACTGGCTACTGAATCCACCTGACGTGTCGAAGGCCTCAGCGTGACATATGTCTGATTTGCTGGAATCAACTGAGTGGTTCGCCCATCTGTCAAAGCAAAAGCTACGTTGGTGTTGACAGAAGCCCAAATTGTAGTACCAAGAAAAACTGGTTCTCAATCCCTATGACACTTACCTCCTCCAGTCTCTACTGACTGCCACGGACATCCCCATGTCCAGAAGACCTCATCCAGAATGCCCCATGTAGCTTTCCTTGGGGACGTTGTTCTGCGTTATGGTCAGCCAGTCTTGCCTCTGTGCGAGGTTAAGAACCCCCCACTCGATTCGTGTAATATCACCATTGCATGGTAGGGGATGACCCATGACCAGCCGTTCTTCAGGACTCTAGAGGCTATGAATAAAAACTAATCTTTTTTGCTAGCCACAATTCCTCGGGTCCAGAGAGACAAAGTGGAAGCAGAGGGTCCTTTTCATTGAGGGGATCTAAAGTCCCAAGGGCATCAAGGTCCTGACTATACTAGTTAATAAGAACTAAATTTAAGTGAGCACTTACTATGTAGGAAACAGACTTCTACAATCCTTCCGACATATCAATCATTTAATTCCATAACAAATATTTAAGAGCTATTATTATTATTTCTGTCCCCACTGTACTAAAGAGAACACCGAGGCCCGGAGACAAAAAAAAAAAAAAAAAGCTAACCCAAGGTCACGCTGCTAGTAAGTGACACAAAGAGTTAAACCAGAACAGTCCCATTTCAAAGCCCTCATGTTTAACCACAATGTGAGTCTGCCCCAGATCAAAGATGACAAGAGGGTGTTTATGCCACCATGAAAGTTGAATGCTACGACAGGAGGCTCCTTCCAGTTTTGTCACAGGAGGACGCTCAGGCCACCCTTCTTCCAACAGGGTGCCATGGCCAGGCGAGTCGCAGTGATTGGGGCGGGTGTGAGCGGCCTGTCCTCCATCAAGTGCTGCTTGGATGAGGATCTGGAGCCTACCTGCTTTGAGAGAAGTAATGACATCGGGGGACTATGGAAGTTTACTGTGCGTAGCTCGTACCCTCCCACCTCTATCAATCATAATCTGGCTGTTGGCTTTGTCCCTGCTCAGGCATGGTGACTTCAGCCTATCTTGGGGACCACATAAGAAAGCAGCTCACTGGGTGGGGGGTGGGCAGCCTGGGTGGCTCGGTCAGTTAAGCTGGCTGACTCTTGATTTTGGCTCAGGTCATGATCTCACAGTTTGTGAGATCACGCCCCGTGTCAGGCTCTTGTTCACATTTAGCACAGAGCCTGCTTGGGATTCTCTCTCTCTCTCTCTCTCTCTCTCTCTCTTTCTCTTTCAAAATAAATAAATAAATGTTAAAACAAAAAAAGAAAGCAGCTCACTACAACAACACGGGATTGTGCACGTAAGGTGCCAATACTGTGCAGGATGCAGTCTGACAGGTGATGAACCCAGAGACTTAGCAGGGCAGGGCAGGGACAGTTGGAGGAGGGAAGAAGGAAGAGTTAAGTCCGCTACACATAGTATTGGAAGTTACAGTGGTTTCTGGACCACATTCTGAGGCAAAGGAACAAAGTGTCACATAGGTTAAACTGAATGGCATTGGTGAATATGGAGCAATGACACTTTTAGAAGGACGGAGGTTGGCCTCAGGGAGTGAAGCCCCAGCCCCCAGGCATTGTTTGGGTCTTTGGGAAGAGAACTGGCAAGAGTGAGGCAAGAATCCGGACCTCGTAGAGTTGGGGGTGGGTAGCTTTCACAGCAGTATCAGAATAAAAAAGGTCGAGATGCTGATCAATCCTTCTAAGGAGAGGGGTGTGCATCCTGGGGGGTTATGCTTAGGGTTAGGCCAGCTGTTAGGTGACTTGAGCAACAGAAGTAGGGGCTGGAAGTGGCTCAATACCACCTGCCTCTGGCTGGTCCTGGGCATCACAGGGCCTTCGGCAGGGACCTAGGGATCTGTCCCAGCAGTGAGGTATAAAATGTCAGAAGATAGGAGGCCTTGGGGGGAAGAGTAAAACAACATTCAGTGGGAGCTCAGCATGGAGGAGAGTACTTCAAACTGGTATGAATGAGGGAAGCCTTCATGGAGGAGGTGGCATTTGCCATTCATCGACAGATGATGAAGAAAACAGAATAAGCAAATGTATGTAAGCAGAAATGGTCACAGCCCTGTGATTATAATGTACTAGGGGAGAAAAGTTTCTTTTGTTGTACCGTGAGCCTGATGGAACCAAATGGAGCCAAATGTCAATGTGGACAGAAAACACTGAGTCTGGTTTGTGTCCCTTCTGCTATTTGACCCCACAGTTTGTTTGGTTTTCTTCCCCTAAAGTAAGATAGATAGGGGAGCCCGGGTGGCTCAGTCAGTTAAGCGTCCGACTCTTGATTTCCGCTCAGGTCGTGATCTCAGTCGTGAGATCGAGCCCCGCATTGGGCTCCGTGCTGAGTGTGGAGCCTGCTTGAGATTCTTTCTCCCTCTGGCCCACCCCATTTGTGTGTGCATGCGTGCACACACACGCTCTCTCTTTCTCTCTCTCTCTCAAAAAAATAAAGTAACATAGATAAATTTTAGAAAATAATACTGAGTTAAACAAAAAGAAAAGTACAAATTAAATATAATATCAATACCCGTAAGAATTATATACCTGCACTATTAAAATTTCTCTGTATGTTGTACATCTGAAACTAATGTAACACTGTGTGTCAACTATACTCAAATTAAAATAATAATAATAATAAATTTCAATGTAATTTCTTTCAGTCATATATATACTATTTCTTTTTCAAAAATGCAGTGATAGTATTAATGTTCACCCATTCACCAAGTACCTGAGTACCTGTGCTTATAATGTCCCTCTACCAGGATGGGGACAAAATAGACAAGGACCCTGCCCTCCTTACAGTCTAGTAGGGAACAAAAACAGTAAAACACATTGTTACAGTGCAATGTGATCAGGGCTGTGTTGAGAGTGCAGGGTGCTATGCGGCTGGAACAGCTACCTTAGAGACGGCGTCTTATGGAAATTGACAGCTAAGAAAGATACTTAAAAGAGAAATAGAGATTAGCTTCAGCCATCAGAAGTTCATTGAGGCCTTATTTTTTAGAGAGAGAGAGAGAGAGATTGATAGAGCATGCAAGCTGGGGAAGGGGCAGGGGAAGAGAGAGGGAGAGAGGGAGAGAGGGAGAGAGGGAGAGAGAGAGAATCCTAAGCAGGCTCCATGCCCGGCACGGAGGCCGATGTGAGGCTCCATCCCGTGACCCTGGCATTATGACCTGAGGTGAAACCAAGAGTCAGATGCTCAACCAACTATGCCACCCAGGTGCCCCCATCAGTGCTTTTAATATGCATGTTTTTGTTTTGTTGGTACGTTTTTTTGAGTGTGTGAGGTTGCAACAAGACAACAGTGAGTTGAAGAGTCAATGAGAAAACAGAGGCTGCCAGTATGTGATGATTTTTTTCATGAAGATTGATATAGGACACAGAGAGACAAGGCTGGAAAGGGAATAGATATAGGTTGAAAGGGAGTGTTGTTTTGTTTTTAAAAATTAGAGTCTTCAGTATTTTAAGTGCTGATGGGAAGGAGCCAATAAAGAGAGAGTGATTGAAAATATACATAGACGATAAATACAAAAATCAGTGAGGAGTTCTCTGAGTAAAGTCAAGAGAAAGAGGTCTAGGGCATGAGTTGAGGGAGTGAGGATGGCAAAGAAGGGGGAAAAAATAAGCAAGGGAGACCATAGGCCCCATGTTCATGGAATCGCTTAATGGCATTGTTAGTCTTGGAGAACCCTGTTAAATTTGTTAACTTCTTTGTAGTTTGATAAAGATACTATGTTTAATAAATCCAATCCCAACAACGATTTCTGATAACTATAGCATAGAGACCCAGTGCTGCATTTCCGTGGAATTCTTTGGAATGGTGAGTGGAACACTGACTGCTAACGATCTCTTTTCTCTTCCTCCTGACTCCCCCACCCCATCAAGCTAACTGTGCTCTCACCACAGGAAACTTCTAAAGATGGGATGACCAGGGTCTACAGGTCATTAGTGACAAACGTCTGCAAAGAGATGTCATGTTACAGCGACTTCCCCTTCCAAGAAGATTATCCAAATTACATGAACCAAGGAAAATTTTGGGACTATCTCCAAGAATTTGCTGAGCACTTTGACCTTCTGAAATACATTCGGTTTAGGGTAAGACACCTTGGGTCATGGAAGGTTAATGAATGGGGGCTGCTCATTCGGCAATCTAATGGAAATGGGATATTTAAGTAAATTCATTCCTGATTTTATCTCTATATGAACAAGACAGATAATAAAGACTCCTCACTTCTCCTGCTTCTCATGTTTTACTCAAGGCATTAAAATACTGAATATCCTGGTTCCTCTTCTGAATCCAAATTCTTATTCAAGATGAAATTTAGAATGTTTTTCTTTTTGAGAGGAAAGGAAAAATAAATTTTGCTCATGAAACCCACTGGGAAGAAGTGACTAGGAATCTGGACCACAGAAATTATAATGAGCCAAAATTCATCTTCCTGTGTTTTCCCAAGTCATCCAGTGTTGTAACTCACCTCCTTCTCACCGGGAGTAAAAACTGAATGTTTCTTCCTTCCAGTGAAGTCATTCAGATGTTTTGGGTCATGTTCTCTATGACTACTTTTGAGACTTTGTACAAGTTACTTAATTTCTTTTTTTTTTTTTTTTAACATTTATTTATTTAGAGAGAGAGCGCGTGAGAGCACAAATGAGGAGAGAACAGTCTCCACACTGTCAGCACAGAGCCGGAGACTGGGCTTGATCTCACAAACCATGAGATCATGACAGGAACCGAAACCAAGAGTAAGACACTCAATCGACTGACCACCCAGGTGCCCCAGGTTGCTTAATTTCTTTAGGGGGGAGATAAACCAATATTGACAGACCTCCTATCCTGAGACTCACTCAGCCCGCTTGAAGTAACAAACATGGTTGCCATACCAGTCATTACATGAAGTCCAAAGGTGATTGATAGAAAGTGAGTGTCTGGGGGTGCCTGGGTGACTCAGTCGGTTGAGCGTCCGACTTCGGCTCAGGTCATGATCTCACGGTGTGTGAGTTCGAGCCCCGCGTCGGGCTCTGTGCTGATGGCTCGGAGCCTGGAGCCCGCTTCGGATTCTGTGTCTCCCTCTCTCTGTCTCTCCCCAACTCATACTCTGTCTCTTTCTGTCTCTCTCTATCTCTCTCTCAAAAATAAATAAACATTAAAAACAACATTTTTTTTTTAAGTGAGTGCATGTCTTTTACTTTCAGACCACAGTATGCAGTGTCACGAAGCGTCCAGACTTCTCTGAAACTGGTCAGTGGGATGTTGTCACAGAGACAGAGGGAAAGTGGGACCGAGGTGTCTTTGATGCTGTCATGGTTTGCACTGGACATTTCCTGAATCCTCACTTGCCTCTGGAGTCCTTTCCTGGTGAGTCACTTCTACCCGAGATCGTGCCTACTCTGCTGGGTTATTCTAGAAGAAAGTTGTTTATTTGCCATTGGAAATAATTCATGATGATTATAAGTGACTTGATGCTCAACCTCAGAAAAAGTGTGTACAAAATAACTTGGAAAGGTAGGAAGCTATGGAGGTGTCAGGCCTTATTACTTACTTATTAATATAAATGCTGTTGTTATTATTTAAGCTTTATCGTGCCTGATCTGATTCAAGTTCAGTGATCACATAACCCTATCAGATGTGTCATAAAAAAAAAAAAAAAAGCCAAGCTTTTGAATTCTGTCATTGAATCACAGGTCATTTGAGTCAGGAGTAAACTGCAAATCAATAACTTAATTAATAAACAAACAAACAAACAAAGTGAGAGAATAAAGAAACTTAACAGCTTTGTTTTTAAGAAACATAGCAGTTGGGGCACCTGGGTGGCTCAGCTGGTTAAGCGTCCAACTTTGGCTCAGGTCATGATCTCACGGTTTGTGAGTTCAACCCCCACATCAGGCTCTGCACTGATAGTGTGAGGCCCGCTTGGGCTTCTCTCCCCCCACCACTGCCCCTCCCATGCTCTCTCTTTAAAAATAAATAAATAAACTTTAAATATATATATTTGAGAAAGAAAGAAAGAGAGAAAGAAAGAAAGAAAGAAAGAAAGAAAGCAAGCAAGCTTTCAAGGAAGACTATGAAGAATAAAGCTTGTAAACCTGGGCCAATGAAGAAAATGAAATGTAAACCTTGTAATCTCATAATCAAATTAACAAAATATCGTATTCAAAAAAATGTCTTAGAGACCCAGCGGGAGACCTCAATGCATACTACTGCAAAGAAGCAATATTGTAAATGATGGTCCAGCTTGCAGCTAGCCTGGGGGCTCAATCCAAAATGGCACAGCAGTAAAGAAATATAGAACTGCCTGTTATAGCAATGTTTCTATGGGGAGATGTGTTACAAGATGTGATACTATGTTTTGGAATACAGTATCTTGTCAGGTTTGGGTTGGCTCGCCCTCAGTTGTACTTAGACTCTGAGTAAAAGATGCTGTTGCAAAAGATCAACCAAGAGCTGAGAGGCGAGGATCCTTGCGGCAGTATAATGTACGTAATCTGGGAGAGCTGGTCCGAAGGAAAGAGACTGGGCAAACACAAAGGAGAATGACAAGGGAGTTTGGGATCAATACAAGAGCAAACATTTCTGCATACTTTAATGATCTCTGGGGCAGGGGGGTGCAGCTGACTGCAGTAGAAATATCGGTGTGCCCTTCTCTTTTGCCACAAAACCCAGATTATAGAGAAGGAAGAAATCCACACATACAGATGTCAGAGACTCCTCCTGGGGAGGTCTTAGTTTAAGACCAGACTTCAGAAGGATTTGTCACAGGAGGACACCAGGCCAAATATTCCAATGTCCTCTGTGTTCCTAGCATGGGGTATCTTGGTGAGTAGGCATGCTTTCAGGTTTCCAAAGAGTCCTGGTCTGCTACGGTTCCCCCGGGGACATTGGCCCTTGGTGATAAGTGGCATTTAACATAATAGTTATGAACAAAGTTCTTCATGCCCAGCCCAAAAACCCTGAGATCAAAACCTGAGCAGAGATGGGGCGCCTGGGTGGCGCAGTCGGTTAAGCGTCTGACTTCAGCCAGGTCACGATCTCGCGGTCCGTGAGTTCGAGCCCCGCGTCGGGCTCTGGGCTGATGGTTCAGAGCCTGGAGCCTGTTTCCGATTCTGTGTCTCCCTCTCTCTCTGCCCCTCCCCCGTTCATGCTCTGTCTCTCTCTGTCCCAAAAATAAATAAACGTTGAAAAAAAAAAAAATTAAAAAAAAAAAAAAAAAAAACCTGAGCAGAGATCAAGAGTCAGACATTTAATTGACTGAGCCACCCGGGTGCCCCTAGGAGCAAAGGTCTAAAGTCTGGAAGCCCGGACCACATGCCAGCACTAGTTGCATAATCCTGGGCAAACTTAACCCAGTGATTCCATTTAGAGAGTGGTTTAAGAATTAAATGAGTTCAGGGCACCCGGATGGCTTAACCAGATAAGCGTCTGACCAGCTCAGGTTCGTGGGTTCGAGCCCCGCGTCGGGCTCTGTGCTGACAGCTCAGAGCCTGGAGCCTGCTTCCGATTCTGTGTCTCCCTCTCTCTCTGCCCCTCCCCCGCTCACGCTCTATCTCTGTTTCTGTCTCTCTCTCTCTCTCTGTCTCTCTGTCTCTCAGAGCAGGCCTGCTCTGTGGGGCTTGCCCTTCCTCTCCCCCGCCGCGCAATCTCGGGCCATTCCCACCGCTTTTCTGTCAGATCACGGCAAGCCCTCTCATCGCTTTAAAATCACCCAAGAAAATTCTCATTTTCCTAACGAAAACATCGTGCCTCGTGGAATAGTCAAAACTTGCAACCACATGTAACGGTGGGGCTTCCCCTCCCCCGGCTGGAGCCTGCTTTGGGCTGGACGCTCAGTGGGAACAGGAGGCACCCATGGCTTTCCCCCTTCCTCTCCCAGTGCCTCCTCTTGCCAAACCTGTCACCCACCAGCTACAGTCTCTAACCCTAGACCCTTCCGGAATTAGAGTCACAGGGGGCAGGGAGGGTCTTTCTTGACTGGCACCAAGCAGGCGCTAGTTTTCTCTGGCCGCAGACGTGCCTAAGACTGACACTTTGCAGGGTGCTTTCTTGGTTCTGCTTCAGAGGGACATTCCATGAAGGGGGATCTCTCAGTGCAGCCCCTTAGCATGGGTCGCACCCTCTCGCTGACCACGCACAGCTCCTTAAACCCTAGCTCCTCCCTCAGTCATCTCCACACAGACTGTCTTTAGGGTCTCATTGCCTGGGCAGATAGATGCCTGTCTTATGCAAAGTTCCTTTCAGTTGGCATCAGGGGCACCTGGGTGGCTCAGTCGGTTAAGTGTCTATTGATCTCAGCTCAGGTCTTGATCTCAGGGCGGTGAGTTCAAGCCCTGCGTTGGACTCCACCCTGGGCATGAAGCCTACTGAAACAAAAATTGGCATCATGGGGCTCCTGGATGGCTCAGTCTGTTAATTCTTGATTTCAGCTCAGGTCACGATCTCACAGTGCATGAGTTGGAGAGCCCTGCATCCGGCTCTGGACTGATGGCTTGGAATCTGGAGCCTGCTTTGGATTCTGTGTCTCCCGTCTCTCTGTTCCTCCCCCACTCACGCTCTGTCTCTGTCTCTCTCTCAAAAATAAACATTTTAAAAAAAGTTGTTTTTAATAACTAAATAAATGTTACTGAGCAAATGAATCAGTCAATCACTGTGATAGAAGATTGATATATTCTAGGAGACAGGTTCATTTTTTTATATTAAAATTTCAAATGTACTTGAAGTACTGGGGTGAGAAGCTTTTAAACTTTCTAAACTGCAGGGTTTCCTTCCAGATTCTTCATCAGAGTTTCATCTCACTGATGGTCACTGTCCCCATCACTCTTGTTTCCTCTGCCACCTCATAATGTCCATTTCTGCAGCCACCGCTGGAAATACCTCTACTTCCGCTGTTGCGACCAGTCTTCATTTTTATGAATCCATGGCTTATGTCTTTTATACGTGCCAAGGAGATAATTACCAAAAATAAATCAAGAGAAGAAATATTTGGATACATGAGTCCTTCTCATGTATACAAATACCATAAGAGTGATACTTGTATCAACGGTGTTCGGAACTTGAAAAACCAGTCAGTAACACAAATGTAAATAATGCAAGAATAGAGTATAAATAAGCATATGTTATAATAAAGCATTAAGCCTATAATAAAGAATAACGTAAAATAAGCATAGAGTATAAGTAGCAAGCCTAAGCCACAAAAGTCATTATGTATAAGAGAACTTGCCACAAAATTTCTTTTGTGGAAAATTATAATTGAATTAAAATTCACTTGTAAATATGTTCTATACACAAACCATTTTCTTATAGAATATATCTGTTGGGTAAAATAACATGCATCGGCGATCTACTTCTTGCTTAGGATGTTCAGGGTCGTGCATGAGATGTTTCTTAGGGTCTGCAGTGACCTTGATTTCCCCAGGTAATTGCTTTAAAAGGGAGCACTCATGTGGAATTTAAATTCTCCCGTATTTTTAAATCTCCTACAGGTTGTACTAAAGCTATACCCAGGCTCAGAGAATCCAATGGGAGAAGAAAATGATACATGGCTTCTATGTCCTGCAATTAGCAGCAGGAGCAAAGGGCTGACATATTTCTGGAACGTTCCTTTTCCTACAGACCCTATGCCTGCATACTAGGGAGTTATAAAACTTTAGATGCTTCTGACTTTCTGATCCCTCCCTCCCCTCAGGTATTCATAAATTTAAAGGCCAGATCCTGCACAGTCAGGAATATAAGAGCCCAGAAGGCTTTCAAGGCAAACGCGTGTTAGTGATCGGTCTTGGGAACACTGGAGGGGACGTGGCAGTGGAACTCAGTCGAACGGCAGCTCAGGTACACAAGGGTGAATCCACACCCCCACCCCATCATCATTTCTGGTGGCTGGAGAGAAGGATACAAGACTATAAAGCACATTGGCCGATTGCTAAATCATGTGGACCCAACATGAGTGAAAAAAAAAAATCCACACATAACAGAATTGAAACATCTCCAAGAGGGGTCAAGGACACTGTGTGGATGCCAGACCACGAGGCATTTTTTCAGAGGCACTGTTTCAGGAACAAGACCAAATGAATAAAGTACTCCACCCAGACCACTGATCTGTTTTTACACTCTCTCTTCATAATTCTGGCGAAACCCCCATATAAAAATAGAAAATGGAAGTTATTTTCTGAACATGTCCAAATTTTCTATTAGAAGTCACATTTAGAATTTGTTTTCAGATAAAAACAGCCTTCACTTTGCCCACGAAGTGTGCAGAATGACTTTAGAAAGTCCAAGCATAGATTCGCAAATTAGAAATCTGTTCCACTTTAACATATATTATAGGACATTATTAGATTTGGGAAAGAGATGTTGAAGATTTCTATTGAACTCAGTTAAAATTGCTTTCCCAAAACTCCACTTTACATTCTGTATTATTTATATGTAAAAGATTGCCAGGTCAACAGTGCGCATATCTACTAGCACTATAATTTTTATAGTGAACATGATAAAAATACTTAACAGATATATAGATCAGGTAAAAGTGACTTATAAAAACGAAAACAACAGGAACAGTCATTTGTAGTTCTATGTACAAACTCACCAGTTAAAAACAGAAGCTATGAAGGAAATCTTGCCATTTGCAACAACATGGATGGAGCCAGAGAGTATAACGCTAAGTGAAATAAGTCAGTCAGAGAAAGACAAATACCCTATGATTTCACTCACGTGTGGACTTTAAGAAACAAATGAGCAAAGGGAAAAAGAGGCAAACCAAGAAACACACTCTTACCCACAGAGAACAAAGCTGAGAGCACCAGAAGGGAGGGAGGTGGGGGGATGGGTGAAATAGGTGATGGGGACTAAAAGTGCACTTGTCGCAATGAGCACCGGGTGATGTGTGCAGGGGTTGAATTACTATATTGTACACCTGAAACGAATATAACACTGGATGTTAATTAACTGGAATTAAGATACAAACTTCTTTAAAAAGGACAGATGTTATAAGAACATTTGAAGCACATCAAACAAACATACTACAAAATGATGTACATATATTTATCCTTCCTTACTTTTTAGGTACTTCTCAGTACTAGAACTGGTGCCTGGGTTATCCACCGCTGTTCAAATGGGGGTTACCCCTATAATATGGTGATTACAAGAAGATACCTTAATTTTATGGCGCAAGTTCTGCCCTCGTGTGTACTAAACTGGATTCAAGAGAGGCAAATGAATAAAAGATTTAACCATGAGAATTATGGATTAAGTATTACAAAGGGGTACTTAAATTTTTTATTTAATGGGAAAATTATTGAACCAATAATTTTAGGGCACCTGGGTGGCTCAGTCAGTTAAGTGTCCAACTCTTGATTTCGGCTTAGGTCATGATCCCAAGGTCATGAGATCAAGCCCCCAGTCAGGCTCTCCACTGACAGCATGGAGCCTGCTTGGGATTCTGTCTCTCCCTCTCTCTCTATGCCCCTCCCCCACTCACTCAGGTGCATGCACGTGCTCTCTCTCTCTCTCTCTAAATAAACATATTTTTAAAAAACAATCAATAATTTTTAATTCTACTTTATTCATAACTCAAATCTTCAGTAATTATTATGCTGCCTTTATTTATTCTGCTCTGGGCTTAGTTCCTTAAGACAATGTCCATCAGGTACCACAAATAGGAATATTCTCTGTCTGGTAACAAAAGTAGTAATTCATGAGGCTAGAATATAATGAAAGATAAAAACTTCATTTCTTGAAAAGTCAGGATGTTAGCTTGAAAGTCAGGACGTTAAAATTGGCTTTGAGGAGTCTTGAAATGGGCACCATCTACAAATGGAATATTTGCAGCCTCTTGAGTACAGATGGCCAGCTCTTGCCAATGATTCTCTGGCTGAATGATTAGAGGATGAATTTCCAATAGGAGTTCCTAAAATTAAACATTTTAATATAACATGCATCTGTATGAAGCTGCACATGGCAAGGAAAAGAAAACTTTTGAAATGAATGTAAGGTCATTAAATGTGACTTCTATTTTATGCTTGACCCAAATATTTTTTTTTTCGTAAGACAGCTCTCAACTTACAAAGAAAATTAACGGCAGTGGATGATTTGATATGTCAATTTTATAAAGACATTATATGTGCCATGATTAGATGGAATGATGTTCGTAATAAAAAATATTTTTCAGCATAACTTGGTTCAGATTTTTTTATTTTTATCCAAAAAGTTTCTTGCTAATTTCCTCTTTGTCTAACGTCAACCCTTTGAGGCCTGGGTGATGTGAGACCTGATTCTTAAATGGATTGCTGTATACTCCGTCCTAATTCTTTGAGAAAAGCATTGCTCCAGAAATGAATTTCAAGAGACAGAGAATTTTAAACCCCAGGCAGGAAAGAATAGGTTTAGCCATTTTCCACATGCCTTCTACTGGAAGCAGAAAAACAAAAGATGCTATTGAAACAGTAAGTTGGGTAGACAACTTTGAACTAGACATTGGTCAATTCACTCCCTTGGCTTAGCAGATAATTCCCCTGAGCTGACCAAATAAATAATTTGCTCAACCATCTCACAGATACAACTACAATGAATAATTTTCTCTTCTGTGTCAAAGGAGAAAACCAAAATTCATTGTGAATGATGAACTGCCAATCTGTATCCTCTGTGGGACGGTCACTATGAAAACCAGCGTGAAGGAGTTCACGGAAACCTCTGCTGCCTTTGAAGACGGAACAGTGGAGGAAAACCTCGACGTTGTGATCTTTACGACAGGATACACATTTTCTTTTCCCTTCCTTGAAGAGCCTCTCAAAAGCCTTTGTACAAAGAAGATATTCCTGTATAAGCAGGTCTTTCCTTCAAACCTGGAGAGGGCAACATTAGCTATCATTGGCCTCATCAGCCTTAAAGGATCCATCTTATCAGGCACAGAGCTCCAGGCACGTTGGGCCACAAGAGTATTCAAAGGTACATTGACTCTATTTAAAGCTCTACGTGATCAACTGAGTTTCCAATTAGTGTCTTGTGATTCAGCCAAAATGGAACAGATGTGAGCTAAAGTACCATATTTCAAGTTTAGTAAATATTTAATTTCATATATGAGTAATATTGTCATGGGTGTGCTTATGTCACTAACGTGACGGTGGAAAAAAGGTTGTGGTTGTGTGGATGGGATTAATTTGCACAGCAAGATATAATCATGTTTCTCAGATTAACTGAAATTGTTGGAAGCTTTGGGATCCTATATTCTGTTCTACTCTAGCTTATTTACTTCTAAATCTTTCTATTTATTTCTAGAAGTAGAACTCTATATCCCTTCCAAAGGAAGTTGCTGGAATAATGCAGACTGTGAATAAAGTTGAGTTCTGAGGAGATGGTAACCTTTGAGTAATGCCTATAAAAAAATATTTTAGACACTAGACACTAACTGCTGTCAGTTTTCACAGTAAGAGTACAGATGATGGAGTCGGGGTTACCAGGGTCCGATCCCGACTCTAAAACTCACTATCTTTGTGAGGACCTCTCTGAATCTCAGCCCCTTCGTCTGTAAAATGGGGATAATAAAACCTCTTTCACAACAGTTTTGTGAGATGGATAATGTCTGCCGACCACTTATCATGGTACCTGGCACACAGTGAACTCTACTAATTGGAAACTGGCATTCTTACTCTTGCTGTTACTATCATACCTCTCCAAAGTAGGGCAGGTTTTAGATTAGTAAGCATTTTAAAGAATTGCATTTGCATGATTTTTTTTATTTTTTTAATGTTTATTTTATTTTATTTTGAGAGGGGAAGAGACAGAGCGTGAGCCGGGGAGGGGCAGAGAGAGAAGGAGACACAGAATCCGAAGCAGGCTCCAGGCTCTGAGCTGTCAGCACAGAGCCCGACACGGGGCTCAAACTCACAAAGTGCGAGATCATGACCTGAGCCAAAGTCGGATGCTTAACTGACTGAGCCACCCAGGCGCCCCTGATTTTTTAACCATAAACAGCAATCACAATTGAGCCAACCAGGTGTTCTTTCGCAGAATTGTGTCATTAATGAATAAAAACAATCACCAGTAATTTATCAACAGTATATAACACAATACTAAGTTGTGTCGACTTCGTTCACCCTCTACAAACCTTGGATTCCGCACATTTTCATTAAATGATCACAAATATTTCTTTCTTTAAGGCCAGCTAAAGTGCTTTCACAACATTATCTGGTTATATTAAAATCTCAGAAGACTCTTAAGTACGTGGTGTTTTGGGGTTTTTTTAATGTTTTGTAATGAGCTCAAAAATGCTCACCAGAATGATAGAGCTGACAAAACAAAACTCAATTAGATGACGCCACAGGAGGAATTACATGCTTCTCCAGAGAGCCTCCAGATGCAATCTGAGAACCACTAGGTAAAGTCTTGCCCGCTTTTTACAGGGTAAAGTGACTCTAGTGGCAAGCACACGACGGGGCTAAGTCAGACCTATCTCAAGCGGATACTAACCCCCCAGCCTGGGGCCAGCACTTGGCTCCAGTCGGAAGAGCAGAGTCCAAGAGCTGAGACCGTCTAGGAGAGAGACCGAGAAGGAACACATGCCCACAACCACTCAAGAGGTCAGAGCCTAGTCTCTCTGTGAGGCTGAGGGACCACCAGGTGCTTCCACACACGAGGCTTCCGGTGCAACAGGAGTGAAGACATGTCAAAGCAGGGTTATAAAAACAAGGTCATTTTAAGTAGTTACATTTAACCCACAAATAGCTTTAACACACACATACAAATACAAACAGGGGTATACAAACAATACAATACAAACAGTATATATGAATATATGTAATGTGCAAGCGGGTAAATGAGCTGGAGCAGGTACCGATGACCGATGGGTCAGCGCAGGCTGAGGGCTGGATGACAGGGGCGTCCCTCCTCATAATTCTGGCAGTAGAATGCCACGAACCCTGGTTAAGTGGGTTTGGAGGGGCATTATGCTTCCAGAAATTACCTCTAGTTCCAGTCTAAGCTTTGACTATTACATGTCCTAAGGATAGAGCAGTGGGGGACCAGAAACGAGGGAGAAGAGAACGCAAAGGAAAAGGCACATGTGACGTTAATGTTCTTTCCGATGTTTCTCACAGGACTCTGTAAGATACCTCCGTCTCCAAAATTGATGGCTGAGGCTACGAAAAAGGAGCAGCTCATAGAAAGGTATGACACGACATGCAACTTCTTCGGGAAAACCTACCAATGTATTTCTGTACCCACAAACCTGCATCGGAGCCAGAAGAATATGCTTTTAATCCCAACTGTTCCACCAACTAGATGTGTGGTCTCGGATGTGTTAGGTGGGGGTACCAGCTCCTCTCAGCAGAATACAGAGCCAGGGCCCCAACAGGTGGCAACCTTGAGCTCACTTGGCCCCCAGAACCCCCTTGTGTCTTTGTTCTTGTGTCTCTTAGGCTGCTCTTTCTCTGCAATTCCTGGTGTCACCTCTTCCTCGCTCCTAAAAATTGGTGAACCCCAACCTTAATCCTCAGATCCTTTCTCACTTCTACGAACACCCACTCCTAGGCGGCCTCACCCAGGCCTGTGGCTCTCAATTCCATCACATAGTCATGACTCCCAAGTCTCGCCCTCGAATTCCAACTCCTAATCCAAGTCCCTCTAGATATCTCCACTTGGATACCACTTAGATATCTCAAATTTAATACAGCTAAGAATGAACTCTAGCCCTCTAACACCTGCCCACTCATCCTGCACCCGGGCTGCTCTGAGACTTTTCTTCCCCTTCTCAGTCACTGGCTACTCACTCTGGGTGATCAGCCAGAACCCCTGAGTGATCCTTTTCTCCTCTTTTTCTCTCCATACCGCACATCAGCAAATACTGTCAGCTCCTACATTCGAACAGAAGGCAGAAATCCAGACTCTTCTAGCTACCCCCACAGCCACCCCAGACCAGGCCACTGTCACCTCTCACTAGGACACTGGCTGTCACCACTTATCTGGTCTCCCGGCCTCCTCTCTGCTCTTCTACAGGGAGTGTCGAGTCTTGACACTGCGGCAGAAGTGAGGAGCGCCACATTGTCCTTCTGGTCAAAACCCTCTGATTGCTTCCCATTTCACTCCCAGAAATTTCCCTGGGGCTCCCCAGTGCTCCAGAGCAACCAGCCATCTCTGTGCCCTCACTGCCTACTGTCCTCCCACCTCACCCATACTGCTCCAGTCCGAGGCAGCCTCCTCCCTGGTCCTCGAACACCCCAAACCTAGCCCCCTCAGAACCTTTGCACTTACTCTAACCTCTGCCTGGAATGTTCTCCCCTCCCCTCCCCCCATACCTACAGGCTCACTGTCAAATATCGCCTCCTAAAAGAAGCCTTCTCTGACAACACTGTATAAATATGGCAGCCTACTCAATCCCTTCATTGCATTCCCCCCCTCCTTTATATCTCTTCATAATACTTATTACCACCTGATTTATTATATATCTGCTTGGCTGAGGGTTTTTATAGCCTGTTAATTTCCTCACTAGAAGGTAAGCTTCTTGACAACACAGACTTTGTTTTATTCATTGTTAGACTCCTGGCAGCTAGCATGATGCCTCATGTGATATTTATTGAAGGAATGAATGAATGAATGTCATTAGGACATCATGAAAGTTTACTAACCACAGAAATAGGTAGGAATAAAGCTTTCATATACATGATACCCACATCTGTGTCATGTTCAGGGCCCCATGTGTGGCTCTCTCAACTCACAATTAATGTCAATAACAATAATTTAGGTGGCCATATATGTGATGCTTTCTGATCATGTTCATTCGTTCAATAAGTGCTGTATTGAGACTGGATGAGATTTTACCCTTATATCAAATTCAAGAACCTAAAACATTATCTAGAACTGCTCTTCCAATTACCTCCTTTTACCATCTCCTTTAACAAAATTACCTTCCCAAATACCTTCTGTAGATAAACTCTTATTTTTTTTTGCTTTGCAACATAGAAAAACATTCCCAAACATGGCTTGACTGTGATAAAAAGAAACAAAATGGCGGGAGGAAGGGTGACTTATAACTTGAAACTGAAAAATGATCCATCTTTTTCCCCTGCAGGGGTGTGATGAAAGACATCAGTAAAGACAAACTTGAGTACATCACCTACATGGATGACATTGCCGCATGCATAGGCACAAAGCCCAGTGTCCCATTTCTGTTCCTCAAGGATCCCAGACTCGCTTGGGAAGTTTTCTTTGGACCGTGTACTCCTTACCAGTACCGCCTAAAGGGACCTGGGAAATGGGATGGAGCCAGAAATGCCATCCTGACCCAATGGGACAGGACACTGAAACCCTTAAAAACTCGAATCGTCCCTGATTCCACCAAGCCTGCCTCCATGTCACATTATTTAAAAGTTTGGGGCGTACCTATCCTACTTGCCTCTCTTCTGCTGATCTGTAAATCTTCACTTTTTCTGAAGTTGGTGCAAGAATTTCCTCTTACCAGTAAGTATTTGGTGAGGATGAATCTGATTGGTTACAAGGGTTGTCCCGAGCCATATTAATTCTATCTCCAAATATTTGTGCATCCCTCCTCTCCTCTCCATCATAACCGCTATCTTTCAAGTTCAAGTCCAGTCATCTCTTACCTGAATTATTATACTTACTGCCTTCCTCTCTAGTCTCAGTGCCTCCTTTCTTGCCTCCCTTTCCAATCCATACTCTACTCTGCTACCTAAGCAATTATGTAATATAAAAATATTGTCATTGTTTCCATAAAAATGCTGATTGGAATAAGATGACACTCAAATTAGTTAATTTGGTGGAAATTTTAATATAGAGATTACTACAAAAGGTTTGGGCAGACTGTAAGGAAATCATAGGGATAATGAAATACTCCCAGACTAGTAACAATGAGATATTTTTACCATTCTGAGGCCTAATGAGGCAAGAGGAGAAAACAATTATAAATGAGACAGAGAGACTTCTTTGTGGAGAGGGCTACACCTCAAGAGTTACAGCCTTCAGCTGACAGATGAAGGCAGTCCATGGTGACCCCAAAAGTGCAAAGCTTGGGAATACGTTCCCTAAGTTTATTTTCTTCCCTCCCTCTGATCCCCTGCCCATGCTCCCCAATGGCCTAACCCAGCCAAAACTCAAAGGGCAAGGTTACCAACTATTGTGGATTGAATTGTGCCCCTCAAAAAGTTATATGCAAGTCCTAACCCCTGCTACCTATACCTTGTTTGAAAATAGGATCTTTGTGAATGTAATCAATTTAAGATGAGATCATACTGAAGTAGGGTGAGCTAAATGCAATATGATTGGTGTCCTTATCAATGAGAATAAGACACACCAACAGAGACACGGGGGAAAATGTTGTGTGAAGACGAGCAGAGGTCGGAGTGATGCATCCACAAGCTAAGGATGGCCCAAACACTGGAAGCTAGGAGAGAAGCATGAACAGACTCTCCCCCAGAACCTCCCGAGGAAATCAATCCCGCTAACACCTGGGTTCCAGACTTCCAGCCTCCAGAACGGTGAATGAACAAGCCACCTGGTTTGTGGTATTTTGTGGTGGCAATCCTAGGAAACTAACATACCGACTGATGCCATCCACGGAAGTCGGCCTTCTAAAGTACAGACGGAGCAAAGACAATGGAGAGCATATATGGAAGGGCAGACAGAAAGGACCCAGTGCAGACTGTTTACTATCCTTCAAAATTTCTCCTTTGATTAGAGATAATCGTCCAAATTACTGAACCTGGAAGAGGAGACCCTTCGTGATCTGACCGCATTTGCCCAGGTCGCCAGAGTCCTGTCCTACAGCTTCCCCCACTCCACTCTGGACCTACCATCCAACACTACCGAACTGTCAGCTGCGCCATACCTCCTCTCTTTGGCACAAGGCATTGCCTCCACTGGGAACTCGAATCCACCCCAACTCTCTTTCGAGAGACAGATCGATTATCTCCCTCTGTGAAGCCTTCCCTGGGTCCTTAAAGCAGAGTCGACCTCCCATTCGTAACGACTGCCCTTCATGTACTGCTTTGTGATTGTCCTTTTCTTACTGTCATGTACAGTTGACCCTTGAACCATGCAGGTTTGAACTGCATGGGTCTACTTATATGCAAATTGTTTTCAATAAATACAGTTCAGTCCTATAAGTATGTTTTCTCTTCCTTACGATTTTCTTCATAACATTTTCTTTTCTCTATGACTTTATAGGAATACAGTCTATCATGCAAATAACACACAAAATATATGTTGATTGACTTTATGTTATCAGGATGGCTTCCGGTCAATAGTAGGTGATTAGTGTACTAGTAGAGTTAGATTTGGGGGGAATGAGAAGTTATACAGATGTTTTACTGGGAAGTGCTGTGTTGTTTAAGGATCAACTGTAACGTTCTTTTTGTGTCTGTCTCCTAACAAATGAGAAGTTACTGAGGTGAGTTGTGTCTTGTTCAGCTAAAACACTGCCTGATCCAAAATATTGCTAAATAAATATTTGGTGGCTTACCAGTTGCCTCACCAGCTGACATTTCTTGTCTGTGTTCTCCTACCCAGATTCTTTCTCCTGCCAACATGATAAACATCCTCAGGTTCCCTCAGCCATGCAAACGAACAAGAACAGTTCACCAACAGCAAGAAATCCATATGGCAAATACAGTCAATATGGCTATACAATAACTAGCAACCATGTGTCCTGGTTGAAAGCACTCTCTCTGACTTGGATTATAATCCCAGTTCTGCCATGAGCTGTGAGGGCTTGGCCAAGTGACTTAGCCTGGCTAAGCCTCAGTATCCTCATCTGGAAAATGAGGAGAAAGGTAATAATGCCATCTACCTTAAAAGCAAACAGTGAGACAATACAGGATGTTAGCTACCCAGTAAATTAACTATCAATAGCTGATGAGCCCGAGGACATTTTCAATTCTCTGACTTAAAGGATTTGAAACCTGTTGCCCGGCTCCTTTCCCTCTTGCCTAATCAGAAAGCATGGCCTTTGCTCTCCATGAATCCCCTGGTAGCACTTTCCAGCTAAGATCACTCTTTTGTCTTCGTGACCCCCACCAAATCACTGAGGCCCCTTGCCACCATCATGGCTGCCGTCATCACCACACACACCCCACTCCGTTGGCCCCCCCAGAATGCAGAGGGAAACGTCAGCAAAGGAGGAATCATTCTCAATCATTAGGAGTGGAGCCCCTGACATAACTTGTTGATATGTCTGGATTTTTACTAACAACATCACCTAGTAGAAGGGACACCTAATTCCAAATCTTCAAAGCTGACCAACAAGAGCAATGTCATATTTATCTATGCCCAATTCTTGAAAGAGAAAGCAGAACTGAGATGTCTTTATTATCTCATTACATGTAATGTTGCGATTTATTTTTCCATGTATTAATTTTTAGATGAGAAAGCAAACTCCGAGAAGTAATTTGCCCCGATTCACAGAGCAAGGGAGAGACAGAACAGAGATTTGAATCCAAACATATGCAACCCTAAGGCCTTGAGATTGAGTTGCCTTGAGAGATAACTCCTCCAATTCACCCCTTAGCACCTTGATTTGCTTATGGATGACATTCCAAGCTGGACATTTCCTCCCTGAACCTTGAATAGACTTCTGAATATTCTACTTATCACATGCCATGACCCTAGTTCCCGAAAAAAAAAAAAAATGTATCATGAAAAGGCCACTGCAGGGGCAGTTGGTTATGCATCCTACTTCGGCTCAGGTCATGATCTCATGGTTCATGAGTTCATGCCCCACATCAGACCATCCAGGCACAGAGCCTGGAGCCTGCTTCAGATTTGGGGTTTCTCTCTCTCTCTCTGCCCCTCCCCCATTTGTGCTCCGTCTCTCTCTCAAAAATAAACAAACATTTAAATGAAAATTTTTTGATGAAATACAGCCAGATCAACACTAAACCATCCTGCACACCTAGAAAACTGATCTGAGGTTTAACACAACAATCTGCACCGCCTGAATCACAGAACTCAGCAGATACACGGCGCGGCGCGGAGAGGTGAACTGGGGGAGACAGAAGCCGGGAGGGCAGGATGCTGTTTTTCCGTGTGGAGAGGAGAGAGACGGGGGGAGGGGGAAATACGGGAAAAGCACCCCTCCCAAAGCAGCTGGAGAGAAGGTGGAAAAGTGGAAACAGCCGCAGGGACTTAACTAAAAAGGGAGAAAGGAGAGGGCTTAAATTGCATTAAGACTATAAACAGGGGGAGCTCAGAGGCTGAAACTCTGCAGCACCATACCTGGCGGGGCTCGGGTGGGAAGGGCAAATCTCCAGGAGCAGAGAGGAGTCCGGGTGTCTTCAGACTGAACGGGAGAGGTGGTTCCCGGGACAGCTGGTAGAGGCTGTGTGGATCCCCCAAAGGCAAGGTCCCAATGGACCCGGGAGAACAACCTGGTGCTGGAACAAGGTCGCTGGGGGCGGAGCCCGGTGCCAGATGCGTGTTGTGATTTTCCATAACCCCTGAAACGCCGCTGCTACACAATCGTGCGAACTTTCTCTGGGGCAGGATGGCACCCGGCTGCAGTATCTGGGCATCGGCAGCAGCAGCCAGCAAACGTTCCTGGGTGCAGCCGGCACCCGGCCACCGCTCAGTGAGACCCTCCCGCAGAGAAGCAGAACAGGTCAAAGCCGCAGTCCCTCAGAAGTAAGGGGTCGGGAAAAACAGCCGCAGCTGAGATAAAACTCAGGAGGGAGGTGCTGCCTGGGGTTCGGTTGCAGATGGTGTAAAAGTGGGGAGTGGAGGGAGGCTGAAGACAAAGGACAGGTGCACAATTGCTAAGCTAGTCCCGGAGAAGGGAGTTCCATACTAGAGACCAGGTATCTGGGCGACACCATTTTCACCACACCCGCGCATGCGCATACGTACCTACAAGCGGCACGACAACCCACCCCAGTAAGCTAAGCAGCGCCATCTAGTGGAGAACGGAGTCGTTACACTAAGCCCCGCCAACTGGGCCAACCTCGCGCTTCAGGAACACAAGTTTCTCCGCCTGCTTACTTTATGGACTATAAAGTGCTTCATAGTTTGACTTCTGGGGGAAATTGAAGTAATTTCAGTTGTATTTCGGTATGTTCGCCAGTCCATCTATTCAATTTTCTTTTTTTTTCTTCTTTTCTCTTTTTCGCTTCTTTTCTTTTTCTTGAATACAGAAAGAGAAAAATTTTTATTTTTATTTTCATTTTTATTAAAAATATTTTTCTTGGAGCGCCTGGGTGGCGCAGTCGGTTAAGCGTCCGACCTCAACCAGGTCACGATCTCGCGGTCCGGGAGTTCGAGCCCCGCGTCAGGCTCTGGGCTGATGGCTCAGAGCCTGGAGCCTATTTCCAATTCTGTGTCTCCCTCTCTCTCTGCCCCTCCCCTGTTCATGCTCTGTCTCTCTCTGTCCCAAAAATAAATAAACGTTGAAAAAAAAATTGTTTTTTAATAAAAATAAAAAATATATTTTTTTCTTGAATTTTTTTCTACCATATTTTTTACTTTTGTATAAATTTTTTCAAATTCTATTTTACTTCCATCATTTCATTTTATTCTACTTAACTGCATTCATTTTTTCAAATTTTCAAAAGATTTCCTTTTTTTTCTTTTTGTTTTTTTATTCCCCTTTTTTCTCTAATCTATCAAATCTCTTTCAACACCCAGACCAAAACACACCTAAGATCTAGCATCATTTACTCTATTTTGTGTGTGTGTCTGTGTGTGTGTGTTTAATTTTTTAAATTTTAATATTTTTTATTTAATTTTTTAATTTTAATTTTTTTACCTCATTAATTCCTTTCCTCCCTTCAAAATGACAAAATGAAGGAATTCACCCCCCAAAAAAGAGCAGAAAGGAACGACAGCCAGGGACTTAACCAATAGATACAAGCAAGATGTCTGACCAGAATTTAGAATCATGATAATAATAATACTAGCTGGAGTTAGAAATCGATTTTAATCCCTTTCTGTGGAGATAAAAAAGTAAAAACTAGTCCAGATGAAATAAAAAGTTCTGTAACTGAGCTGCAATATTGAATGGATGCCATGGCAGCAAGGATGAATGAGGCAGAGCAGAGAATCAATGTTATAAAGGACAAACTTATGGAGAATAATTAAGCAGAAAAAAAAAAAAGAAGGAGACTAAGGCATAAAAGCACAATTTAAGAATTAGAGAAATCAGTGACTCATTAAAAAGGAACATCAGAATCATAGGGGTCCCAGAAGAAGAGAGAGAAATAGGGGTAGAAGGGTTATGTGAGCAAATCATAGCAGAAAACTTTGCTAACCTGGGGAAAGACACAGACATCAAAATCCAGGAAGCACAGAGGACTCCCATTAGATTCAACAAAAACCGACCATCAACAAGGCATCTCATAGTCAAATTCACAAAATACTCAGGCAAGGAGAGAATCATGAAAGCAGAAGGGGGAAAAAAGTCCTTAACCTACAAGGGAAGACAGATCAGGTTTGCAGCAGACTTATCCACAGAAACTTGGCAGGCCAGAAAGGAGTGGCAGGATATATTCAATGTGCTGAATCAGAAAAATATGCAGCCAAGAATTCTTTACCCAGAAAGGCTCTCATTCAAAATAGAAGGAGAGATGAAAATTTTCCCAGACAAACAAAAATTAAATGAGTTTGTAACCACTAAACCAACCCTGCAAGAGATTTTAAGGGGGACTCTCTGAGGGGAGAAAAGACAAAAAAACAAACAAACAAACAAACAAACAAATAAATAAAGACCAAAAGCAACAAAGACTAGAAAGGACCATAGAACACTACCAGAATCTCCAACTCTACAAGCAACATAATGGCAATAAATTCATATCTTTCTGTACTCACTCTAAATGTCAACGGACTCAATGCTCCAATCAAAAGACATAGGGTAACAGAATGGATAAGAAAACAAGATCCATCTATATGCTGTTTACAAGAGACCCGCTTTAGACCTAAAGACACCTTCAGATTGAAAGGAAGCAGGTGGAGAACCAACTATCATGCTAATGATCAACAAAAGAAAGCCGGAGTAGCCATACTTATATCAGACAATCTAGACTTTAAAATAAAGACTGTATCAAGAGATGAAGAAGGGCATTATATCATAATCAAGAGGTCCATCCACCAAGAAGACTTAACAATTATAAACATTCATGTACCAAATGTGATAGCATCCAAATATATAAATCAATTAATCACAAACATAAAGAAACCCATTGATAATAATACCATAATAGTAGAGAAGTTCAACACCACACAGCAATGGACAGATCATCTAATCAAAACATCAACAGGGAAACAATGGTTTTAAATGACACACTGGACCAGATGGACTTAACACATATATTCAGAACATTTCATCCTAAAGCAGCAGAATATACATTCTTCTCCAGTGCACATGGAACGCTCTCCAGAATAGACCACACACTGGGACACAAATCAGCCCTCAACAACTACAAAATATACAGATAATACAGTGCATATTTTCAGACCACAATGCTATGAAACTGAAAGTCAACCACAAGAAAAAATTTAGAAAGGTAACAAATATTTGGAGACTGAAGAACATCCTACTAAAGTATGAATGGGCTAACCAAGAAGTTAAAGAGGAAATTAAAAAGTACATGGAAGCCAATGAATATAACACCACAGCCCAAAACCTCTGGGATGCAGCAAAGGTGGTCATAAGAGGAAAATATATAGCAATCCAGACCTTCGTAAAGAAGGAAGAAAGGTCTCAGATACACAACCTAACCTTACACCTTAAAGAGATGGAAAAAGAACAGCAAATAAAGCCCCAAACCAGCAGAAGACAGGAAATAATAAAGATTCAAGCAGAAATCAATGCTATAAAAACCAAAGTAACTGTAGAACACATCAATGAAACCAGAAGCTGGTTTGTTGAAAGGATTAACAGAATTGATAAACCACTAGCCAGTTTGATCAAAAAGAAAAAGCAAAGGACCCATATAAATAAAATCGAGAATGAAAGAGGAGAGATCACAACCAACACTGCAGAAATAAAAACAATAATAACAGAATCTTAGGAGCAATTATACACCAATAAAATGGGCAATCTGGAAGAAATGGAAAAATTCATAGACACATGTACACTATCACAACTAAAACAGGAAGAAATAGAAAATTTGAACAGACCCATAACCAGTAAAGAAATCGAATTAGTAATCAAAAATCTCCCAAAAAACAAGAGTCCAGCACCAGATGGCTTTCCAGAGGAATTCTCCCAAACATTTAAGGAAGAGTTAACACCTACTCTCTTGAAGCTGTTCCAAAAAATAGAAATGGAAGGAAAACTTCCAAACTCTTTCTATGAGGCCAGCATTACCTTGGTTCCAAACCCATACGGAAACCCCACTAAAAAGGAGAACTATAGACCGATTTCCCTGATGAACATGGATGCAAAAATCCTCAACAAGATATTAGCCAACTGGATCCAACAATACATTTAAAAAATTATTCACCACGACCAAGTGGGATTTATACCTGGGATGCAGGGCTGGTTCAATAGCCGCAAAACAATTCACGTGATTCATCACATCGATAAAAGAAAGGACAATAACCATATGATCCTCTCAATAGACACAGAGAAAGCATTTGGCAAAATACAATATCCTTTCTTGATAAAAACCCTCCAGAAAGTAGGGATGGAAGGATCATACCTCGAGATCACAAAAGCCATATATGAATGACCCAATGCTAACATCATCCTCAATGGGGAAAAACTGAGAGCTTTCCCCCTAAGGTCAGAAACAAGACAGGGATGTCCACCCTCGCCACTGTTATTCAACATAGTATTGGAACTCTTAGCCTCTTCAATCAGACAACACAAAGAAATAAAAGGCATCCAAATCAGCCAGGAGGAGATCAAACTTTCACTTTTGGCAAATGACATGATACTCTATACGGAAAACCCAAAAGATTCCACCAAAAAACTGCTAGAATTGATTCATGAATTCAGCAAAGTTGCAAAATGTAAAATCAATGCACAGAAATCGATTGCATTCCTATACACCAACAATGAAACAACAGAAAGAGAAATCAAGGAATCCATCCCATTTATAATTGTGCCAAAAACCATAAAATACCCAGGAATAAATCTAACCAAAGAGGTGAAAAATCTGTACACTGAAAACTATAGAAAGCTTATGAAAGACATTGAAGACAACACCAAAAAATGGAAAAAGATTCCATGCTTCTGGATAGGAAGAACAAATATTGTTAAAATGTCAATACTATCCAAAGCAATCTACATATCCAATGCAATTCCTATCAAAATAACACCAGCATTCTTCAGAGAGCTATAACAAACAATCCTAAAATTTGTATGGAACTAGAAAAGACCCCAAATAGCCAAAGCAATCTTGAAAAAGAAAACCAAAGCAGGAGGCATCACAATCCCGGACTTCAAGCTGTATTACAAAGCTGTGATCATCAAGAGAGTATGGTACTGGCACAAAAACAGACATTCAGATTAATGGAACAGAATAGAGAACCCAGAAATGGACCCACAAACGTATGACCACTAATCTTGGACAAAGCAGGAAAGAATATCCAATGGAATAAAGACAATCTCTTCAGCAAGTGGTGCTGGGGAAATGGACATGCAGAAAAATGAACCTGGACCACTTTCTTACACCAGACACAAAAATAAACTCAAAATGGATGAGAGACCTCAACGTAAGACAGGAAGCCATCGAAATCCTCTAGGAGAAAGCAGCCAAAACCCCTTTGACCTTAGCTGCAGCAACTTCTTATTCAACACGTCTCCGGAGGCAAGGGAAACAAAAGCAAAAATGAACTATTGGGACCTCATCAAAATAAAAGCTTCTGCACAGCAAAGGAAACAATCAGCAAAACTAAAAGGCAACCAATGGAAATGGAGAAGATATCTGCAAACAACATATCAGATAAAGGGTTACTATCCAAAATTTATCCAAGGATTTATCCAAGGGATACAAGTGTGCTGTTTCAAAGGGACACATACACCCCCATGTTTATAGCAGCACTATCAACAATAACCAAAGTATGGAAAGAGCCCAAATGTCCATCAATGGATGAATGGATAAAGAAAATGTGGTATATATATACAATGGAATATTACGCAGCGATCAAAAAGAATGAAAGCTTGCCATTTGCAACTATGTGGATGGAACTGGAGGGTATTATGCTAAGTGAAACTAGTCAGTCAGAGAAAGACAAATATCATATGACTTCACTCATATGAGGACTTTAAGACACAGAAATGAACATAAGGGAAGGGAAACAAAAATAATATAAAAACAGGGAGGGGGACAAAATAGAAGAGACTTAAATATGGAGAACAAACAGAGGGTGCTGGAGGGGTTGGGATGGGCTAGATGGCTAAGGGGCATTAAGGAATCTACTCCTGAAATCATTGTTGCACTATATGCTAACTAATTTGGATGTAAATTTTTAAAATTAAATAAATAAATAAATAAATAAATAAATAAATAAATAAATAAATAATTTAAAATTAAAAATAAATAAATAAAAATTTAAAAAGTAAAAAAAAAAATTTAAGAAATAAAAGGCCACTGCAAGTGAATCATTTTAAACAGGAATCGAAATGTCATAGTAAATAGTTGGGGGAGGTAAGAATTTAGGTTTTATCAAGAGGTAAATTTGAGAAATAAAACCAGAAATTAGAGAAATAAATTTCTTAGCCTTGTATTTAACCAAATTTTATTATAATTATAACTATGCACTAAGAAGAATTGCCTAGTTATCTGACAATTTATAAAAGAGCAAGCTAGAACATCTTCCACCTCATTCGTTCTCCTAACATTTTTTACTTCACGTTTGACTTCCAAAGCAAAATTACAAGACTGGTTATTTTGTAAAAATTTCCAAAGTTTTCATTGATTTTACCAAGTAACTCTTTTTTTTTCCTTAATTTTTTAATGTTTATCTATCTTTCCAAGAAAGAGAAACAGACAGAGCACGCGTGGAGGAGGGGGCAGAGAGAGAGGGAGACACAAAATCTGAAGCAGACTCCAGACTCTAAGCTGTCAGCATAGAGCCTGATGCAGGGCTAGAACCCACAAACTGCAAGACCATGACCTGATCTGAAGTCGGACGCTTAACCGACTAAACCACCCAGACGCCCCATCTT
Source organism: Prionailurus viverrinus (assembly GCF_022837055.1). Lineage (NCBI taxonomy): Eukaryota > Metazoa > Chordata > Mammalia > Carnivora > Felidae > Prionailurus > Prionailurus viverrinus. The sequence goes on from NC_062577.1 coordinate 11,172,317, forward strand.
TTTTTTAATTTTTTACCATGTAACTCTTAATTCTTTGGCATTTAAATCATTCCCTTTTGAAACTCCTGTCTTGTCATTATGCTTGTGAGTTACCTCTATTTCAATCTCAAATTGTTTTACCTGACATAACTCTGCTAGATTTGCCAATGGCTTAGCAGTTCTCTCATATTGTCTTTATCAACTACATGAAGTCCTTCTTGTTTTGAAGGTTCTGTCACTTCACTTGCTGTTACATATTTTGCATTTGCCTGGTATGCGATATCAGATGATCATTAGCGACTGACCACAAAGACATTCGTGAAAATGATACCCAGGGTAGACTCTCCTATTGAGTAAGTACATGTGTTTGAGAGAAAATAAAATTGGAAGTGGTCAGCTGATTCATGAATTCATTCAACAAACATTTATTGAGCACCTACTATGTTCCAAACACTATTCTAGACCATGATGCTACTACAGAATTGACTAACGAGAAAGAAAACCCTTGGCTTCATGGAATTTATAATCAAGTATGAGAGGCAGAAAATGAACAAGAAAGTGGTGGATAGTGACAGGTGTGCCGTGAAGAAAAATAGAGTAAGTTTAAGAGACAGACAGTGATGGGGGGTTAAACTGGGTGCTCAGACAAGACCTCTTTGAAGAAGTCACTCTTGAAATGTCCTTAGTAGTACCTGCAAAAAGTAAGGATACCACCCATGTGAATATTTTGAAATATTTATTTATTTTTTTAACATTTTATTTTTGAGAGACAGAGCATGAGTGGGGGGGGGGGGGGGCAGAGAGAGGGAGACACAGAATCGGAAGTAGGTTCCAGGCTCTGAGCTGTCATCACAGAGCCTGATACAGGGCTCAAACCCACAAACCATGAGACCTACCTGAGCCAAAGTCAGATGCTTAACTGGCTGAGCCACCCAGGTGCCCCTACAGTTGAAATATTTAAAGACTGTAACACCTCCTTTTTTTCTTTCACTGATAATCGTAACATTGAAAGGTTTTTGTATTATAAGAATAGACGCGAGTCCATTCCAATTTTTTCAAAACAAATAATTCGAAAAAAGACAGCTCAAATTGGGGTACCTGATTGGCTCAGTTGGTAGAGTATCTGACTCTTGATCTCAGGGTTGTCAGCCCGAGCCCCATGTTGGGTGTAGAGATTACTTAAAAAATATATTTAAAAAAAAAACATAGCTCAAATTAGTAGAAGGGGCATGCTTGATAAGAGCATTCACCCCACAGGCAGTTTGGAGGCGAAACCAAAAGAGCACATTTGGCCACAAATGCACAGAATTAGCTGTTGCATGTAAAAGTAGGAATTTCAGCCCTGGGTTGGGAGCTGCACCTGCCAGGAACCCCCACCCCCCTCAACACCTCATCCACCATCACCACTTTGATCGTTCACCCCACCAACTTCACTAGCAAGTCCACAGTCCCTTGTCCACGGTGAACAATGGCAAACTCTACAGGCCCTGCTAAAGTAAACGCCCGACGGTTCAGCTCAAACGTAGCACCCTCGCATCACACTTGCCGCTAGAGGGGGACAAGGCAGAGCATGCTGTTAGGCTGCTCTCCGTCTCAGGGTCCTGCACAGGCACTCCGGTTGCCCCTGTCTCACCTGGCCAGACGGGGGGCGGGGGGGGGGAGGGGGGGGTAGCTGATGAGATCAATTTCTTCAGCATAGTGGGCGGAAGCTTTGTATTTAGCATACCCACAATGAGAAAATGTGGCAAAGTGGAAGCGATGGGGAAAGAGAGTGAAAGGAAATGCACACCAGTAGGAAAACATTCAGTGAATATTTTTGTACTATGACAATGTCACTTTCCTACATAGTCTTGTAACTTCCGAGATTCGGATAACAAATCCCCAGACAAGAAAAGACTTGTGATTATGTCTTCACATCCTTCCGAGTTATGCACTCTTTGAACAGAAAGTAGACTGATTGAAAGGCAACTCAGGGGCACCCACACAGCTCAGTCAATTAAGCATCCGACTCTTGATTCCAGCTCGGGTCATGACCCCAGGATCGTGGGATCAAGCCCCACATCAGGCTCCAAGCTGAGCGAGGATCCTGCTTAAGATTCTCTCTCTCTCTCTCTCTCTCTCTCTCTCTCCCCCTCTGCCCCTCTCCCCCGCTTGCATGTATTCAATCTCCTTCTCTTTCTCTCTCTCTCTCTTTCTCTCTCTCTCTGTCAAAAATAAATAAATTCATTTTTTTTAATTTAAAAAAGAAAAAATAAGGGCAGTTCAATAAAGCAGTTCATTGAATTGAATTGGGCTTCCCTAGATTAACAAGGCTTCTCAATGTCTCACAGATTTATTTTCAGTAGGCTCTGGGAACAGTCTAAGGACTAGAGCACTGGGACTGAGGTCTTTGGGCCGTTAGCAATTTCAATGTCTGTACCTCTGGGTACAAGAAATGCATTATCAGTTCTCCTAGGTCAGCAGGAGAAAAGAGAGGTCAATGGTCAGTGTTCACTAAAAATAGCTTTCTTATACTCCAAAACTTCAAACTTACCCAGAAGAGGATAAGACTGAACTCGAACTTGACCAAACAGGGTCCAGGAGTTGACTCTTCTTGAAATACTGCTTATAGGGAGACAGAGAGTTGTGGTGGCCCACATGGGGGCCACCATCTCTGTAACTTCCCTGTATCACTCTCCTTTCAGATTCTGTATGTGCCCAGATACACTTCTTCCCCATTCCTAATGCTTCCTTCCTATGAAAGGACCTGAATTAGCATAGCCCTGGGCCTCTCTCCATCCCCTTAGTCATCCTGCTTATGGATCAGGGCAGGTACAATGACGTATCTGACAAATTCAGGGAGAACAACTGGTTTCCCATCAGCTCTGCGGGCATTCTGGTGGGAGCGAGCCTGCCCACAGAAAGCATATGTTCTGCTCTGCCCCGGGCATTGGGTGGGGAAGTCGCCTAATTCTGAAGTTCCGTTGATAGACCCATATAGTCCAGCTTAACCTCTGTCCATAACCAAATGAGCATTTTGGACTCAATCTTCACTCTTTGTTTTATTTTATAAATTGTCCAGAACCCAGGTGAAGAAATTAGGTGCTAGTTACGGGTGGAGACTCTGAGACCCCAATGCTGTACCTTAGCAAACTGCCTTTTAACTGTACCTCTAAGTCCCACTTCTGGCTTTTCTTTTGCAATTACATACTTTGCTAGGACATCATCAACATGCCAAATAAAACTCCCTTTACTATCACACTCCTTCCCTTCTATTTCTTGGCTTATTGTTCTATCAGCTTCTCACCTTAAAGGGTTGTCAACATACGTTAGCCCAACAACGTCCTCTCCATCGACCCTACCTTGGAAACAGAGAGCAGCTGCTGGTAAAAGTTGACAGGGGAAGCCTAGATAGGCCCACCCTAATCCCAGACACCATCACCTCTTAATCCACTCAGCAACCTAGGAGGTAATTATTCTGACACAGATGTGTCACAGAAGAGGAAATTGAGGAATTAAGAGAGGTTCCTTAATTCACCCAAAGCCACACAGCTAGTAAGGGATGGAACCAGGGCAGATTTCATTCTAGAGTCCCACACTTGACTACATATCACTGTGGGATAGGAAAAACTTAGGGTCCCTGGCAGAGCCTGAAAATTAAACTGACAAAGACAGGTTAGCAAGAGAGAAAGCATACAAATTTTGAATTTTTGCATGTGCACAAGAGCTTTTACAAGAGAATGAAGGCCTGCCGAAGCGACCAGAGCAAGAAGCTTTTATACCTTTTGGACAAAGAAACAGTAAATATGTAAAGAATTGAAAAGATGGAGAGGTTTGGGCTAGGAATAGTAAATGGTGAAGAAGTAGCTAGGAAGATAAGGTTTAGTTTAATAAGGTTTGTTTGTATAGATTTCTAAGCCCCAAATTCCCTGTCTCTGGTGATAACAATGTCTTCCTTCCTCCTGGTACAGAGAGGGTAACTTTCACATGGGAGGCTCATCACCTGTATCAGGGAAGGAGAAGGAGGTTAGGGAGAAGTCAGAGTAAGCTTCCTACACCTGCTGTTTTCTCAAATTGTTTCAGCTTAAGATATTCAATGTGCCTGGGTGCCACATTTTAGGGTCATGTGTCCCTAAAGTTAGATATCCAGGTTAGAATGAAAGTTACCTGTTCACATTTAAGAAAAATTATACAGGGGCTCCTGGGTGGCTCAGTCGGCTGGGCATCCAATTTTATTTCAGCTCAGGTCATGATCCCAGGGTCATGGGATCGAGCCCCACGTCGAGCCCCACATCAAGCCCCACATCGGGCTCCATTGCTGAGCATAAAGCCTGCCTGGGATTCTCTCTCTCTCTCTCTCTCTCAAATAAAGTTTTAAAAAAAATTTTAAAGAAAGAAAAATTATTCAAAACACAGAAATAAAACCAAGAGAATGCCTGTGTGCCCTTGCAATGTCACACTGAAGCATTATTTGACAATCCTCTCAAGGATTATTTCATTTTCTGGAGGAGTTACCATTTTCTGACTTTTCTATTTACTACTAATTAGGGGCCCATATTCTGTGAAGTTATGTTAATTTGTAGATTTATGTCCAATAAAGATGCAAATGATTTCTCTCTAGTAGAAGAGATAATAATCCCAAAGGTTATGGTTTATTGCCCTGTAAAACATTAATCAGTTTTGTTTCTGACCCAGATAATTTTTTCTACGATTTCTTTATTAAAGTGCCTTAAACTTCCATAAAGGCTCTTTAAACTGGCTTGACCGTTGTACTGGTTCCCTCACTAATTAATGAGATGACTAAATCTTTGACATAGATTCCCCTCTATGTTTGCAAAAAACAAAACAAAACAAAAAGGTTACTTTTAACTCCTGCAAATTACACATCTAGGAGTGAGCCATTTACAAGGACTCTTCTAAAAAGTTCTTTTTTGTTTATTTAAAGCCCAGCAGACTTGGGTTCAAACATGACCTTGTTGACTTTCCAGCTCAACAATTTGAGGAAACTCACTTTCTTATTTTAACTCCTACTCCATGTCCAGGAACTGAGGGTAAATATTTCTACAACACAGACTTAGTGTGAGCATTAAGTGAAGTGATATACCCAGTATCTTAGCACTTGAGTCCTCGTGGGTGATTAGTATGAATGTCAGTTACATTCCCTTTCTCCCAGGGGGATGCCAACAAATGTCTCACAACTAGCTTTCCAAAAGAAAATCCCATTTGTAGTGCTTGCAGATTTTCATGATGCAAATATTCCCACCGTGACTGGCTGATTTCACCCCACCCACCAACCTGAAAGTGGAATTTGGAGGAAATACCTACAATTGACCCATGCACAGCCAGCTCACTCTCCTCCTGTTCTTTACCTGGTAACTCCTTCTCTTTCAGATCTCAGTTCAAACACCTCTTCATCAGGGGAGCTCCCCTGATCCCCAGACTAGGTCAAGTGTCCTACTATTTTTTTCACAGTACTGTGTGTCCTTGCTTCAGACCCTTCTCACAATTTGTGGCCATACATTTATGATTGTTAGTTACCTCTATCACACCCGTTTGACTGTAAGTGCCAGGATGACACAGACCATATCTGCTTTGCTCTCCATTATACCCCCAGCACCTAGCTCAATGCGTGGTACAAAGAAAGAGCTCAATAAATATGTGTTGGTTTAACCAAGCAAACAAGCAATTGAAGATGAATAGGCACATGGATGCATGGATGGGTGGAACTGAGTTTTTGTTCCTCTTCCAAATTTTACAGTCTCTGCCCTTCTAACTGGTGTTCAACCCTCCTCTGAACATTTGCAGTCATTCAAATAAGTCTTCTTTAGAAGCAAAACATTTTCTGACCACGTACAGTGGCATACTTCCGTAATGGCAGTCACCTGACTGGTTGACCCCCAAGGACTAAATGTCACTTAATTTCTTCAGGCTGAGTTCCATCAGTAAAATGGATACTCCACTGCTGGCCACTGCCTCTGTTGAGTATGAGCTTGCCACCCACCCACTGTGGATCAGTCTCTGTAATTGAGACCATTCTCCAGAGTCCACTTTGGAACTTGGGCCCATTTCCAATTTCCTTTCCTTCTACATGTTTCTTACCACTACTCGTACATAATGCTACCTAAGTTACAGATCAAGATCAACATTTACTCAGCTTGACTCTTCCAGAGAAATGATTTTCGTTTGTAACTAGAAATATTTTCCCACAGTCAGAATGATCATTCCACTACTCTAGATATATATTTTTTTCTGCAAGTGGATTTTAAAAAATGAAATCAATTTGGGGTACCTGGGTGGCTCAGTCGGTTGAGCATCCAACTTTGGCTCAGGTCATGATCTCATGGTTTGTGGGTTCGAGCCCCACATCAGGCTGTGTCCTGACAGCTCGGAGCCTGGAGCCTGCTTCGGATTCTGTGTCTCCTTCTGTCTCTGCCCCTCCCCTGTTCATGCTCTGTCTCTGTCTCTGTCTCTCTCTGTCTCTCTCTGTCTCTCTCTCTCTCTCTCTCAAAAATAAAATAAACATTCAAAAAAAATTTTTTTAATGAAATCATTTCAAATATGTTAAAAATGACCAAAGAAGACAATTTAGGTGATACAAACTTTAATACATGAAGCAGATATTCTGCATTGGGAAAAGTCAAAACAAGGCAGAAGGTAGGAGGCTTTTCTAGGCTAAAGAATAGAGAACAAGGAAGAGAAAAATAGAAAACATCTGATTGGCTGGGCCTGGTAGTCAACTTTGTTTAGGATGAGTAGGAACAAGGAAATAAGTATAGCGCCCAGAGTCGCCTTGGTATTTGGGGTTTGGCCGACTGGATATATTGTTTCCAGTCAAGTGGAACATTTACAAAAGCATGAAATTTACCTAAGTTTCAGTTTGCTAACATGGCAACCCAGCAGGAGTGGCCTAGCAATGTATTCCAAGGAGTGTAAGGACTTACTACTATTTATTAATAACCTAAGAGCTCTCCCTATTTAGCCTTCTTATACAGGCTTTAACATATACAAATTTGGGGGAGAAAAATCAAAATTTAAATAAAAATAATTTGTATGAACGGTCAATTAGAGACGTGTGATTTTTTTTTGCCTTAAAAATGTTTATTTTCCAATTTTCTTTTTTTATGTTTTTTTTAATTTTTATTTTTTAAAATTTACATCCAAATTAGTTAGCATATAGTGCAACAATGATCTCAGGAGTAGATTCCTTAATGCCCTTACCCATTTAGCCCACCCACACACACACACAAGCCCACCCCCACACACACAACCCCTCCAGTAACCCTCAGTTTGTTCTCCATATTTATGAGTCTCTTCTGTTTTGTCCCTCCCCCTGTTTTTATATTCTGTTTCCCTTCCCTTATGTTCATCTGTTTTGTCTCTTAAAGTCCTCATATGAGTGAAGTCCTATGGTTTTTGTCTTTCTCTGACTAATTTCACTTAGCAGAATACCCTCCAGTTCCATCCACGTAGTTGCAAATGGCAAGATTTCATTCTTTTTGATTGCGAGTAACACTCCATTGTATATATATACCACATCTTCTTTATCCATTCATCCATTGATGGACATTTGGGCTCTTTCCATACTTCGGCTATTGTTGATAGTGCTGCTCTAAACATGGGGGTGCATGTGTCCCTTGGCAGGACAGAGAAAACTTAACTTCAGGAGCTTCATTTCATGAGGAATTCTAAACAGAATTTGGGCTAAGGTAGTGAATTAGTAGGGCTCTAAATTTTCTATCTCTGGTGATAAGGATGTCTCTTTACCTCCTGGTACAGGGAGGGTACCTTTCACATGGGAGATTTATTTCTTGCTTTCTGGGGTCAAAGGGGAATGCTGAGGTCAGAGTGTTCTTTTCACATTGATTATTTCTTAAGTAACTTTTGTTTAAAATAATCAAATACGCCAGGGGCTCCTGGGTGGCTCAGTTGGTTAAGCGTCGGATTTGACTCAGGTTATTTTCTAACCTTTGGTGAGTTCCAGCCCCACATTGGGCTCTGTTGACAGCTCAGAGCCTGGAGCCCGCCTCAGACTCTGCCTCCCTCTGTCTCTGCCCCTTCTGCTTGCACTCTCTCTCTCTCTCAAAGATAAATAAACATTAAAAAAAATTTTTTTTAATAATCAATATGCCACAGTTACACATTTTGGGGGCAGCCTGTCCTTGGCCAATAAAATCCATACCTTGACCTATGCATCTCTTATATCTAGCTGTTCCTGAGTTATATCCTCTTATAATAAATTGGCAATATAGCAAGTAAACTGTTTTCTTGCGGTCTCTGAGTCATTGGAGTAAATTAACAGAACCTGAGGAGGGGGTATGGGACCCTCCCATCTATAGCTGGTAGGTCAGAAGCATGGGTGACAACCTAGACTGGAGATTGGCCTCTGATATTGGGGGGTGGGGCGCAGGAGTCTTAGGTTCCAGAATTGCTTGATGTGTGGAGAGCCAACGTACCTGGTGTCAGAAGTTAGGAAGTGTGGAAGAGCACTGAGAACAGGGGAGACCCAGAAGAGTGTTTTTCCTTTATAAGACACCTGCAACTCACCTAAGTAAACAGGTGGGGGTGAACCATTACCTTCATGAGACTTTGCAAACATTTCATCCGGCATTGCAAAATTCTTTCTGGCAGACGTTTGCAATTTATGAACAGAGCGTGACCTGCAGGCCATACTCTGGCAACCTAAGTTGGCAGTGCAGCTTGGAATCTAATTTGAGGAAGCCTTGAATCCTAACAGTGGAGAAACTGAGATCCACTTAAAGAAATTCAGCCCAGGGGCACCTGGGTGGCTCAGGCAGTTGAGTGTCCTACTTCAGTTCGGGTCATGATCTCGCCCGCTCATTGGTTCAAGCCCCGCGTCGGGCTCTGCGCTGACAGCTCGGAGCCTGGAGCCTGCTTCGGATTCTGTGTCTCCCTTTCTCTCTGCCCCTCCCCCACTCATGCTCTCGCTCCTTCAAAAACAAACATTAAGAAGAAGAAGAAGCCCAGCCCTGGTCTGAGTCTTGCTGATCAAGTATTCCTGATCAGATCTCACAGATGGGGAAGGACTCCTGAAGTGCCCGACCTGCTGTGTGTGCGGTGCGCGCAATTCCCTGGGAGACGCAACTGACAGATACAGTCTGGGACTGGACTTGATCCTTTCTAAGGGGTCATGGTTCCAGCTGATGCTGAAGCAGTTTTCCCCCAGAGCAGCAGCTATGGGTCTTTTCACTTCCTCAGTCAAGAATGAGGGGGGCACCTGGGGGTCTCAGTCAGTGAAGCCGACTTCGGCTCAGGTCATGATCTCATGGTTTGTGAGTTCAAGCCCCGCATTGGGCTCTGCGCTGACAGCTCAGAGCCTGGAGCCTGCTTTGGGTTCTGTGTCTCCCTCTCTCTCTCTTTGCCCCTCCCCCACTCATGCTCTATTTCTCTCAAAAGTAAACAAACATTTAAAAAAATTTTTTTAAAAGAATGAAACACAGGTTCCAGGGATGATCCATAATTCCATAACATTTTTAAAATATTATTATAGTCACTTTATCTTCTATCACTTATATAATTTATATTTTTAAATATAAAAGTATAATTTATGTGAAAGAATGTAATATTAAGAAACATTATGAGGCAAAGCACAGTTTGCAAGGTCATTCAAGGAAATTAAAAATAAACCTGCTGGGGCCGCCTTGGTGGCTCAGTCATTTAAGTATCTGACTCTTGATTTTGGCTCAGGTCATGTGCTCATAGTTCATGAGATCGAGCCTCACACTGGTCCCTGTGCATGGACCCCGTTTGGGATTCTCTCTCTGTCTCCCTGCCCCTCTCCAGCTTGCTCTCTAAATAAATAAATAAACAAACAAACAAACCTGCCGTAGAGGTCTCTTGCCCAATAATAAAATGTGTTCAGAGTTCAGCATTACAATCCAATACTTCTGTTAGGTAATTTATGAACATTTATCTCCCCAAAAGGAAATCCTTCAAGTGAAGGGGAAATCATTTAAAAAAAAAAAAAAAAAAAAAGACTAAGCTTCAGAGACTGCATTTTCTAGCCTAAAAGCAGTACATATACTAACTTAAGAGGAAATAAATAAAGCACTTAGTTTCTTGGACTACCCTAGGCACACAAGTTCGAACATCTTGACCCTCTCCAAGCTGAGCTCACTATAGCTCTTCAAGTCGACTCTTGAGAGTCATTGGCAAATTTGCCATTCGCTCTGCAAAACAGAAACAGAACTATATGCACACCCACGTATGCATAGAGCTCCTGTGACCTCCCTTCAGTCACACCAGGCCATCTGGTCTCCCTCTACCACCCTCAGTTAATTTCCAGGTGCCTACGGATGAACAACAGTCAACAAATCAGACGTAATCATTCCACTGGCGACAGCCAACACAATAATAGAAGCAAAAAATATATAAAATAAAATAGAAATAGAAATGGACAAAAGCGGAGAAGAGGAATAACTAAGAAGGAAGACAAGGAGAGGCAGGAACTCCAACTCCAACGGTAGAGTACTCTAGAGTCGTGTGGGAGAATTAAACCATTTTCCACAACTTTGGGGAACACCGCTAACTTGAAAGAAAACCAGTCAACCACAATATCACAGCTTTCTGGAGCCATTGTGGCAGAGGGCACCCAAGCCTCTCTAATGATCTGGCGGTGGGGGGGTGGGGGGGGGAAGGGGAGGCTGAATAACAGCCTGGTCCTATAATCAAGACACATTAGACAGACTAAATCATCTTCTTCTGAGAGGAAATTTGGTTTCTGAAACTGGCTAAAAGTCAAGAACCCACCATGGGTGTAAAAGGTATAAAGACAAACTAAGAAATTTCCTTTCAATTAAAAATAAAATGTGGGGGTGCCTGGGTGGCTCAGTTGTTTAAGCGTCTGACTTCGGCTTCTGTCATGATCTCACGGTTCATGAGTTCAAGCCCCGCATCGGGCTCTGTGTTGACAGCTCAGAGTCTGGAGCCTGTTTCAGATGATTCTGTGTCTCCCTTTCTCTCTGCTCCTCCCCCACTCACGCTCTATCTCTCTCTGTCTCAAAAATAAATTAATAAAGAAATTTTTTTAATAAATAAAAAAAATTAAAATGTGATATAAATAATGAAACTCACTTGCTTTTGTGATTCCAAACAAAGTGTTCAAAAACTAGAGAAAGGGTGCCATGGCTAACCTAAGGAGACTACTGCTCAAGAGAAGGAACCTTCATTTTGAAGTGTTTTCTAGGGTGTTGGATAAAAACCAGTCTTACTAAAACTTCTGGTTAAACATGGCAGATGGAACACATGTTACTATGTTTCTTTCATTTCCTTCAAACCCCACCAAAACAGCAGTAAATGAAAACAAAAACTAGTGGGAGACAAGAGCTAATGGACAATGTCATCGCATTTTAAGTAGATGAAAAGCAGATGGAAAAGTAATGACTAACAAAATGGAGGAAGTTTACAGCCTAAACTATCCCAGACACTGTCCCCTTTAAGTAGAGCAGAGAGTAATTTTCTTCAAGTAAAAATAATAACAATGAGTTTACTCAAGAACAAGGGAAGAACCATGGGAAGTCCGAAGAGACAAAGGGAAGTTCAGGTTTTATTAGGTTTTAGAAGGCAACTGGAGAGGATTGTCTTGAACAAAAGTTTATCGGAGAACAAGAGTTTGAGGTTCTGGGGGTTTCTCGGTTTCTCGATGGCTGCAGTGGTGGTTAGTGCTTTGTTTCTGGGGAAGAGAGGGAAGGACTTTCCTTTCCTTTCTTAAAGGCAAGAGATAAAGTCCTGTGTGAAAAGAGCCCTCCCTTGTCTAAATAATGATCTTCTCGCCCTGCTGGTTATGCTGGCTGCAACAAGGCATACATACATTCGAGCTCCCCCTTCAGGGCTTCCAACTCCATTTAAAAAATTTTTTTTAATGCTTGTTGATTTTTGAGAAAGCGAGAGAGTAAGAAAGAGCACAAGCAGGGGAGGGGCAGAGAGAGAGAGACACACACACACAGAATCCGAAGCAGGCTCCAGGCTCTGAGCTGTCAGCACAGAGCCTGATGCAGGGCTCGAACCCATGAACCTGGAAATCATGACCTGAGCTGAAGTCAATCGCCTAAGGGACTCAGCCACCCAGGCGCCCCCCTCCGACTCCATTTTAAAGGAGGTTTTCTTTATTTTCACGAAAGACATATCACAAGAAGCCACAGCACCTTTGAAACGCTCAGGACCTAAGGACATCTGGGTAGCTCAGTCGGTTGAGGGTCTGGTCCTTGATCTTGGCTCAGGTCATGATCTCTCACAGCTTGTGGGATCGAGCCCTGGGTCAGGGTCCACTCTGATAGCACATAGCCTGCTTGGGATTCTCTCTCTCCTTCCCTCTCTTCACCTCCCCTGCACTCTCCCTCTCTCTCTCTCTCTTTCTGTCTCTCTCTCTCTCAAAATAAATAAATAAACTTTTTAAAAAAAATTTTAAAAAGAAACGCTGAGGATATAGAGGCACCCAGAATGGCAAAAGGCAGAGATGGGACAATAGATATAACCAGGTGTGTTAGTTTAAAGTCTCCATTCTGCAGTAATCAAGAAACTCCCAACAAACCAAAGCACAGGACCAGATGGCTTCACAGGTGAATTCTACCAAATATTTTATTTTATTTTTTTAATTTTTTTTCAATGTTTTTTTATTTTATTTTTGGGACAGAGAGAGACAGAGCATGAACGGGGGAGGGGCAGAGAGAGAGGGAGACACAGAATCTGAAACAGGCTCCAGGCTCCGAGCCATCAGCCCAGAGCCTGACGCGGGGCTCGAACTCACGGACCTCGACTGAAGTTGGCCGCTTAACGACCTGGCTGAAGTCGGCCGCTTAACCGACTGCGCCACCCAGGCGCCCCTCTACCAAATATTTTAAAGCAGAGTTAATACCTATTCTTCTCAAACTAAACCAAAAAATAGAAGAGAAAGGAAAACTTCCAAATTTATTCTATGAGGCCAACATTACCCTGATACCAAAACCAGATAAAGACACTATAAAAATAGAGAACTACAGGCCAATGTCTCTGATGAACATAGATGTGAAAATCCTCAACAAACTGAATCCAACAATACTTTCAAAAAAAAAAAACCATTCACCACAATCAAGTTTTATTTATTCCTGGTTTACAAGGTTGGTTCAATATTTGCAAATCAACCAACGTGATACATCACATCAAAAAGAGAAAGGATACTGGGGCACCTGGGTGGGTCAGTCGGTTAAGCATCCGACTTTGGCTCAGGTCATGATCTCACAGTTTGTGAGTTCAAGCCCCACGTCAGATTCTGTGCTGACAGCTCAGAGCCTAGAGCCTGCTTCGGATTCTGTGTCTCCCTCTATTTCTGCCCCTCCTCCACTCACACTCTGTCTCTCTCTCCTTCAAAACTAAATAAACATTAAAAAAAACTTTTTTTAAGAAAGAAAGGATAAGAACCATATGATCATTACAGTAGATGCAGAAAAAGCATCTGACACAGTACAACATCCATTCATGATAAAAACCCTCAACAAAGTAGGTTTAGAGGGAACATACCTCAACATAATAAAGGCCATATATGAAAAACCCACAGTTTCCTTAATGGGGAAAAACTGAGGGCTTTCTCCCTAAGGTCAGGAACAAGACACACCACTCTTATTCGACACAGTACTGGAAGTCCTAGCCACAGCAATCAGACAACAAAAAGAAACAAAGCACATCTAAACCGGTAAAGAAGAAGAAAAACTTTCACTATCTGCAGATGACCTGATACCAGATACAGAAAACCCTAAAGATTCCACCAAAAATTTATGAGAACTGATAAATGAATTCAGTTAAAGTCATAGGATACAAAATCAATGTGCAGAAATCTATTGCCTTTTTATACACCAGTAACAAAGCAGCAGAGAGAGAAATTAAGAAAACAATCTCGGGGCGCCTGGGTGGCGCAGTCGGTTGAGCGTCCGACTTCAGCCAGGTCACGATCTCGCGGTCCGTGAGTTCGAGCCCCGCGTCGGGCTCTGGGCTGATGGCTCAGAGCCTGGAGCCTGTTTCCGATTCCGTGTCTCCCTCTCTCTCTGCCCCTCCCCCGTTCATGCTCTGTCTCTCTCTGTCCCAAAAATAAATAAAAACGTTGAAAAAAAAATTTTTTTTAAAAAGAAAACAATCTCATTTACAATTGTGCCAAAAATAAGATACCTAGAAATAAACCTAACCAAAGAGGTGAAAGACCTATACTCTGAAAAATATAAAACACTGATGAAAGAAACTGAAGATGACACAAAGAAATGGAAAGACATTCCATGTTCATGGATTGGAAGAACAGACATTGTTAAAATGTCTATACTACCCAAAGCAATCTACAGATTTAATGCAGTCTCTATCAAAATACCACCAGCATTTTCCACAGAACTAGACCAAAGAATCCTATAATTTGTATGGAACCATAAAAGACCCCAAATAGCCAAAGCAAACTTGAAAAACAAAAGCAAAGTTGGAGGCATCACAATTCCAGACTTCAAGTTATATCACAAAGCTGTAGTCATCAAACTGGTATGGTACTGGCACAAAAATAGATACATAGATCAATGGAACAGAACAGAAAACCCAGAAATGAATCCACAATTGTATGGTCAATTAATCTTCGACAAAGCAGGAAAGAATATCCAATGGTAAAAAGACAGTCTTTTCAACAAATTTTGTTGGTAAAAACTGGACAGCAACATGCAAAATTAATGAAAATGGACCACTTTCTTACACCATACACAAAAATTAATTCAAAATGAATTAAAGACCTAAATGTGAGACCTGAAACCATAAAAATCCTAGAGGAGAATATAGGCAGTAACCTCTTCAATATCAGCTGGAACAACTTCCTTCTAGATCTGTCTCCTGAAAGAAGGGAAACAAAAGCAAACATAAACTATTGGGACTACACCAAAATAAAAATCTTCTGCACAGCAAAGGAAACAAGCAGCAAAACTAAAAGGCAACCCACAGAATAGGAGAAGATATTTGCAAATGACATATCTGATAAAGGGTTAGTATTTAAAATATATAAAGAACTTAAAAACTCAACACCCAAAACCAAAAAACCCAACTTTTTTAAAATTTTTAATGTTTACTTATTTTTGAGGGGGTGGGGTAGGGGCAGAGAGAGAAGGAGACACAGAATCCAAAGCAGGTTCAAACCCACGACGCAGGGCTCAAACCCACAAACCGAGATCATGACCTGAGCCAAAGGCAGACAGTTAACCACCTGAGCCACCCAAGCGCCCCAATAATTTCCTTTAAAAATGAGCAGAAGATGGGACACCTGGGTGGCTCGTCAGTTGAGTGTCCGACTTTGGCTCAGGTCATGATCTCACGGTTCACGGGTTCAAGCCCCACATCAGGCTTGCTGCTGTCAGCACGGACCTGCTTTGGATCCTCTGTCCCAGTTTCTCTCTGCTCCTCCCCTGCTCTTGCTCTCTCTCTCTCTCAAAAAGATATAAACATTTTAAAAATGAGCAGAAGACACGAATTGACATTTTTCCAAAGGGGACATCCAGATGGCCAACAGACATGTGAAAAGATATTCAAAATCACCGATTATCAGGGAAACACAAATCAAAACTACAATGAGGTATCACCTTATACCTGTCAGAATGGCTAAAACCAACAACACAAGAAACAACAGGTATTGCTGAGGATGTGGAGAAAGGCACTGCTGGTAGAAATGCAAATTAATGCAGCCATTCTGGAAAACAGTATGGAGGTTCCTGAAAAAGTTAAAAATAGAATTACCCTACGGTCCAGCAAATGCACTACTGGGTGTTTACCCAAAGAATACAAAAACACTACTTCAAAGGGACACACGCACCCCTAGGTTTATAGCAGCACTATTTACAATAGCCAAAGTATAGAAGCAGCCCAAGTGTCCATCAACTGATGCATGGATAAAGATGTGATATATATACACACAATGGATTATTGCTCAGCCATAAAAAAGAGTGAAATCTTTGGCACAAGAACAGACACTCAGATCAATGGAACAGAATAGAGAACCCAGAAATGGATCCACAAATGTATGGCCACCTAATCTTTGACAAAGTGGAAAAGAATATCCAATGAAATAAAGACAGTCTCTTCAGCAAGTGGTGCTGGGAAAACTGGACAGCAACATGCAGAAGAATGAACCTGGACCACTTTCTCACACCAGACACAAAAATAAACTCAAAATGGATGAAAGACCTAAATGACAGGAAGCCATCAAAATCCTTGAGGAGAAATTAAGCAAAAACCTCTCTGACCTTGCCTGCAGCTACTTCTTACTCAACACATCTCCAGAGGTGAGGGAAACGAAAGGATAAATGAACTACTGGGACCTCATCAAAATAAAAAGAAGGAAACAATCAGTAAAACTAAAAGGCAACCGAAAGAATGGGAGAAGATATTTGCAAATGACATATCAGATAAAAGGTTAGTATCCAAAATCTATAAAGAACTTATCAAACTCAACACCCAAAAAACAAATAATCCAGTGAAGAAATGGGCAAAAGACATGCATAGACACTTCTCCAAGGAAGACATCCAGATGGCCAACCAACACATGAAAAAAATGCTCCACATCACTCATCATCAGGGAAATACAAATCAAAACGACAATGAGATACCACCTCACACCTGTCAGAGTGGCCAGCATTAACAACTCAAGGAACAACAGATGTTGGCGAGGATGCAGAGAAAGAGGATCTCTTTTGACTGCTGGTGGGAATGCAAGCTGGTGCAGCCACTCTGGAAAACAGCATGGAGGTTCCTCAAAAAATTAAAAATAGAACTACCCTACGACCCAGCAATCACACTACTAGGCATTTCTCCATGGGATACAGGTGTGCTGTTTCAAAGAGTCACATGCACCCCCATGTTCATAGCAGCACTATCAACAATAGCCAAAGTATGGAAAGAGCCCAAATGTCCATTGATGGATGAATGGATAAAGAAGATGTGGTATATATAATATACAATGGAGTATTAGTGATCAAAAAGAATGAAATCTTGCCATTTGCAACTATGTGGATGGAACTGGAGGGTATTCTGCTAAGTGAAATTAGTCAGTCAGAGAAAGATAAAAATCATAGGACTTCACTCATATGAGGACTTACAGAGACAAAACAAATGAACATAAGGGAAGGGAAACAAAAATAATATAAAAACAGGGAGGGGGACAAAACAGAAGAGACTCATAAATATGGAGAACAAACTGAGGGCTGCTGGAGGGGTTGTGGGAGGGTGGATGGGCTAAATGGGTAAGGGACACTAAGGAATCTAGTCCCGAAATCATTGTTGCACTATATGCTAACTAATTTGGATGTAAATTTTAAAAAATAAAAAATAAAATAAAAAAAAAAGAATGAAATCTTGCCATTTGCAACACCATGGGTGGAGCTAAAAAGAATAATGCTAAACGGGGCGCCTGGGTGGCGCAGTCGGTTAAGCGTCCGACTTCAGCCAGGTCACGATCTCGCGGTCCGTGAGTTCGAGCCCCGCGTCAGGCTCTGGGCTGATGGCTCGGAGCCTGGAGCCTGTTTCCGATTCCGTGTCCCCCTCTCTCTCTGCCCCTCCCCCATTCATGCTCTGTCTCTCTCTGTCCCAAAAATAAATAAACGTTGAAAAAAAAATTTAAAAAAAAAAAAAAAAGAATAATGCTAAGCAAAATAAGTCAGTCAGAGAAAGTGTGAATACCATGTGATTCTCTCATGTGTAAAATTTAAGAAACAATGGGGCGCCTGGGTGGCTCAGTCGGTTAATCGTCCGACTTCGGCTCAGGTCATGATCTCGCGGTCCGTGAGTTCGAGCCCCGCGTCGGGCTCTGGGCTGATGGCTCGGAGCCTGGAGCCTGTTTCCGATTCTGTGTCTCCCTCTCTCTCTGCCCCTCCCCCGTTCATGCTCTGTCTCTCTCTATCCCAAAAATAAAAAAATAAAAAACGTTGAAAAAAAAAATTAAAAAAAAAAAAAAAAAAAAAAGAAACAAATGAGCAAAGGGAAAAAGAGAGAGAGAGAACCGAGAAACAGACTCTTAATTACAGAGAACAAACTGATGGTTACCAAGGGGAACAAGGTCAGGGGGTGGGGGTGATATAGGTGATGGGGATTAAGGGGTGCACTTGTGATGAACGCTGGGTGATGTATGGAATTGCTGGGTCACTAATACTACGGGTTAGCTAACTAGAATTAAAATTAAAATTTTAAGAAAAAGATTAAACGTCTCCATTCTGAAGAATGAGCCCCAGACATCCCTTCTTGTGCCTTGTGTCCAGAATTCCAGCAGCCCGGAAGAAGACAGACACTTTCCTCTCTAGAAAATCTGAACGACTCTGAAGAAAAACTTCTGGATTCTAACTTTTAGAAGCTCCCCAGCAAAAAAAGTGGGGATCCTAACAATCCCAGCCTGATTACTCCATGACCCATCTCACCAGTTGAAAAGTCCTGCATAAGCTTATAGAATCACAAATCAACGGTTTGGTGCTGAGCTCTGAAACATGAAGAGAAATCAAGGGCTGACACTCCTTTCAGAAAATCATCTAATACAGAAGGCAGAGACCAAAACAGACACGGAAGAAAAGTAGTTGTAGGAAATGAAAAAAATGCATGAGTTAACATCAGAAGAATTAGAATCCAGGTCCTCTGAGAGATAAAAGATAGTATTGACTCCATGAAACAATTAACAGAATATTATTGTAAAAAGGAAAAATAGAGGGCATTCTGGCTGGCTCAGTCAGTGGAGCGTGCGACTCTCGATCTTGGGGGTTGTGAGTTCGGCCCCACGCTGGGTATGGAGATTACTTAAAACTAAAAAATTTTTTTAAAAAAAGGAAAAATAGAATAGGAATGGGCTTATAGAAGTTTAAAAATAAGAATGAAAGATAAAGATCAGGAATCCTCACAGAAAGTGGAACAAAAAAATAGAAAATTATGGATAATAAAAAAAACTAAGAAAATTTGAGGATGCACCTAGGAAACCTAACATCATGATAATAAGACTTTCAGAATCTTTTTTTTTTTTAGTTTATTTATTCATTTATTTTGAGAGAGAGAGGGAGAGCGCACACACCCACGTGCACACACACAAGCAAGCGAGGGACAGAGGGGGAGAGAATCCCAAGCAGGCTCCATACTGTCAGCACAGAGCCCCACACAGGGTTCGATCCCACACATCATGAGATCATGACCTGAGCCTAAACTGAGTCGGACACCCAACCAACTGAGCCATGCAGGCGCCCCAAGACTTTCAGAGCATCTTAATAGCAATTCTTGTCATTACTTATTTCAAAGAAATAATACAATTTTCTTCCCCAAACTGAAGCCCCAGACCGGAAGGGCCCACTAAGCACCCAACACAATGAATGAAAAAACTCTCAAAGTGAAGCACAACAGAGTTCTGTGTAGATACATGAACTTTGAGCAGCTGTTACCAACACCAGTGAGAATATCACATAGAGGGTAGATACGAGAGTCGAGAGCTCCGGAGAGAAGTCAAGATTAGAGATGTAAATGGTGATTCATTAGCTTATAAAAGTACCTGAAGCCCTGACAGCAAATAGAATAATCTATGGAGAGTTCAATAGAAATGGGGAGAAGGAGAAGAAGAAACAAGACAAGAGGGAGAAGGGCTGTGTTCAGAGCACAGTGCTGCAGACGAGGTGGGTGATGTCCAGGTAAACGTGACTTCTCAGGGAACAAAGAGGAGAAAGTACTTTGGAATGTGAACGAGGTCAAGTTGTCAAAGGCTGCTAGGATGGACAGAAACAGGAAGACAGAGATTTGGTGTTAGACTTAGTTGAGTGGGAGAACACTGGCGATCTTAGGAAGAATCACCCATCTTTCAGAACCATTCATTTAACTCAAAGAGTAGAGTTGGGGTAGGGTGGGATGTGAGAGATGAAGCATAGTAATCACTTAGGTGGCAAATAATATCAAACATTGTGGGGTTTTTTTAATGTGTATTTATTTTTAAGAGAGAGCTCGAGAGGGGCAGGGGCAAAGAGAGAGGGAGACAGAGGATCCAAAGTGGGCTCTGTGCTGACAACAGAGAACCCGTGGTGGGGCTTGAACTCATGAACTAGGAGATCATGACCCTAGCTGAAGTCGGACGCTTCACCAACTGGGCCACCCAGGCGCCCCTCAAACAGTGTTTTAACAGTGATGTAATCGTGAACAACTTATGGAACAAAATACAGTATTTGCATTAATGTTTGAGATGAATCCGGAGACTTCAAAGAAACTGGGCCATGTGGGGGCTCTGCTTCTATGTGCTCTTTTGCTCCCAACCCTCAAAAGTACTTTGCTGAGTGCCCAGGCCTTTAGTAGTATTAATGCATGAACAGTCGTGTAGGAAGGTTTGAGAAGCCCCGCCGGAAACACGGAAACATTAACGAACAGCTCCCCCTGCTGACCTCATCCTTAAAGAAGCTTTCAAAAGTCACCCTCCTGGAGGTGGGATTGATGGACATTTAGTGAATCGTCCTACAATACTGACTGGTCCAGCTTACACATTATATTACTCCTGGGCGGCCTCCTGTCACTGTAGGATGCATTAATATCTGCCATGCATTTGAGGAAATTTTCTCCTATATCTTCCTGAGGAGCCATTTACAGAGTCTATATTTCATTCAATGAATTGTGTGCCTCTGCGTTTTAGTAAGGGACACAATCCCACATGGATCGATGGGACTAGATCAGTGGATTTTTGGCTCCCCTGTTACCTATTTCAGAGGACCAAAGATACTTGAATGCAGGAAAAAAAATTGAAGCATGGCTTAGCCACAACCCCACTCCCACTCCTGCTTTGTTAGGTTTTATATATTGGAGTACCCAGTGAGATTTTATTAAGGAAAATAATGCCCTGCTAAAAATTTGGAAGCCACTCATTCCTACTAATAGAAAAGAATTCTATGTGCAAATGTTACACTCAGTCATCTTGCTTACTCTCATTCCTGGGTCTGCATCCAAGCGGCGATGCCTCGTGGGTAGTTGGACAGTCATGTCTAGCGCTCCTGAGAGACAGTGTGTTCTCATAAGGAGACCTCTGCTGAGAAAGAACACTGCATTTCTGCAATAAAGTCAGCAGGAGTATTTCTGAAAATGTTGTTCTGTGTATTGACTGGTAGTAAAAGCCACTAAAAGCAATTCTGAGAGGGACCAAAATAGCCCAGTACAAATGAGCAAAGTACCTGATGTTTTGCAAAGATTACACATATTCTGTAGAAACCTTTGCAGAATATTATTCTTCCCAAATGTGCGTTTGGCAAAAGTTCAACTCTCTACAGATATGTGTTCAATTAAGGGAGTGTCTGCACTTGGACAATCAATCCTGCCGACATATATAGAAACAGTTGACAGCTATGAGGACCCAAATTTTTACACCATAGAGCTTGTCTATAATAACGTTAACCCGAGCTCATGTTGCCAACCGCCCAAGTGGTAAAAAGGAAAAATAATAATAACAATAAGACTTCAATAAAGTGTTTCTATTTGAATTTTAGCAGTGTACTTTGCGATGAACCCTTCAAGATATTCTAACTGCAATATGCAATCCTGGGTAATTACATGAATTGACCTGCTTGTTTATTGTATGCAAACCAATTAAATGTTGGAGGACACCTCCTGAAAATGAGTATATAAAAGTGGTGTGGCCCCTGCCCTCTCAGAGCTTACATTCAAGTGCGAAGATGGAAATCAAACGAATCACCCCAAAATAAATATATCATTTCAGATGGTGAAAAACACTTTGAAGGAACAGTCCAGGTAGAGAGAATGACAGAGTGACCTAATTGCAGCTGTGAAGGGATGTGTTAAGGAAGCTCTCTGAGGAAGTGACCTTTAAACTGAGATGTAAAAAGCAGTAATAGCTCCCCACTGAAGAGTGAGGGATTAGGGGTATTTCGGGCAGAGGACAGGAAGTAGGAAGTCCCTGGGGCAGAAGAGAGTACCGTAGAGCATATTTCTGGGAGTAAGTCCTATGGACTAGCTATCAGCGAGCAAGATGGGTAAAAAGGAGGATTCGGAAGAATCAAAGCCAATCAAGCCAAATAAATCAGGACCTTATCGGTCATGGGAAAGATGTCTGCTTTTACCTAAGTATTGCAAACAAGAAGTACTAGAGGCATTTTTATTGTAAACAGCCTTACTGAAGTATAATTGACCTACCATCCAGTTTATCCACTGGATAAAGCCTACAGTTTGATGAGTTCTGATAAATTTTATACAGTTGTGCAGCCATCATTACAATCACCCAAAAAAGTTTACTTTGCCCATTTTATACCTATTTATTCCCACCAGCCCAAGCCAACCACCTCTCTGATGTCTGTTTCCATGGCCTTGTTTTTTCTAGAAATTTCATATAAATAGAATCATATGCTATGTAGGCTTTCGTGTCTGGCTTGTTTCATCGAGGACAACAATTTTGCAGTTCATTAGTGGCATTGTGGGTATTTGCAGTTTGTTATTTTTTTATTCCTTAGTAGTATTCCAAGGTGTGCATATAACATGTTTTATCCATTCACCAGCTGGTACACGTTTGGATTGTTTCCAGGGGGTGTCTATTAAGAATGAGGCCACTGTGAACATTCACCTACCAGTCTTTGTATGGACATATGTTTTATTTCTATTGGGCAGATTCCTAGAAATGGAATTGTTAGGTTCTATGAAAAGTTCCTATCCAACTTTCTAGGAAACTGCCAAACTGTCTTCCCAAGTGGCCGTATGGTTTTACATGCTGACCCAAAACACATGAGGCTTCCAATTTCTCTACATCCTCATCAATACTTGTTGTCTGACTTTTTCTCTGAGTCATTTTAGTGGGTGGGTAGTAATATCTCTTTGTGGTTTTAATTTGCATTTCTCTAATGAATGATAGTGTCAAATATCTTTTCTTTTCTGTGCTCATTTCCCTGTGTATACAGTGTTTAGTGAAGAATTCATTCAACTCTTTTGCCTGTTTTTTAAATGGGGTTGAGGGTGCGTGAGTGGCTCAGTCAGTTAAACATCTGGCTCTTGATCTCAGCTCAGGTCTTTATCTCAGGGTCATGAGTTCAAGCTCTCATGTTGCTCTCTGCACCAGGCATGAAGTCTACTAACAACAACAACAACAGCAGCAGCAACAACAACAACAGTTTTCATGGGGTTGTTTGTGTTATTATTGAGTTGTAAGAGTTCTTTATATATTTTGAATGTGAGGGTTTTTTTTAATGTTTATTCATTTTTGACAGAGTGCAAGCAGAGGAGGGGCAGAGAGAAAGGGAGACACAGAATCCGAAGCAGGCTCCAGGCTGTCAGCGCAGAGCCCATCACGGGGCTCGAACCCACAAACTGCGAGGTCATGACCTGGGCGGAAGTCGGACGCTTAACTGACTGAGCCATCCAGGCACCCCTTGAATATGAGTTTTTTAGATCAGTTATATGATTGTAAATATATTCTGCCACTCTGTGCCTCATGTCTTCATTTTCTTACTATATAGGAACTTTAAATAAATTGAATAAATGGGGATAACAGTATATAAGTTATGAAGCTATTGCTCTAATACAAGCAAAAGATGTTAGTCTTAATGGGGGCAGTGAAGGTGGAGACGAACTAACAGATTTCAGATATATTCTGAAGATAGAATCCATTGGACTTGGTGATAGATTGGACATTTGGTATGAAGGAAATAATATCAAAGATACTCATGACTTTTTGGCATGAAAACAGATTAGATAGAGGCACAATTTTCTGATATGAGGGTGATGGGATGCGAGTCCTATTTGAGAATGGAAACATCATGAGTTCAGTGTTAATAGGATGGGAGGTGTGCTTTTGAGATGTTTGTGAGACATCCAAATGGAGCTAGCCAGTGATGAATTAGAAATGGAAATAGGGGGCGCGTGGGTGTCTCTGTCAGTTGAGCATTCGACTCTTGATTTCAGCTCCGGTCATGATCCTAGGGTTGTGGGATCAAGCTGAGCAGGGCGCCTGCTTAGGATTCTCTCTCTCTCTCTTTCTTTCTCCCTCTGCCCCTCCCCCATTTGTGCGCGTGCGTGCACACACACACACACACACACACGTGCATGCACTCCCTCTGTCTCTCAAAATAAAAAAAATTAAATTAAAAAATTAAAAAGAAATGGAAATAGGGGTCTAGAGCTCAAAGACAATGAATAATAATGAATAATATGAATAATAATTTATAGGATAGATTCCTAGAAATAGAATTGTTGGTTCGGTAGATAAAACAATAGATAATACTGTTAAAAAACAAAATTCGACTGAGTAAATTGTAAAGATCTTGTTGGCTTTATCAATGATTCATGAATCAGGCAGCATCCAATCTAGCAGAAAGGAGCTCCGAGGAGCTGTACAAATGGACTTTTATAGGCAGAAGGGAGCAGGAACAAGGAAGTTATGCTGGACGGAAAAGCTGATCAGTTATTGCAAGGTCATTTTCCTTTAGAGAATGGCAGGGGTCTATCAGACAGATTGCCTAACTTATGCTGATCAAATGATTCCTGACTGACTGGTTTAAGATTCCATTTCCGGGAGATCTGAAACTGTAACTAAGGTAAGTCTCAGTTTAATGACATGGGCTTAGCATACATGACTCCGTTTGGGGACTGCTGTCTTGTTTGTAACATTGCCAAACACTGTTCAGTGTCCTTTCCTTCACACCCTTGCCAAACCTAGATAGTATCAATCTTAACAAAAAAAATTATAAGGAAAATACACATCCAAATGGAGTTGGCAGGTGGTGGGGCTGGAAGATGTGGAAAAACTTAAGTCCCCAAACACACTGCCCAAACATGGCTTCCTGCAGTGGAGGAGAGTGATTTGTCCCCTTCTCCGAACTGTCTTTTCTAATTCCAAGAAACCGCTCCCAGCAGGCCTCGACCCAGGGAGTGCCATGTTCCAATCTGCTCTCTTCCCAGGAATTTGGGACGGGTTGTATAGTTCCAGGCTTCCAAGATACAGAAGACAGTATAGAGAAGGGTAGGATGTTGCAGCCATTTGTTCCCATGTGATGCCCAGTCCAGTCCCAGCCTCGGTATTTGTTGATGCCAAAGACATGAACTCCGTGGAATTGGGGTAATTTAGGCAGTGCGACACTGGGCGGTGAGGCCATATTGATGAGAAAATGAGCAGCATCACACGGGGGAGAAGCGGGGCAGGAGATAGCTGGCATTCAGGGCATCTCCCATATCTCCCCCTGGACTCACAGTACAGTCAGAGAGAGGCAAAGGAATTTGCAGGAAGTGGTAAACTACAGCCTGTACTTTACCTTCCCCCAGTATGTCAGTAGCCAAGATTTTTCCCTGGTCAGGAGTCTCAAGGGTGCCCTCCCACCTCATGCAAGAAAAGCCCACCAGCTTCAGAAGCCCATCCAGCTTGAGGCATGGTGCTCACTTCTACCAGTAACAATCTTTTCTCTCAATTGGCCCCTCGTACAATTTCTATCTCCTATATTTTAATTTATAAATAAACGTGAAAAGCCAGCTCTTATTCTGATCTCACATCTACCTGATTCTTGGCTGAGCAACTGTGATATTATGATTTATAAGAAATATTTATATCTGGTCATTGAGACGACCAAATATATATATTTCTCATATATATTTGGTCTTATCCACAGTTCCTGGCTCACAGCTCCCAAAACCCTTGGAATTTCCTCAGCAGTAAGAGCAGTGGGAACATCTTTTGTCATAATATTTGGTCTCCTGCACTTAGTTGCTACAGAGCCATAAAAATGAGATGGGTGTCTTGTTCTTTATAAGATCCTTTCCACCACAACTGGGTTTCTGTTGATGAGGTGACTTCTGGAAAGCACCTAAGGTTGGGAGTTGCTAGGGGAACCTACTTGAATAGAAGGTTGGAATTTTCAGTTCCATTCCTTGACCTCCAGAGAAGGGAAAGGGGTGGAGGTTGAATCAATCGTGCCCATGTAATGAAGCCTCTCTAAAAACCCAAAGGGAAAGGGTTTGGAAAGCTTCCAGGCTGGCGAACACATGGAGTTTTGGGGAGACTGGTATGCTCTGGTAGGGTGTGGAAGCTCCAGGCCCTTCCTACATACCTTGCCCTATGAATCTCTTCCTTCCGGCTATTCCCGAGTTACATCGTTTTATAATAAACCAGTGATCTAGTCAGTAAAATGATTCTAAGTTCTGTGAGCCACTCTAGCAAGTTAATCAAACCCAAGGAGGGGGACGTGGAAACCTCTGATTTACAACCAACAGATCAGAAGCACAGGCAACAACGTGGGACTGGTGACTGGCATCTGAAGCTGGGTGGAGGGGGGCAATCTTGCACCCTGAGCCCTTCGCCGGGGCGATCTGAGGCTGGCTCTTGGTAGATGCTGCCAGCATTGAGTTGAATTGTGGGACACCCAGCTGGTGTCAGAGAATTGCTGACGGTGGTGGTGTGGGAAAACCCTCTCTCCACACCCACTGGAATGGGATGCCGAATGTTTAGCAACTTTTTAAGCAAATGGTCCACTTGTATTTCTTCCTTTGTGGTTCCACAATTACCACTGTTTGGGTTTGGTTTGTTTTGTTTTGTTTTTAATTAACGATTACAGGAGCTCTTTTTGTTGTATAAATGTTAACTCTCTGCCTATTGTATATGTTGCACAGATTTTCTCCCTGTCTTCCTCTTATCTTTTACTTTGCTTATGGTCACTTTCATCATGAAAACACTTTTAATTT
The DNA here is from genome assembly GCF_022837055.1 of Prionailurus viverrinus. Taxonomy (NCBI): domain Eukaryota; kingdom Metazoa; phylum Chordata; class Mammalia; order Carnivora; family Felidae; genus Prionailurus; species Prionailurus viverrinus. The sequence goes on from NC_062577.1 coordinate 11,198,939, forward strand.
TACAGGGGTGTTTCTGGTTCTCTGTTTCTTTGGGGTTCCTACGTTTGGTGTCTTACCTGTGCCTTCCCCTCACAAAAATTACTAAGAAAATCTTTGTTTTATTTTGACACATTATAGCATAGTTTCTTACGCTTAGGCCTCTAAACAATCTGGAATTTATTTCAGGGCACGCTGTGAGATATGAATAAACTTCTTTCTTTTTCTAAATAATGACTGATTTTCTCAATAGCGTTTATCAAACACTCCATCATTCCTCTTGGCTTTGAAATGCCACCCTTAAGATGCTAAATTCCCATAAATCCACACACAAGTGTTACTGGATTCCTTAACGCTGATCTAAGACATTCTTTTTTACAGTAAGAGATTACAGTAATTCCTGATAATAAAAGCGTGGTATCAGCAGATGGGAGTGCTTATCTCCTTAGCAAGGGGCCATCCACCCAGCTCAGGGAGAGATGATGTCAAGCCATTACAGACGAGCTGCTTTAAAAGGAAGGTGCGGACTTCATCATATTACATTTTACTTCCAGCTGAATTAAATTTATCTATTGACCCATATTTTTGTGATGCTATTAAAGTACAGGTTCTACATTAGCTTCAGTAGCTCTGGGGATTCTATGAAGTTAAACGGCTAAGTTCAGAATAGATTCCTGACCACAGAGGCAAAGGCCAAGGAAAGATCAATAAAAACTGCAAATAACTGTGTGCTTAGGAAAGAGATTTCAGCAAAAGGTGATGAATTAGATGGTGGCCAATAATGGGAAGAGCCATACCTAATTCTCCCTGGCTCGTCCTGTAAACCATTTGCCCAAGAGACCCCAATTTGGAATTTGTCCAGGAGAAAACTGGCCGGCATTTTAGATTTCACAACTAGTGAATTCAAGGTCTATAATCTGAGGAATGGAGAACTGACCTTTCGGAAATGGAATAGACCAAACTTTTTTTTTTTAATTTACTTTTTATTTTTTTTTCAACGTTTATTTATTTTTGGGACAGAGAGAGACAGAGCATGAACGGGGGAGGGGCAGAGAGAGAGGGAGACACAGAATCGGAAGCAGGCTCCAGGCTCTGAGCCATCAGCCCAGAGCCTGACGCGGGGCTCGAACTCACGGAACTCGAGATCGTGACCTGGCTGAAGTCGGACGCTTAACCAACTGCGCCACCCAGGCGCCCCTGGAATAGACAAAACTTTAAGTCCAACCAGATGGGACCCTTGTAATGGGGTTAAAATACCAGCACGTGCTGCAAATTAAAGCCACTATTCCACAAGTCGTGAACATCCTAGAGGCAGAAGATTTCCACTAGACAATTTGTTTATTGGGGCCATGCTGTGTGAGGGTGTTCTCAGTCAGAAAAAAGGTTTAGGGTGGATTTCCTTACTTGGTTTTCGTCTATTGTTCTATTCCTAAGAAAATAAGAAGGAGGATTTTGAGTTGGATCCATTTTTTCCAATGTTTTTATTCAAAAGCAGAGCAATTTATTAAATCCTTTCTTCTCAAATTCCATATCAAATTAGCTCCTGTATCACCATCTCTCTTTTACAGATGAGGGAACTGAGGCTCAAAGAAGTTAAGTAACATAAAATTTGTGTATGGCATGCCATGATTGAAATCGAGGTCCAGCTGATGATTCCAAAGCTCATTCTCTTAACCATCACACCACACCAGTTCAAAGTAGGGAATGGCTGGGAGGGCTAGGGCCAGGGATGCTCACTAGGTAGGTTGTCGTCCTCGTGTGGCAAAGAAACTATTTAAAAAAATGGATTTCAGGAGAGCCCGGTTGGCTCAGTCGGGGGAGCATGCAATTCTTGATCTTGGGGTTGTGAGTTCAAGTCCCACATTAAGCGTAGAGATTACTTAAAAATAAAATATTTTTGAAAAAAATGGATTTTCTCTGAATTCCTCTAGAAAGAAATCAGGGGAAGCAGTGTTTGTTTTCAATAAACCCAGGTGCATGAATCATCCTATAGCAGTAATGCTTAATTTACAAGGTACAAATAAAGAGGGAGGCAAACCATAAGAGACTCTTCAATACAGAGAACAAACTGAGGGTTGATGGCGGTGGGGGGTGGGGGATGGGGAAAATGGGTGATGGGCATGGAGGAGGGTGCCTGTTGGGATGAGCACTGGGTGTTGTCGTTAAAAGTGATGGATCACAGGAATCTACTACTGAAGCCAAGACTGCATTGTATGTTAGCTAACTTGACAATAAACTTAAAAAAAAAATGCTAAAAGAAGTTGTTACTTAGTAATTTAGATGAATTTTAATCTGTTGTTGCTGTTCATCTACAACAAAAGGCAGACTCACTAAACCAGCCTAAGTTGCCAGTGATTTCATCAAAATTAATGTCTATTATTTAATGTTGGCACAGACCATATTAAATTCATTTTAAGCATGTTTTCTGATTTAATTTTATTAAAAAACTTGGTTTTATGATCATACAAGCAGCAATTATGAGCAATAGACTTTAGCCAAATGTGCTGAATAGACCAGGTCAGTCTATGTGGGTCAGAGTAGGGTACAGGGATATACTCAGTGTATCTGATAAAAACTAAAAGTCCCAAGAGGTGGAAAAAGAAGTACTTTGCTGAATGGGACAATGTGTAAAAGACAGAATGAAATCCAGGACTGTGTCACTATTAACTTGCGGATAAAAATGCTAAGAGAGGGGCGCCTGGGTGGCTCAGTTGGTTAAGTGTCAGACTCTTGATCTCAGCTCAGGTCTTGATCTCGGGGTCGTGAGTCTGAGCCCCACATTGGGTGGGCATGGAGTCTATAAGAACAAACGAACAAATGAACGAATGAACGAAAAGAAGGAAAGAAAGAAGGAAAGAAAGAAAGAAAGAAAGAAAGGAAGGAAGGAAAAAGGAAGGAAGGAAGAGAGAGAGAGAGAAAGAGAGAAAGAGGGAGAGAAAGAGGAAGGGAGGGAGGGAGAGAGGAAAATAAATTTTTTACAAATTAAATACTTGCCATTAGAATCTAGACTCCACTACCTCTCCATTTCATAACCATCCATCCACCTCCCGTTACTCACCCTCATTCTTTGAAGTTTTAAAGCTCCTGGTTTGCTATGTCCCTTGTTAGCACAGCTGCTGTCGCTAAGATTGCACAGCCAACTATGCGAGCCAAGAAACAACTTGGCCTCTCAAGTCCTTGACCTCTGGGTCTCCAATGACCACTGCCTGTCTCTGGAATCTTGCTCCAGACCTCCCATGCTGAGATCTCCACTTCCCAGATCTCCACATTTCCTGCTCCCCTCAGTCAGTCTTCAACCTCCCCAGAATCCACTGTATTGATGCCAGTATTTTCACTGTCTAGCATTACCCCCCCCTCACCCATTTCTCTAGCTTGTACTCTTATGGTCCGCCGTGATACTCACTCCTCGCCAGCACCATCAACTGCCCTGCTCCTCTCTTCAATTTTCTTAGTTGGAGGCAAAACTTGGATCTGGTGAAAACCAAATCTCTACCTACCTAGCACCTGCACCCAGACGGCTGAAAGTGGCTCGAGTAACTAACACACAGTGGTGCTGACTGGTTCTAACTTGGAAATTAGGGTCACAGGTCTCGATGGGGCTCTTGGCACTGTGGAGTGATCTCACTTGACACCCTAGTAAATTCACTTTCCCTCTCACCCAAATGTCTATTTCATACTTCTTTCTCTCCAATCCCTTCTTGGCATGTCTTTCTCTCCTTGAACATGGTTCAGTTCTGAGTCCCCTTCTCTCTGTACCTAAACTCTCCCCAAGGGGCGCCTGGGTGGCGCAGTCGGTTAAGCGTCCGACTTCAGCCAGGTCACGATCTCGCGGTCCGGGAGTTCGAGCCCCGCGTCAGGCTCTGGGCCGATGGCTCAGAGCCTGGAGCCTGTTTCCGATTCTGTGTCTCCCTCTCCTTCTGCCCCTCCCCCATTCATGCTCTGTCTCTCTCTGTCCCAAAAATAAATAAACGTTGAAAAAAAAAAATTAAAAAACCTAAACTCTCCCCAAGACTTACCCAGACCATGGATGTAATTACCAACTGTACAGTGAGCACCAAGATTTATTTCTCCTCAAGGCCCCAGATTTGGACACTCAACCAACAGCTCCCCTTGAATGTCCAATACGCATCTCAAATCCACCATAGCCAAAATCTATCTGTTTCCCACACCAAAACTCCGCTTCCCCTCCAGTTATTTCCATCTCATCTTCTGAGTTGCCCAAGCCAAAAACTTACGAGTCATCCTTGGTTCTTCTCTTTCACTCACTCCGCACATCCAATCTACCAACAAGATCTGTGTACTTCATAACTCATGAATGGAAACTAGCTTTTCAATACCTTCACAGCTACCACGCGAGCCCAAGCCCCCACACTCCATCCCTCATCCGGACTAAGGCAAGAGCCTTGCTGCTTCCACCCTTGCCCTATTTTAACAAAGAGCAAAAAAACTGTGGGAAAGTGACAAGACAAAGAAAGCAGTTTGGGCTTCTAGGGCTGGTAAATTACAGGAAGTTAAATACAGGGCAGAAGCAAATGGAAGATAAAGGCAATTTTAGTAAGAAATGTTATGCAGACTCAATCTCACATAGGCTTCAGGGGGATAAGAGTGTTTCTAGTGATTAGAGTTCTCTTTCTTCTTTCTGGTTTGGAATGGGGACGGGCACACCTTCACAAAGAGTAATGGATACCCTGTCTTAGCCATGAAGGGGCAGGATAGACAGCTTTTCTTGTATCTGTTCTTTCTCAGTTGCCTTCGGCTCAAAATAATCTTCATGCCAAAGTAGCATATTTCAGGGTAGCGTACTCTGATCGCCTTCACATGCCCAGCTTTTCCTATTCCTCACTATACTTACTGTTCTCACCAGTTGGAACACTCCCTAAGTTTTCTTGCCATGATGTTTTATATAAGTTAACCCTCCGCTGAAACTGTCACCTCCATAGAGGTCATTTCTCATCACTACATCTAAAACACCCCCATTGGGGCAACTGGCTGGCTCAGTGAGTAGAGCATCTGACTCTTGATCTCAAGGTGGAGAGTTCCAGCTCCACAGGGAGTGTGGAGATTGCTTTAAAAAAAAAAAAAGACATTTTCCTCTCCTCCCAGGTTCCAAGTATGATTTATTCTTACATTAATACTTGGACATCCTGATCTCTTTTTCAGAATCTATATTTTTTTAGTGTCCAGACTGCTCAGAATTTAAATACATTTAAGTGGGTCCTTAGCCATCCTGGCTGGTCCTTTATATTTAGTTGCATTTAATTATATATGGTAAATGCTGCTATAGAAGTCTCATTAAAAATGAATTTTTAGTCAGAGCAAGATAAATATCATATGATTTCACTCCTATGTGGTATTTAAGAAACAAAACAGATGAGCATAGGATATGGGAAGGAAAAATAAGATAAAAACAGACAGGGAGACCATAAGAGACCCTTAAATACAGAGAACAAACTAAGGGTTCCTGGTGGGGTGTTGGGTGGGGGGGGGGATGGGCTAAATGGGTGATGGGCATTAAGGAGGCCACTTGTTGGGATGAGCACTGGGTGTTACGTGCAAGTGATGAATCACTAAACTCTACTCCTGAAACTATTATTACATTTTATGTTAATTAATGTGGATTTAAATCAAATAAATAAATTAATATAATAATAAAACAAAATAACATTTTTCTTTTAAAAATAAAAACAAAATAATAACATGCCTATTTCTCAAAAAAAAGTTTTCCTTTAAAGGCAATTTGCATAATATGTTTAGAAATAAGTACCCCTAGAATAATACCATATATTTCCATAAGTTTATTTTTGTAAATATGCGTGTGAATGCATAAAGACCCAAAGGCCACATGCAAACTAAAAACAGTAATTGTGTAGAAGGAACCATCTTGGGAGTCAAAGATGACAATAGTGTATCAGGTACACTGTGAATACTTTAAAATAAAAACATAATTTTAGGGAGAGAAAGTTTTAAGCATGTTCGGGGCACAATGTTTTTAAACTCAAAACTATGTGACTACAAATACAGAAACGTCACAGAAAGGTACTAAAGTTGGAAAGTTATGTGCTATGCCATGATGACAGGATGACCAACCATAGTGGTTTGTCCAGGAAGATCGTCATCCTGCATGATGGGGCCCCTAGTAAGAACTCTTTCAGCCAAACTTTGGCAGAATAACTGCTGACATGTGCAGTAAATAAAGTTTTGGGGGGCTCAGGTGTCCATATAATGTTAGACATTGACAGTACAATCAGCCTATGTAACATTCATTGATGGGGCGCCTGGGTGGCTCAGTGGGTTAAGCGTCCAAGTCACTATCTCACAGTTCGTGAGTTCGAGCCCCGCATCGGGCTCTGTGCTGACAGCTCAGAGCCTGGAGCCTGCTTCAGATTCTGTGTCTCCCTCTCTCTCCACCCCTCCCCTGCTCACACTCTGTCTCTCTCTCTCTCTCTCTCTCTCTCAAAAATAAAGATTAAAAAAAATTTCATTCATTTAACAAATATCAATTGATCACTTGCTGTGTACTACTAACATTGTGCTATTTCCTAAAGATCCTATAATAAGTGATGCACAATTCTTGCCCTCAAATACCTTAGCATACTAAAAGAAGACAGACGAGGGGCACCTGGGTGGCGCAGTCGGTTAAGCGTCCGACTTCAGCCAGGTCATGATCTCGCGGTCCGGGAGTTCGAGTCCCGCGTCGGGCTCTGGGCTGATGGCTCAGAGCCTGGAGCCTGTTTCCGATTCTGTGTCTCCCTCTCTCTCTGCTCCTCCCCCGTTCATGCTCTGTCTCTCTCTGTCCCAAAAATAAATAAACGTTGAAAAAAAAAAAATTTAAAGAAGACAGACGAGTAAACAGGTAACTCAAATACAGTATTAAGTGAAAGATAAATAGAAGTTGTGAGAGTATGTGGGTGGAACACCTAACCAAGCCTTACGAGGGTCGGGTAGCTTTCGGGGAGCCAAGTACAAAGGCTAAAGCAAACTTGTAAGTGATGGAGAGCATTACATCATTATATGACTGGAAGCGTTGCTTTCTCAATGGTACATGAGATAATGATGCATCTTAATTTGGTGGCGTCTTAGATTCAATTAAGCACAGTGTTTTCAAAAGGACTGATTTGGTTGCTCCGTTGAGTGAAACCAGCAAAGGCAGGTGGGAAGTAGGATCAACACAAGCCGGAAGCCGAGAGATGAGTTGGGATGCTATTGCAGAAGCAAAATGATGGCAACTAGGATCAAAGTCATAGCACGGGTGGGGGAAAGGTGGTCTGATTCTGGATGTATTTTGAAGGTAGTTGATGAGGGACTATAAGATGTGCAGTGTGGAAGTAAGAGAGGAAAAAAGGTAAGAAAAGAAAAATATGTTTGACCAAGATCATTGGAACAATTACAGTTCCACGTCCTAAACAGTCATGTGCATGGCAACAACTTTTGCCACTAACACAATAACTTTAGACATGTCACTGCTCTTCCCTGGCCTCAATCCTCTCATTTGTACAGGGAGAGATTTAAACTAGATCGGAGGTCATCATACTGTGTTTGGTGTGTGTGCCTCTGTAGGTCGCTCAGGAGAGTGAAGAAAAGGCAGGCAAATTAAGTTGTGTTTGCTTCTGGGGCGCCTGTGCGGCTCGGTCGGTTAAGCGTCCAACTCTTGGTTTCGACTCAGGTCATGATCTCATGGGCTCATTTGCGGGTTCAAGCCACACATTGGGTTTTGTGCTGCTGGTGTGGAGCCTGCTTGGGATTCGCTCTCTCTCTGTCTCTTCACCCCTCCCGTGCACTCTCTGTCTCTCTAAATAAATAAATAAATAAATAAATAAATAAATAAACTTTTTAAAAATTGTGTTTTGGGGTGCCTCGGTGGCTCAGTTGTTTAAGTGTCTGACTTTGGCTCAGGTCATGATCTCTCAGTTCATGAGCTCGAGCCCCACATCAGGCTCTGTGTTGACAGTTCAGAGCCTGGAGCCTACTTCAGATTCTGGGTCTCCCTCTCTCGCTCTCTGCCCCTCTCCCACTCACGCTCTGTCTCTCTCTCTGTCTCTCTCTCTCTCTCTCTCTCAAAAATAATATAAGCATTAAAAAAATTGTGTTACCATTTTATATTAGGAGTCCATTTAAAGTCTTATTTAAAAACAGGACTCCACCCCTAAAATTAAAAAAAAAATTACCATCATTGACTGTGGACTGAATGTTTTTGTCTCCCCAATATTCATATGTTGACATTCTCATCTCCAAAGTGATGCTATTTGGAGGTGAAGCCTTTGTGAGGCAATTAGATCATTGGGACACACAAAAAAAGGGCCATCTGCAAACCAGGAAGAGGGTCCTCACTAAATCAGTGCCCAGAACTTCCCAGCCTCCAGAGCTGCAAGGTATAAATGTTTATTGCCTACACCACCCAGACTAAGGTCATTTGTTAGGGCAGCCTGAGGTGACTGAACCCATCATTTTGCCTAGATGACCCATGAGACCCCGTCCATCCCAGCTCTACAGTTGTAGCAACAAGTTCAAATTGTTGATTTATACAAGTGGCATCAGCCCAACCGGATCGCATCGCTGCAACGGTGGGCAGAAAGATCGAGTGGCTTGTGTCGGGACCTGTCACTCCGCTATCGGCACTGTAATGGTCACCCTGCCTGACAAACCCTGATGTGCACTGGGTGGGAGAGAATCCAGACGGCATGGCATTGCTCTGACAGCATAGCGCTGGATTATTTGAACAGGATTTCCTTATCTCCTTCTCCCTGAAACAAAGCTTGAAGTTTTGGCAAACAGGATTTTCTTTTGAGGTCTCTTTCACATTTCAGTTTCTTTCATTCCCGACTTGAGCCTTCTGGCAATCCCAGAAAATTTCTGAGTTCTCAGAGTGACTCACCTCAGGTGAGTGAGAGCAAAGTGAAACAGGAAATAATTATGATATAAAGGCCAGGGTCACACCCATTGCTGATAAGACTGTGTTTGGAAACAAGCCAGTGTCTTTCCAGGACATTAATTTCTCCTAAAACTGCGACATAACTTTCAGGTTCATCCGGTATTTTAACACGATGTTTTATTTCAGCATGGACCATTCTTACTATGTGACTCAAGAATGTCTGAGTCCTCTGCTTTGTTCATGCAGTTTTCCATAAAAGGAAACGGGGCTCGCAATGCTGAAAGAACTCCACCCACATGGTTAAAGCAATATAGACTTGGACAACATGAAATTCACCTTAAGATAACTTGCTTGGGGCACCTGGGGGGCTCAGTCAGTTAAGCATCTGACTCCTGATCTCAATTCAGGTCTTGATCTCAGGGTTGTGAGTTCAAGCCCTATGTTCGGCTTCATGCTGGGCGTGAAGTCTACTTTAAAAAACTATAACAATAATAATAACTCGCTTGAACAAATACCCAGAAGTGGGCTTGCTCAATCATATGGTGGTTCTATTTTTATTTTTTTTTAGGACACTCCATGCTTTTTCCACATTGGCTGCACCAGTTTGCTTTCCCCCCAACAGTGAACAGGCTCGTTTCTCCACAGCCTTGCCAAGACTCGTCTTTTTGGGTTTTTTGATAATGGCCATCCTGAGAGGTGTGAGATGATATTTCATTGGGGGGGGGGAGGTTCATGTGGTTTTGATTTGCATTTCTTTGATGAGTAGTGACGTTGAGCACTTTTTCATATGTTTTTCATACCTTGGGCTATTGACACCCCTATGTTCATTGTAACACTGTTTACAATTACCAAACTAAAAACAGCTTTGGTGTCCACTGACAGATAAATTGATTTTAAAATGTGGTATACACATACAATGAAATACTATTCAGCCTTGATAGTATAGTAAACGAAGGGAATCCTACAATATGGGATAACATGAAGGAGTTTTGAGGACATTATGCTAAGCAAAAGAAGACAGCCACACAAGGACAAATACTGCAGGATTTCACTTATATGAAGTATCCCAAATAGTCAAACTCATGGAAGCAAATAATAGAATTGTGGTTGGGGACACCTGGGTGGCTCAGTCAATTAAACATCCAAATCTTGATTCCGGCTCAGATCATGATCTCATGGTTCGTGAGTTCAAGCCCTGCATCAGGCTCTATGCTGACAGTGTGGAGCCTGCTTGGGATTCTCTCTCTCCCTCTCTCTCTCTCTGTCCCTTCTCCATTCATGCTCTCTCTCTCTCTCTCTCTCTCTCTCTCTCTCTCTCACACTTGCTGAAAATAAATAAATAAATAAACTTTAAAAGATCACATGTTAATGTTAAATGGCTTTACCACTATATTTAAACATGTATAATGTAGTATAATATATATTAATATATATTAAGTAATATATATGTATTTACATGTATTGAGTTATATATATATACACACACATAAAACTTGCTAACTCTTGCTCAACATTGGTACATTCTTTGCATGACATAGTGGTCAAGAGTATTTATTATCCATGGATCTTAGGCAAGTTACTGAGACTCTCTGTGCCTCTATTTCTTTACCCGTAAATGGGGCAATAATAGCACCTACTTCAGAAGGATGCAATGAGGATTCAATGAGTCAAGTGCTTGGAATGGTGAAGGCATGAGATAAAGAGCATACATGTGCATTAGCTTTTATTGTTCTTGCGATGTTTATCCTGAGGAGTCATCAATAAGATAGAGAAATTGTAAGAAGCAAGTGAGATAATTCGTTTTCAAAAATACCAAATAAAAGCTGTGTTGTCTAGTTAACAAGAGGTTTACAACCTATTGGAAGTATGTATGACCCACCCCCCCCCCCAAACAACGGAGTCCCAAACCCTAGACACTTCACTTCCTGGTTCTTCTTCCCCTCTCTGTTTTGCAGGCTTATTGTCACAGGCTTTGCAATGAACATGTGCCACAGAATAAAGGGAGGAGGGACTGAAAGTCTCTGCATCACCCAGGGAATGTACGTTTGTTCCAATCAGACTACTTTTTGCCTTAGGTGGGCATAGGTGACCTCCAGAAAAGGCTATAACTCCGCAGTACTCAGCCAATGAGGAACCAGGGGAGGGACCTGCGTGCTAGGAGGTAAATTGCCTGCGGTATCTGCCCCGGATGTGCCTGTCCGTCAGACACCTGCTCTTACAAGAACATTGATTAAAGCCTCTCTTCACTGTACTCCAAGTCTCCGCATCCCTCCTTTGATTGGGTCAGTGGGCTTATTTCTCACAGAAACATCTCAAAACAAAAAATCAGGGCATCTGGGTGGCTAAGTCGGTTGAGCTTCTGACTCTTAATTTTGGCTCAGGTCATGATCCCAGGGTTGTGGGATCAAGCCCCACATCAGACTGCATGCCGAGTGTGGAGGCTGCTTAAGATTCTCCCTCCCCTGCCCCTCTCCCCCACTTGTGCTCGCTCTCTCTCTCTCTCTCAAAATTAAATTAAGTTAAATTAAATGGTGATTTCATCATGTCATCCCCTGGCTTAAAATCCTCGATGACACCAAAACCATCACAGAAAAGACCATACTCGGCTTGCCGGGCACCTGACATTGGCAAATGCTTGCAGCCATCAGCCTTATCACCCCCAAGTCCTCAGCTCCTTGCAAGCAGTCCCCTTCATCTAAGCCCCTTGGCCTTAGATGAAACTAAGCAAAACTTTTGTTTTGCTTACTATCCCCCATTTCTTCTCCTTTCTCCACTCCCAGCACCTCCACTCTGCCCGGCTTGGCCTCTAGCCAAATCATCTCTTGAGTCTCAGTGAAGACGTCAGTCAGGAAGCTTTCCTTGACCTTCTCAAACAGGGTTATGTGCACCTCTGCACGCTCAAGCAACCCTCCACAACACTCCACTGTGCTTGCTTACCACACTCTTACACTAAACTTTTCACAGACACAAAGACAATGATCCTTCCCTATTTATCTCTGTGTCCTAAGTATCTTACGTTGCCTGGAACCTAGTTATTCAATTTGCCAAATGGATGAACAAGGAAATTTTTCCCTGTGAAATTCTTCATTTACCAAGCTTCGGTCTGCACCAACCTAACATTTCTAAGAGATTAGGTGCACAACCATCAAAGGTCTTGACATGCACAAGACTCAGCGTCTAGACCCCCTCTCTGTGCTTGAGACCCAGGGACCATTCAACGCAGAGCTGAGCGGAGAAACACTATAGCCATTCGCTCATGCCAGGCATCACGTGGGCTAAATTGGCCAGCAACCAAAATAGATTCCCTCCCAACACCTTCATCCCCATATTGCTTTTTTTCCTCCCATACCCATAGCTTCTCTGCATCCCTAATTCATAGAACATTATCTCAATCCCTTAATCATAATGAAGGTCTCGTTCTGGTCCAAGATGGCTGCAGCCTAGTTGTGGGGGTTAGCTATTTCCGGAGCCGATGTACCTAAAGATAGGTGGGCAAGTTTAAGCTCTTCCTCATTCCCAGTAGCGCCTCCAGGCCCTCTCTGTCCTTGAAGTATCACTATGCTTTTGAGAGTTATTCTATCTGTGACATCTGCTTACTTTCCGTGCTCTCATTCTCGGACTACTTGGTAAATGGGCATCATCTTGGAAGTCTTCAACGTCCATGTGGGTAACCTTTCTTACCCTATAGTTTTCTAGTTTCTTAAAACCCCAGCGATCACTATTTCCACTTCATTCAGCTACTCATTCTTGTGATCAGACCTGGACTCTGTTACCATCTGGAATTGTTCCATTGACTAAACTTGGAACTATAATAACTCATCTTTTGATTGTGGACCCCGCCTTGCAAGCACCATAATTATTTCTGAATCCTACAGGACAGTCTTCTACTTCTTGAACCTTTGGTTTCGCTCCATCAGCCTTTTCCTGACCTTTTTTTCCCTTCTGAACCCAGGGTACTCATGTGGTTGATCATATGCACATTTCTTTCATGAACACCGTCATCCCCAAGGCACACCTATCTTCACATTCCATATGGAGACTATGATTCCCTTCTCTGCTCCTACATTGGGACAGTAAGCAAAATTGGAAAGAGTGATAACACATTAGGGGCGCCTGACTGGCTCAGTTAAGCATCCAACTCTTAATTTCGGCTCATGTCATGATCTCACAGTTTATGAGTTCAAGCCCCACATCTGGCTCTGTGCTGACAGTGCAGAGCCTGCTTGTGATTCTGTCTCCCTCTCTCTCTGCCCCTCTCCTGCTTGCTCTCTATCTCTCTCTCAAAATAAATAAAATAAACCTAAAAAAATTTCTTTAAAGAATGATGACACATTATGTACACAAAGCCACTAAAAATTACTGATCTTCAGATTCAGCTGTGCCTTTTTTTGTTTTCCCTATTTCCCCGTAAGTATTTTAAATTTAGCATATTGTATCAATTCCCCTCCCCGCCTCGCTTCTAGTAATTGATCTTTATCAAATTCTAACCAAATGGCCATCTGCAATTTTACGTAGATTCACCCTAATTCTCACCAACCTCCCTCCTGTTTCAGAGGATGAGATATCCTTCTCTCTTAACTGTGTTCCGTCTTGCCCCATGCACAACACTGCCCTTCAATCAGCTACCCTTCTCCCTTATGACTAACCTCTCCATCCTTGCTGGGGGGGTCCGCAGCAAACTTCTTCTGTAAAGGACCAGGTAGTAAATATTCTAGATTTTCCGGCCATACAGTCTCTGTCACAACTACTCGGCTGTGGTAGCATTAAGGCAGCCATAGACAATACAAAATGAAATAAGCGTGGCTGTATTCCAATAAAACCTTTTCTTTGGGCAATAAAATTTGAATTTCTTATTTTGCATGCAACAAAATATGATTCTTTTTCAGATTTTTTTCAACCATTTAAAAATGTAAAACCCATTCTTGGGGCACCTGGGTGGCTCAGTCAGTTAAGCGGCCATCTTTGGCTCAGGTCATGATATTGTGGTTCGTGGGTTGGAGCCCCACATCGGGCTCTGTGCTAACAGCTCAGAGCCTGCAGCCTACTTTGGATTCTGGGTCTCCCTCTCTCTCTCTGCCCCTCCCCCATTCACGTTTGTCTCTCTCTCTCTCTCTCTCTCTCTCTCAAAAATAAAATAAAGCATTAAAAAATCTTTAATAAAAATAAAAATATAAAACCCATTCTTAACTCATGAGTGATAAAACACACATACACACACACACACACACACACACACACACATACACACACACAATCAGTGGGTATTTGCCAACCCCTGCCTTACTTAGCCTTTAACAGAGATTCTCAGAGTATGGGCCCAACAGTATCAGCACCATGTGGGAACTTGTTAAAAATACAAGTTTTCCTGCCCCACCCCAGACCTTCTAATTCGGAAACTTTGAGAGTGCAACCTGCAATCTGTGTTCTAACAAGCCTTCCAGGTGATTCTGATACTCAAGTTTGAGAACTACTGGCCTCCAAACAGAGCTCTCCTTGTTAAGTAAACACATTCCCCTTTCACAAAACAGAAGTGTGCTTTTTGCAGCTCAAATTCTTTCCTTCTCTTTCTTCCAAGACTTCCAAGTGATCTGTCAGCCGTTGCTGTCTCCATTTTCCTGCCACACATTTATAAAAGGAGAATAAGAACACCACGGGGAGTTGTAAGTACA